>NC_091472.1:66916082-67219832 GCF_036971445.1 Narcine bancroftii
TCAGAGAACTTTTCTTTGCACTCTTTCCTTGAATGTAAGGGGTGCCAGGCAATTTCTGCTGATAGTGAAACTTTGTCTGCCTTGTGGTAATATTACATCTGTTTTATTACATGACAAAGAAAGAATCTTGAATCTTGAGAAGGAAGTTGAGGAGAAATATTTTTTGTCCATTACCTGACAGCAGACTAAAACTCATTGCTAAAGAGAGAAATATTTAACATGTTCAATAAATACTGTACTAGGATGAGCATTTAAAATGCCATAATCTACAAGGCTATAAACAGTCAGATGAATGTGGGAATAGCTTAAATAACTCTTTTGTTGCACATTGCAGGCTGAATGACCTCTTTACGTGCCATTACCTTCCATGATTCAATGAACAATGAAAATATTCTGGAAAGGACTAACTATGAAAGGGAAATAAGTGTGTCTGTTTTCCGCTGATATTATCTTACCCTAATGAAAAACAACCAGTATAGCTAAGTCAGTGCCAGGAGAGTTACTAGCACTTCAACCAGACTTTAATTTCGACACAGGAGAGCAGCTGCTGCTGCCATGGCACCTGAGCATTTCATATCCACCTCTAAAAATGCTGCACTGAGCATCAACTATGACTTCTACACAGAAATAAAGAAGATATTCTGTTAAAAAAAATTGTATTCTTACCTCCGGAGTGGTCGTTTATACAGCACTTTTATGCTGCCTTCCTGTGTAGCCGACTTTGTCAGAGGGTAAACGTTGCATTCGTTAGCCCAGTTTCTTATGGAGTGCCTGTGGTCAATTTGCACTGCAGCTGCTCTTTAAAAATGTGTAGGGATCTTAGTAGAAAAATTACAGGATGGAATTTAGCAAATAAATTCCGTCAGGACAACTTTACACTGCCAGCTGAGCAGAAAATTTGCAGAAATATTCTGCTTCTCAGCGGCTGTGTAAAATTGTCTATTGGTTGGAGATTTGTTCTTGCTTGGAAAAGTACAAATGCTTGACAGGCTGTTACCTGTGCCATTCCAAAAGTTAAAATTATTTTTCTTTTGCACTCTTACCACCAGTCTGAGTTTTGTGAGCAATTAGGCCTTGTTACAATTGTTTTCATGTATTCTGCATGATATGTAATGGATTGAAAAATTCTCTCAGTGTGTCAAAAGTATGCTTGATAGTGCAGAACCTAATATTCAGCAGCTTTATTATAACATGGCCTGTAGAAACAAAGCATTTTTTGGTGTTGGAATGTAGTGTACTGTATAGGTTGATCCCTAAATAAAAGAGAGTCAACAATATGGGAGGTGCAAAGCCAAATGAGGTATTTATAATCCTAATATTAGGGCACCGTGAAGGCAGCAGGTTAGAATTTTGAGTTTATTTAAATCTTCACTTAATAAAAGATACATTGTACATCTGCTGGACAAACCTACAATAGGACTAAATCCAGTCACTTCAGCCAGATACCACAGAGGAGAAGCTTGCAGTCTAACCAGAGGGAGCACATAAAAGAAAGTTCAATTATGTGGTTTAACATTAAACTAACTTTAATTCCATCATATAAAATGTCAAATGGAAATCTAGAATTGAAAACAAATTAAGGGTTTGATTTCATGTTGAGAGGTTTTAGAATATGAATGCTTAATGTCTTTGTTTGCCTATAATGGAAATACTGACTTGTTTAAAACAAGCAGTTCAGCAGCATTTGTGGACTAATATCAAACAATATTATTTTAGAGCCTAAGTGAGAGGTGAGAACGACCATGACAAATGAGAAATGACATTTCCTCAGTCAGGTTGTGTCTCCCTAGTGCTAATAATAGCTTGTGTGCTCTCAAATTAAACTGAGATTATTTACAAATGGTTCTTGATGTGGCACTGGATGACGATAGTGCTCTGGTATGTGAGTGTGAGTTATTCCAGTTGATTGGTTGACCTAATTGGGTGGTCAGCGCAACATGACTTGAAGGAAGAAGCAACTTATACCCTGAAGTGGGCAGTTTTAGATGAGGGTGTTCAGTTCTACTCACAGCATCTCGTTGTCTTGGTAGGAGTCAGGCATCCCGCCGTTGCTCATTTATGGAGCTGACTCAATAATACTTGGCTCAGGATTCCAGTGTTTATTTTGCCTCTGGCTTTTGGGTACATTTAGGGCTGGGAAAAGTGAATTCTATTTGTGATTGCTCCACATGGCAAAAATGTGTATTTATTAGCAGTTCTTGATTGCCTCAATAATGACAGAGCAGTTGATTGTTATTGTTCATTAGATTCATATAATATGATTTGTAATAACATTTTCTATTTGATATTTATACTTGATTGCAACACAAAAATAAATTGGTACCTGCTGTATTATAAAGATTATTATGCAGACATAATACTGAAATCAATTGCTTTTTATGTAATTGAAAAACTTCAATCTAACTACTCAAATATTATTTTAATACTTTCTATTAATTTCATTTCAATATATTAAAATATTATAAACATGTTAAGTGTCAAAATGGCACATGTTCCATCTCCTGCCCTGAGAACATAGCACGTGAACAGGCTCTTCCAGTCCTCAAAGTCTGTGTCGATTGTGATCCCAATGTAAACTGTACACCTGCCTTGATATGGTCCATACCCCTCCATTCACTGCCTGTTCATGTGTCTGTCTAAATACCTCAGGAATTTTGCTATCATTTCTCCTGACAGTGCATCTATGCACCTACCACTCTGTTTAAAAAAATACTCAACTCAACTCGTAAATCTCTTTTAAAATTGTTCCCACTCACCCTAAAAACTCTGTGACCATCTACTCTGAGTGTGCCTCTCATAAGTTGAAATTCTTCACTCAAGTCAGCTATCAGCCTCCAGCATTCCAGAGAAAATAATCCAAGTTTGTCCAACCACCCCTCATAGCTAGTATTGTCCATTCCAGGCAACATCTTTTTTTAATTTTTTTTAAATTTTTCACACTATGAACCATACTGACCAAAATACATACGGACATTTTTCTCTTGAATATATACAGTGTCATTTTCTCCCCTTTTCCCCCCTCCTTTCCCTCCCTCCCTCACCCCCCTTCCCATTTATTCAAAGTTCAATCTATATGATACATTAAACCTGCTAAACAATGTCGTCACTTAATAAAAATAAACAAGAATTTTTTGTCTTTTACTTTTACATACTGAGTCAGTTTAATTTGTTGTCTTCTCCTTCTGTCATTTTAGGCAGTGGAGGTCCATGGTAGGATTTCTCTATTGTGTTTCATGTATGGTTCCCATATTCGTTCAAATATTGTGATGTTATTTCTTAAATTATATATTATTTTTTCTAATGGAATACATTTATTTATTTCTATGTACCATTGTTGTATTCTCAAGTTGTCTTCTAATTTCCAGGTTGACATAATACATTTTTTTGCTACAGCAAGGGCTGCATAATAAATCTTTTTTGTGCTCCATCCAAATCGAATCCAAATTCTTTATTTCTTATATTACTTAGAAGGAAGATCTCTGGGTTTTTTGGTATATTGCTTTTTGTGATTGTTATTTAATATCTGGTTTAGATCTTACCAAAATTCTTTCACTTTCTCACATGTCCAAATTGCATGTACTGTTGTTCCCGTTTCCTTTTTACAGTGAAAACATTTGTCTGATACTGTTGGGTCCCATTTATTTAACTTTTGTGGTGTGATGTATAGCCTGTGTAACCAATTATATTGTATCATGCGAAACCTCGTGTTTATTGTATTTCTCATAGTTCCGGAGCATAGCTTTTCCCATGTTTCATTCTTTATCTTTATGTTTAGATCTTGTTCCCATTTTTGTTTAGGTTTACAGTTTGTTTCCTCGTTCTCCTTTTCTTGCGATTTGATGTACATGTTTGTTATAAATTTTTAAATTATCATTGTGTCTGTAATCACATATTCAAAATTGCTTCCTTCTGGTAACCTCAAACTGTTTCCCAATTTGTCCTTCAAGTAGGTTTTCAGTTGGTGGTATGCAAACATTGTATTGTGAGTTATATTATATTTGTCCTTCATTTGTTCAAAAGATAATAATTTATTTCCCGAAAAACAATTTTCTATTCTTTTGATCCCTTTTCTCTCCCATTCTCTGAAGGAAAGGTTATTTATTGTGAAAGACATTAGTTGATTTTGTGTCAATATTAATTTCGGTAGTTGATAATTTATTTTATTCCTTTCTACGTGAATCTTCTTCCAAATGTTGAGCAGATGGAGCAATACTGGTGAATTCCTATGTTGCACCAATTTTTCATCCCACTTATATAGTATATATTCAGGTATCTTCTCCCCTATTTTATCTAGCTCTAATCTGGTCCAATCTGGTTTTTCCCTTGTTTGATAAAAATCTGATAGGTATCTTAATTGTGCTGCTCTATAATAATTCTTAAAGCTTGGTAGTTGTAAGCCTCCTTGTTTGTACCATTCTGTTAATTTATCTAGTGCAATCCTTGGTTTTCCCCCTTTCCATAAGAATTTCCTTATTATTTTCTTTAGCTCCTTGAAGAATTTCTCTGTTAGGTGAACTGGTAATGATTGAAATAGGTATTGTATCCTTGGGAAGATATTCATTTTAATACAGTTTATCCTTCCTATCAGTGTTAGTGGTAAGTCTTTCCAGTGCTCTAAGTCGTCTTGTAATTTTTTCATTAATGGCTGATAATTATTTAGTTGCATACCTAGGTATCGAATTGCTTGTGTTTGCCATTTAAATGGTGATTCTTTCTTAAACTTTGTGAAATCTGCATTATTCATTGGCATTGCTTCACTTTTATTTGCGTTGATCTTGTACCCAATACTTTTCCATATTCCTTCAATTTCTTATGTAATTCTTTTATTGATATTTCTGGTTCTGTTAAGTATATTATAATGTCATCTGCAAATAAACTGATTTTATATTCCTTCTCTTTTATTTTTATCCCTCTTATTTTATTTTCTGTTCTTATCAGTTCTGCTAGTGGTTCTATAGCTAACGCAAATAGTGAGGGAGATAGTGGGCATCCCTGCCTTGTTGATCTGTTTAATTTAAATTGGTTTGATATATTTGCTGTCACTTTCGCCAATGGTCCCTTATATAATGCTTTAAACCAATTAATATATTTCTCTGGTAGGTTGAATTTTTGTAGTACTTTGAATAAATAATTCTATTCTACTCTATCAAAGGCTTTCTCTGCGTCTAAAGCAGCTGCCACTGTTGGAGTTTTATTTCCTTGTACTGCATGGATTAAGTTAATGAATTTACAGATATTGTCCGTTGTTCGTCTTTTTTTAATAAATCCAGCTTGATCAAGTTTTACTATTTTTGGTACACAGTCAGCAAATCTGTTTGCTAATAGTTTAGCTATTATCTTATAATCTGTGTTAAGTAGAGATATTGGTCTATACGATGCTGGTGTTAGTGGATCTTTCCCCATCTTTGGTATTACTGTAATTATTGCTGTTTTGCATGAATCTGGTATGTTCTGTGTTTTTTCCAATCTGGTTCATTACTTCCAGGAGAGGAGGAATTAATAAGTCTTTAAATGTTTTATAGAATTCTATTGGGAGTCCATTCTCTCCCGGTGTTTTAATATCTCCTGTATTTCTTCTATTTCAAATGGTTTTATTAATTTATTTTGCTCCTCTGTTTGCAATTTTGGTAGTTCAATTTTAGTTAGAAATTTATCTATTTTGTCTTCTTTCCCTTCGTTTTGAGTTTGATATAGTTGTTCGTAGAATTCCCTGAAGTTTTTGTTGATCTCCGTTGGGTTATATGTAATTTGTTTGTCCTTTTTCCTTGATGCCAATACCGTTCTTTTAGTTTGTTCTGTCTTAAGCTGCCATGCTAGTATTTTGTGCATTTTTTCCCCTAGCTCATAATACTTCTGTTTTGTCTTCATTTTGTTCTTCTCCACCTTATATGTTTGTAGTGTTTCATATTTTATTATTTTGTCTGTCAATTCTCCTCTTTTAGTTGTATCTTCCTTTATTGCTAATTCTTTTTCTGTATTTGTTATTTCCCTTTCCAACTGTTCTATTTCTCGATTGCAGTCTTTCTTCATCTTAGTTACATAACTTATTATCTGTCCTCTGATGAATGCTTTCATTGCGTCCCATAGTATAAACTTATCTTTCACTGATTCCGTATTTATTTCAAAGTACATTTTAATTTGTCGCTCAATTAATTCTCTAAAATCCTGTCTTTTAAGTAGCATGGAGTTTAATCTCCATCTATACATTCTCGGTGGGATGTCCTCCAGCTCTATTGCCAATAACAGGGGTGAGTGATCCGATAACAATCTAGCTTTATATTCCATTTTCTTAACTCTTCCTTGAATGTGGGCTGATAACAGGAATAGGTCTATCCTTGAGTATGTTTTATGTCTACCCAAATAATATGAATATTCCTTTTCCTTTGGGTGTTTTTTCCTCCATATATCCAAAAGTTGCATTTCCTGCATCGATTTAATTATAAATTTGGTTACTTTGTTCTTTCTGTTAGTTTTTTTTCCAGTTTTATCCATGTTTGAGTCCAAATTAAGGTTAAAATCCCCTGCTCTCAATATCATTCCAGGCAACACCTGATAAACATCTTTGGCATCTTATCCAAAGCCTCCACATCCTTCCTGAAATGCAGTGACCAGAGCTGTACACAATGCTGCCAATGTGGCCTTCCCAAATTCCCGACTTTCTTTCTCAATATTCCATCCATTGAAGACAAATATATTGCTTGCCTTCTTTACCACCCAATCAATTTGTGTTTCCATATTGATCAAGTTCCTTTTGTAGATTTAATTTATTTACATCCATGACTTGTTGAATCTCAAAGTACATCTTGCTTTCATGAAGGAAATCATAAAATTCTGTCAACACAGTGGTTGAAGTAAAAATATAAAATGCTGGAGAAGCTCAGTTGGTTAAACAATGTCCTTTCTGTAGCAAAGGTAAAGATACAGAACCAATGTTTCTGGCTCAAGCTACATAAAGGACACTGACCTGCTGAGCTTCTCCAGCATTTTGTGCTTTTGGTTTTATGAGACACTTTTCATAAGACCACTTCCCAGTTTGTGTATTACCTGTAGTGTGGCTTTCACTGTTAAGGCAATCAATCTGTGGACAACTTGATCCCACAATTAACAATGTTGGAGCTAGCAGTATACTCTACTCTTTCTTCATATCCACCTGAACTTCTAGACAGATCCTTGGCTTAATATTTCATCTACAAGGCGATACCTCTGATATATTACTTTTGACGAGAATTATATTTGCTTAATCCTTGCTAAGTATCTTGCAACGCGGCACTCCACCACCACTAGTCTGATAATTGGAAAATGACATATTTCTGTGCATGGACAGGAGATGGAACATGCACCATTTTGGCAAATTTCCACATTTATTGGCCTTCAAGTTAATTTCCAAAAAGCACTCTGATTTATATTGGTCTTTCTTCATGATGCTGTTAAATGTTTTATGTTCCATCGGGAGGGTTTAGTTTTCTTGTAGGTATATATGGGTAGGCACAACATCATGGGCCCAAGGTACCATACTGTGCTGTTATGATCTCTGTTAATCTATCCAGGAAAAATAGAGGACAATGGTTTGCAAAATTCCTCTGTTCAGTGCAAATTTCTAATTACTGGTCACTTTAACTCACTTTAATTCACTATCCCATTCTAAGTTCCTATCATTGGTTAACTATGTTGTCATGACTCCTAGAGATGTTCAGCATGAAACAGGTTCATCAACCCACTGAGTCTGCACCATTAACCACATTTTTACACTATCAATCCCATCTCTGTGCATTCTCATCAATTCTACCTCCAAATATACCTCTTACCTGCAAGTTACAGTGCCAAATTGTTCCAGCAGAGATCCTCAAGATAAGTAAAGAAAAACCATACAGTCACAGAGAGAACAGGAAAATCATGCAGACAGCACCTGAGGTCAGGATTGACCCATGATCTCTGCCACAGTGAAGCAGTGTCGCCATGAACTGCATCATTCTGGCACTCAAATGAAGCTCAATGTGATCTCAAGGAACAGCACCTCATCTTTCGGGTACACTGCAGCCTTTTGCATATTGATTTTAACAACTTCAGCTAATGGCTGAAGGCACATGAGATACAACAGATGTTGGATCCTGGAACAAAACACAATCTGCTGGAGGAAATCAGTGGGTCGACCAGCATCAGTGGGAGGAAAAAAAATGGTCAGTGTTTCGGCCAGGAATCCTTCAAGACAATCAGCTACTGTGAGGAGTTCTAGCCATCACACTTTTGGAATGATATAGAGAACCATGGATGGCACTGTTGGCTTAGTGTTTCGCAGCAGCGATCGGGGCTGGGGTTTGAATCCTGCACTGTCAGTAAGGAGTTTGTACATTCCCCCTGTGTCTTTGTGGGTTTTTCCTGGGGGGTCCAGTTTCCTCCTACCTTTCAAAATATACCGGTGGTGTAGGTTAATTGGTTGTAAATTGGGCGGCACGGGCTTGTGGGCCGAAATGGCTTGTTACCGTACTGTATGTCTAAATTTAAAATGGAAAACTGTCATATCCTAATAACTGAGTGAGAAATACAGAATAACAAAAGGATACAATGCAGTTAATATAGAGAAAAAGAGCAAGAAAAGTGGGTTCCAGGGGATTTCAAAATCAACAATTTATATTGGTAGGAATAAAGACTGAACAAGCCATCTGAGCCTTTAAGAACAGATGGCAGTGATAATGCAGATGAAATATGTCAGGTCTGATCTAAGTACATGGCCAAACTCAGGAGGTGGAATAGGCTACCACTGTTCATATGAATAATTTACCCATGTTTTCTGCTGCTATCCCATCCAATTTAGATGGGATTACAGAAGGAAATGGGGCAAAACATTAAAAGAAAAATCCATGGAAAATAAAATTGCAGCAAGCCAGGATGACATAAATCTGAGAAATAAGAAAAAGCTAATAAAAGATCATCGTAATTAAAATGGACAGAAATAAGAATAATGAAAGTAATGATTTCACCACAGGGGATGAGTCAGTTGAGAGAGCTAAGCTTGTGTTATTTAATAATGCTGATGAGTTATGCTCTGTTCACAATTCTACCTTGCACACCTGGACCAGATGCAATCTATTTATGATGCATTACAAAGATTGGAATTCACCACAGTATATCCTGACCATGAAGATCACATTGCTTTCATCCATTTATAAAATGTTTTTAAAGATCTGAATTCTCATTTTCATAGTTCTAATGATATGGATTCCTTACTTCAGTTAATATAATTATAGCATAAAACATTATGGTCCAGGCCCTTCGGCCCATGATACTGCGCAGATCTACATCAAGCTACACAACAAACTAAACCTCCCTACCTCATATTCATAATCCTCTATTTTTCTGGATTGTGTGGATAGCCTTTTAAGTGTCCCTATTTTACCAGCCTTCACCACAATGCTTTTCAGGCATCCACAACTCTCTGTGTAAAAAACTTACCTCTGATGTCTCCCCTAAACTTTCCTCCATCTCATTTTGTACAGATGTTCTTCTGTGTCTGCTACTCTCACCTCAGGAGAAAGATGCTGGCTTGTCCACCCTATCAATGACTCTCATAATCTTGTAGACCTCTATTAGGTCACCTTTCATCCTTCTTTGCTCTAAAGAGAAAAGTTCTAGCTCTGTTAACTTTGCCTCATAAGAAATGTTCTCAGTCTTGGTAAACCACTTTGCTCCCTCTCCATAGCTTCCACATTCTTCCTGTAATTATATGACCAAAACTGTACACAATATTCCAAGTGTGATCTAACCAGTTTTATAGAGCTGCAGCATTACCTCACGACTCTTGAACACAATCCCCCGACAAATGAAGGCCAATATACCATCAGCCTATCAACTTGCATGGCAACCTTGACAGACTATGGATTTGGTCCCAAGGTTCCTCTGTTCTTCTGCACTGTTAAAAATTCTTCCATTAACTCTGTTCCCTGCCTTCAAGTTTGATCTTAGAAAATGCATCACTTCACACTTAGCCAATTTAAACTCCATCTGTCACTTTTCTGCCCAAGTGTGCATCCTGTCAGTATCCTGTTTTAAAGTACGACAACTTTACACAATCCACAACACCTCCAATTTTTATGCCATCTGCATATTGGTAGAAGTGAGAGTATTTTATTTTATGCAACCTCAGATGCACAATGGGAATTTATTGCAAAAGAAATAAGCTTCTATTTCTGCTTACACGTACAATTTTATTTGCAAGCAATGGAATCAAAACATCATTCAAACTACACTGCTTTTTCACAGAATGTAAAAAAAAGCTGAATTTAAATTGTAGATGCTAGAAGCAAAAACAAGCTGCTAAAGGAATCTGTGGTGGGAAATGAATCATAGACAATTCAGGTAGTAACCCTTCATCTGGGCTGAATGAGGAGAGGAGTGATGCCAGTTTAAAGGGGGGTTTGGGCACAATCAGTTCATGACCATAAAATATTTTATTAATTTGTCTGCATGCAGTCATAATTGGGGAAATTAATCTTTAATTTACATTTAAGTATTTAAAGATGATCTTAAGTGGTATTTGTAATCTGGCCAAAAGTAAGATCCAAAGCTCATATCCAATATTTAAATAATATATTCAAAATAAAAACAGAAAATATTGAATATGTTAATAATTAAATGTAATTACAGCTGTGGAGGAAGAAAATCCTATGAATGATTTTCAGAAAGCAGAGTGAACCTTGCATATGGTTTGTGCCTGATCTCATAGGTAGAAGCGGTGGAACTGATGAATTCATTAATATAAAGTAGTTGCCAGAACAACTGATTATGGTGGGCGGCATGGGTGGTGCTGAGAATGTAAAATGGGGCACGGTGTGATTTTAAATGTTCTACATTCCTTGCATGAGTTAACCTCTTTAAGGGATGGTGGTACCTGACTGTGGCATCTGTCACTGAGGTTTATGAAAAGTGACACACTCAGAGACAGTAACAAGAGTCCCAGAGGTTTTTACACTGCTTTGGAGGTTTTGGGAGAGGAGAAGGACAGGAGGAAAGGAACTTTTAGGCAATGGGAATATTTTCAGTCACTTAGACAGTGAATGCAGACTGCATCAGGGTGAAGAATATTATCTCCAGGACATTATGCGATAGTTAAAGTTTTCTCTGTCGATGGTTCATGTTTATTGTCATGTATAACTGGAAACAATTTAAAAGGTTTGTTTCTCAAGCAGTCCAGGAAGTCAGCTCTAACATGGGTACAGCAGTATAAAGTAGAACAGCAAGAGCACATGACAGAATGCCATGTTACAGAATAAGAAACAATATTTGAAAGTGTTTTTTGCATGTTGTCGCACTCTGACCTTTCTCCCAAATGGGAAGAAGGAGAAGAGAGTTTGGCTCAGGTGGGATGGATCCTTTGACAGGTTCACTGCCTTTCTAAGGCAGCAGGAAGTATGGATGGAGTTGCTGGAGGAATGGAAGAATTGTGTGATGTTCTGAGATACATTCACTACCTTCTACAGCTTCTTCCTATACTGGGTGGAGCAGCTCCTCTACCGCACTGTGATGTAGCCTGTCAGGATGCTTTCCTTGCTATACCTGTAGAAATTGTTAAGGGACATGTTGAACTCTCCTTCCTGTATTGTGTATAATCATTCTTTGATATCTAGCCTGTGATGTTTCTTTTATTTCAATTTAAAACAACATGGGTTATTTTAAAATAACTAGATGTATTAACTAAAGCAACAGTACTAAGAATAGAACACACACACAGGACCTCATGTGGAGGCATTCATCTTGAATCTCCCCAAGATGCAACAGCACTCCCAAGATGCAGCATTCCCCAGATGACACATACTCTGTCTCTGACTCCACCTCGTGGTAACACTTTATCACTACATCCCCTTGGGATGTTTAATCTAACATGACAGACTAGAACAGTATTCTTTCAATTTAAAGTTCGACACAAATGTAACACGAACATCGGCAACACAAACATTTAAGTGTGCAGTTCTTCTACAGCTGGAAACCTTCCTGTCCATGTCAATGTTTATCTTTGGCAAATAAACAGCAGTTCTGGCTCTCCTCTTGCATTTTTCCATTCCAAGGTGCCCCTCATGCACCCTTTTCAGCATCTCTTGTTGCAGTGATTGAGGAATGACAATTCTGCTCTGTCTGAGTAGAAGCCCATTGACAACACCCTGCTCAGCTCTGATGTTGTAGTATGGCTGACATTACCTCTAGGCCATCCTTCATTCAGACTCTTGATGACCTTCTGTAGAGCTTTGTCCTTTTTTGTTTCAGCTGCAATCTGCTTGGATTTCATGTCAAATATGAGAAGAAATTCAGTGATCAGATTCACATGGAGATTCACATCGTCTCTGTGGAACTCTCATTGTGTGCTTCACTCTGCATCATTACCCTGGATAATGCATCAACTAACACAAAAGGTTTCCCTGGTGTGTACACCAATTCAAAGTCATAATGTTGTAGCTTCATCATCAGTCCTTAGATCCTTGATGACATTTCACTGAGATTTTTCTTGATTATGGCTATTAATGGCTTGAGGTCTGTTTCTGCCATGAATGTTGGTAGACGATACACATAACTGTGGAATTTCTCAAGTCCATAGACCAGACCTAGACACTCTTTCTCGATCTGTACATATTGACATTCAGATGTTGTCATTGTTCTTGATGCTTATGCTACTGGCCTCCAATCTTCTCCCACAGCCTGAAGTAGTACGGCATCTATTCCATCTTTTGAAGCATCCGCAGATATTTATATCCTTCTGGATGCAGCAAAGAAAGTCAAAAATACTGGTTCTATCATTAGAATGGTCTTCAGTTGTCCCCATTCTTCCTCGTGGTTGTCTGTCCACTTGAATTCACATTTGTCCTGTAATAACTTCCCTAGGTGCATTGTTTTGGAAAACAGGTTTGGTATGAATTTACCAATGAAATTGATCATTCCCAGCACTCTCAATGTGTATTTTCTAGTCAGTGGGTCTGGGCATCTCTAAAATTGCTTTCACCATGCTCTTGTCTGGCTCCACACCTACCTCTGACAGTTTATCTCCCAGAAAGGTGATTTCCTTCAAACCTAACTGACATTTTTCCCTGCTTAATTTTAATCCATACTTCTGGATGCGTTGTAGCACTTCAATGAGCCTCTCGTTGTGTTGCTTTTGTGTGGATTCACATAGGAGCATGTCATCCATGTACACACGTACCCCATTTATGCCTTTTATGATGTTCTCCATTGTCCTGTGGAACACTTCCAGAGCTGAGGAAATTCCAAAAGGCATCCCCAGACAGGAGTATCAGCCAAACGGTTTATTAAATGTACAGTATTTTCCACTATCATCATGCAATTTTATTTGCCAGAAGCCCTGGATGCATCCAATTTAGTGAAAATCTTTGCACCAGCCATCCCACGTAATTTCATCCCTGGTTGGAATCTGATAATGTTCCCTCTTTATATTGGTATTCAAGGCTTTCGGGTCCATGCATACACATCATTGAATTCACCCATTCTGTGAGCTCCTTCACTTTCTTTATGACATATAATGATGTCATTCGGTCGAGTTCCTGCTTGAGCTCGTCTTTTAGTGGTGCTGGAACCCACCTCGGGGCATGCACTACTGGCTGCGCATTCTCCTTTAACTGTATCTTATAGGTGAATGATAGAACTCAAAACCCCTTGAAGATGTTGAGAAATTGATCCTGTATTTCTTCTACACTGTTTTGTGCATTGTACATCCTCTTGATTAGGCTTAAGTTTTCACATGTTTTGTCACCAAACAGTGAATTATGTCCATCTGCGAACTACTGTGAACCTGAGGTGGTGCTCTTTATCTTGAACTTTCACCTGAGTTTCAATGTACCTTTCATGTCAATGCTCTGTCCATCAAAAGCTTTGAGCAATACAGGATTTGCATGGATGTATGGCTTTATCTTCATTGCCCTGATGTTGCATTCGCAGATCAAATTGAACTTTGCTCCTTTGTCCAGCTTGAAAGGAATATTTGTTTCATTTGTATTCAATGATACAGTCCACTTATCCTGTTCAACTCTGTTCACTTCAGGCACTACCATGCCCACGAAAATGTTATCACTGAGAGCAGTTTCTTCTATAGTGTTTACAGTTTGGAAAAGCTTTGCTCTGCATAGTTATTCTCCCCTTTGCACTTATTACAGACTTTCCCATAAGCTGGGAAATGCCACATCATTTACAATTGTATGTTCTCCATTTTTTTGTTGATTCCTGTATCTCATATTTTGTTCGTGTGTGTGTCCTGACACTGTGGTGATGACTGTGCCTTCATTTTCACTGGCCTTTACACTATCACCAAACTCCTTCACGTGGTGCAGAGCTAGTTCACTGGCGGGACATATCTTCACAGCTCCAGCTAAGTTAAGATCTGTCTCTCGCAGCAACCTCTCTCTTACTTTCTTGTCATTAATTCCAAACACAATTTGATCACGGATCAATGAATCATGCAGCGATCCAAAATTACATGTTCTTGGTGCTTTTAATTTTATCTGTTAAAAAAGTATCAAAATTCTCTCCCTGCAGCTGCAAGAACAACCATGTACTTCTCAAAGGTTTCATTTTCTTTTGTGAACAGTGTTCATCAAAAGTTTTGATAACCTTGTTGAATTTGCTCTGGTCTTCTGCCTCAGCAAAAACAAATGTGTTGAAAATCTCTAGAGCTTTACATCCTGCCATGATAAGTAGCAGTGCAATCTTCCATGTATCCGGTTCGCTGTCGATCCCAATCGCTTGCAGGTACAGTGTAAATGTTTGTTTAAACAGCCTCCACTCATATTGACATTTTCAGTCCATTTTACAGCATCAGCAATCCTTAAACTCTCCATATTTTCTCTGCTATTGCCGACTGTTACTCATTATGCACACTGTGGTGTTTCTTTCACTCTTTCACCCAGCAGCAGACTCCTAGTGTTTCTTCAGCTCCTGGCTGTTTCTTCCACTCCTGGTACCATGTGATGTTTCTCTCATTACAATAAACAAATTTGGGTTATTTTTAAACAACTAAATTTATTAGCTAAAGCAACAGAGCTAAGAACAGAACACACACAGGACCTCATGTGGAGGCATTTACCTTGAATCTCCCCAAGGTGCAACATCATTCCTAAGATGCAACATTCTCCAGACACCACACACTCTGTCTTCATCTCCTCTTGTTGGTAGCACTCTATTACAACATAGCCTAGAACAGTGGTGTCATTAGTGAACTTAAACACAAAGTTGGAGCAGTTTTTGGCCATGAAGTTGAAGGTATAGAAGGTAGTAGAGAGCAGAGTACTCATCCTTGAATGTTGTGTGTGATCATAGAGGAGATTTTGTTTCCCATCTTCACTGATTATAAGCTGTCAGGAATGGCGGATCCAGTTATAATGAGTCACCTTCATTACCCATTGTCCTTTTTCTTCAATAGCCTTTTTTAAACTGCAGCACCTGGTAGTCCTCCTAGGATTGATCCAGGTGCGATCACCAACCTGGCGATTTAAGGGGGATCCTGCCCCAGAAATGATGCATCACGTACTCACCGGAAGTACTGCCAGATGTTCGGATGCTGGCTTCCCGGTGACACACATACGCAAGCGCTGACATCACTGGAATAAGCGGGTTGGCCATTTTCATTTTCAAATCACCTGTGGACATGACCTAGGTAAGTTTAACTGGGTTCCATGACTACCTCTAAGGTAAGTCAAGGAACTGGTTGGATTCCAACGGGGTTGACCGGGTCAGACCCTTTCTAACTGCCGAGCAAATTGCCCGGTTAACCCCATTTTACACAGCAGTTTGAAAAGGCCTAATAATCACCAGCACCACCCTACAATCATCTCACATATAATCCCAAAACATCCATCATTTACCAATACCAGCTTTTTGCATTTGCCACACTCCTCACTGTGATTTCATTCATCTCCTGATGAAGCTGTTTCAGAATACCCATAGGGTTAACTGCTTTGAAGCACGGTGGCTTTCCCTGCCTCTCCCAGTGCAGCACACACTGAGTGATGGTCTTCATTCTCACTGCAACAAGTTACGCAGGTATGTGAGTGCCTGTTAAAACAGCCCCTTCAACCAGAGCTCCCAGTGCATTCCACATGCTGAACTGTCTCCTGTGCTCTTGCACACTTGAGGTTATTATTTGTATCTTTGCTGCAGATAGTATCAAGGAGAAATCTTTGGTCAGCAAAGGTTTATCAAGATAAATCAAGGAAACAATTGATCCACTCCTTCACATCTTTGGCTATAAAAATTCAACTGCACGATGTCTGTTTTTTATTCACAACAGATGATGCATAGGTCCCTATAGGGTCCCCAAGCATGCAAGCTCATTTGTGACAGAAGTCATATTGTTAAGGCTATCAACACATGCACAGTTAAAGCGCAGCAGGAGCATGCAGTGTAGGCACACTTCGAAATCAATCAGTGGGCAATGGTAATTTGACACCAGTGCTGCCAAATTGGAGCTCAGTCCTCCAGCTAATGTCCTCTGTTAAACACACACAGTTGATTATGCTTTCAGCAGCAGGAAGGCACACCAGCGGTGCTACTTAAAAGGATAATCCACTGCTTGCTGGATAATTGGTGATACAGGAGCTATGTGTCAAGTTAGAATTGTGCTGTGACCAAAAACATTCCACTCTTTCAATGTCCACCTGATTTGTGAGAGAGCGGGCCTATATTCTTTTTCGAAAGCAGTCCATCATTTCAACTGCATTTGAGCCTCAAGAGACCAAAGGATGGCAGCTGATTGATAGCCATCTGCTCATAATGTGGGTCATGACTCTGATATACAACCCATGCATAAAAGGCAACGTGGGTATAATAAATGCCATATGCCAAATATGATTAAGTCAAGCACAGGCATGCTCAAATAAGTGCCCACACCACAGAGAGAGCCCAATGGATGAGGATTCACAATTTCAGAAGTTAGCTGGTATTCACATTTCACTCAGGATCAGACACCCTAAGTGAGGGCTCACCCAGCCAACTTTCCACCCTGGTTGTTGGCAAATTAAAGATACATGAAATTATCTGGACTTAGCCACGGCAGCAAAGCAGTTCCTCACAGAAACACGTTGGAAGCCAGTACTTGTCCAAGTAACAGTTTAGAAGTACCCACCTGGAGTTTAGCAAAGCAAAGCTGGGTGACATTCAATCCCAAAACATCAATGAAGGAGGAATTTAATGTGGGCTGCAGTGCCACAACTATCTCCAGCATAAACCTTAGTGTCATTAGGACTTTATCGTTCTCACCATTCATAAGGTGAGTAAATATACAACAGGAGGAGAAGGAAGGTTAAGGGAAAGGGCAGCGTCCCCTTTCTGCAACCCTGAGATCCCCTTTATCAGAAGTTCCATTTTTCCCAACATATCACAGGTAATGTTTTACCTCAATCTAAAGGTGATAGCCAACTAAAGTTACTCTTTAAGACAAAATAATATAAACTGACCATTCCATATCGCACAGAAATGTTAACAGGTTACCCTTGTGGAATTCGTTAATGCTTGTTTTCCATGAGGTTTTTCCTATTTTGATTCTGTTAAGCAGGACTTGCCCAATAATTGGCACTGCTGGTGAATGCTGTTTCACAGAAGAAGCTGTTGATGTCCTTTGAAGAGTGACCTCAGCCTGGAATCTCTAGCTTCAGAACCAACTCTTCATAATGAGAGACAGCAGTCTTGACCAGCAGCCTGATGGGCAAGAGTAACAGTATTATTTTCTCTAGTTTCAGCCCTGCTGTTGGCTATGTACTTTACTGAAATAACTACTTGTGATAGTACAGATCTATCACCAATGTATATAGTGTATATAGCTACAGTATCTAGACTGTGCTTACAGCGATTGGCTGAGAGCTTAGCCACGCCTACTGTCTGGGCCTTAAAGGGTTGTGTCCCTAGCCAGGTTGGATCATTCCGGACTGGTCGGCCACCTGTGAAGAGCTCCTGTCTTTTGCTAATAAAAGCCTTGGTTTGGATCAACAAGTCTTTGATTCTTTCGACGAGCTCTACACTACTATCTTGATGGGCACTGCCTCCTTCATAGGGAATAAGATGATGTACTTGTCCTGGTCTGGTGGTGCTGTCTGAAATTGTGTGCTACTCCGGCCTGTAAGCAGGACAAAAATCATGTATGCATTTGGATGTTGTGCTGTCGTGGATGAACAGCTGGTGATGAATGAAAGCCAGGAGACATGGTTGTGAAACTAGAAGCAGAAGGAAGTATATGATACAATATAATTGGTTACACAGGCTATACACCACACCCCAAAAGTTAAATAAATGGGACCCAACAGTATCAGACTGATGTTTTCGCTGTAAGAAGGAAACGGGAACAACAGGACGTGGAATTTGGACATGTGAGAAAGTTGAAAAGTTTTGGGAAGAGCTAAACCAGGTATTAAAAAGCAACATACCAAAAAACCCAGAGATCTTCCTTCTAAGTAATATAAGAAGTAAAGAACTTGGACTCGATTTGGATGGAGCACAAAAAAGATTTATTATGATAGCCTTAGCTGTAGCAAAAAAATGTATTATGTCAACCTGGAAATTAGAAGATAGCCTGAGAATACAACAATGGTACAGAGAAATGAATAAATGTATTCCATTTGAAAAAATAACATATAATTTAAGAAATAACATCACAGTATTCGAACAAATTTGGGAACCGTACATGGAACACAATAGAGAAGTCCTACCGTGGACCTCCACCACCTAAAATGACAGAAGGAGAAGAAGACGAAATGAACTGATCCAGTATGTAAAAGTAGAAGACACAAATTTCTTGTTTATTTTCATCGTGTGACGACATTATTTAATGTATCATATATGTTGAACGTTGAGTGAGTGGGTAGGGGGGGGGTGGAGGAGGGAGGGAGAAAAAGGGGAGAAAATGACACTGCGTATATTCAAGAGGGAAATGTTTGTGTGTATTTTGGTCAGTATGGTTCATAGTGTGAAAAATTTAAACAAAATTTAAAAAGTATGTGAGGATGAGCTGCATATTCATGATTGATAGAGGTAGTTAAGTGTTTGAATGGCAGGGCTATGCTGTATTGAGCAGTGTCTGAGGGAAGTGTCACAATTAATTGGATGAACCATTATAAAATGCATTCACTGATTCTGACTACTCATGGCAAGAACTTGAGCATTGTGCTGCACTGCAGGGAGGTCCATGCATCTTAACTCCTATCACTGGCCATGGCAGCTTTCTTCTGATGCGGCCACAATTTAGCCAATGAGATGCAGGTGCACCATGTGCTGTGATAGCCATTAATGAATTATGGCCTACTGCTGAGATTGTTGGCCATTGAATAGTGCCATAGTGCTGACTATATTCAGCAATCATATAAATGAGCTAGTGAATCAAAGTTGGCATCTTATCTGCTTTGGAAGTAATTAATTGCCCAGCTGAATCCCTGTGTCTACTTTGAGGTACTTCCCACCCAAGCAGTATTCAAAATGACTACCCAACAAGTAGC
Source organism: Narcine bancroftii (assembly GCF_036971445.1). Classification (NCBI taxonomy): domain Eukaryota; kingdom Metazoa; phylum Chordata; class Chondrichthyes; order Torpediniformes; family Narcinidae; genus Narcine; species Narcine bancroftii. Next base: position 66,935,555 of record NC_091472.1, read on the forward strand.
CTTGAAATAAACATATGAATTTAACAGAACAGCTAGTCCATCATATCTACCACACACTGTGGAGATACCAACCTGAGAAAAAACCAAGTTGCTCTATTTCCTGACTTTTCCTGCAATTATGACCCAAACTGGATTAAGGGATAAAGTTTGATGTGCACATAAACATTAAATTCCTGACAATCTTTACTTGTATTAATAATAACAAATTGATACACATTAACCAAAGGTCAATGCCAAACAAGCAGGTATTTAAACCTCTTCTGAATTGAACTTGTAACACTCAGATTGGACCACAGGAGGGGATTCATAACTGAGGACATCATTTTCTATGTTTTTTTAAAATCTGGAGAGAGTGGGAAATCATTTTCATTACATCCTATTTAATGTGATTTGTTATTATTATTAACAATTCAGTCTCTGGAATTTTTCTCATAAATGGTTGTAACCTCTGTCAAAAGTGAATAGCCTGTAATTTACAAATTTGACCATTGTGACATTTGCTTAATAACTTTGCTCTTCTTTTTCATCCTTGATAAAGCTTTTAAGTTGCTATTCCTTGAAAGTTAACATTTTAAATGGTGTCAGCTGCCACCTTCTTTGGTTCTGAAACATTAAAATCGTTAGTATTTTGACCTCGTTAGCCATATTGAAGTAAAAGAGGTACACACCTACATTGGAAAATACTATCACTTAGAAACCTGGCAAATTACAGCTTCTCACCATCCATATCCAGTCTCCATTATGTCTGGACACAGCACATTAACTGGTTCATTATCTGCTTCAAAACATATGAGCTTGGGTTTGGGTGGGTCACCCTGATGATATCTTGAGGTGCTTGGCTAATTATTACAATTAAGTACTCCCATTCACAGGACCAGGTATTTAAAATGGTGCCACAACCTTGGAAAATGGGTATCTGATGCTTTCACAAAGACTAAGCAGGAGGACTCTTAACTACAAAATGCACTGATTGTCATAAAGCATAAAGGAAATACCCACTTAATAATTTAAAAGAAATTGCTATTCTATAGTTCAAATTAGGTCTTTTGCATGAAGACTTTGAATAGTGTGCAATGAAGTCTATTGAAGAAATGTAAGCAATTTACCTTTTTTTCCTAATCACCAGTTTCGCATTATACACAAAGATCTCTCTCTATGAAATAATTGAACCAGGCTTCCTTAAAATAATCTTAGAATGTAATATTTAAAAAAATACATCCTGCAATGCAAAATTATTTTACAATTAAGTTCACTCTGCATTTATTCAATTCAAAGCTGATATTGTTCGGAATAGTTTTTTCAATGATCATACATTCAGAAGTAAGGGAGAATTCCAGAATCAGGCCACCAATGGGAGTCGTGCAGTTGGAAATTGAAGAGTCCACATCAAACATGCTGGTTTGCTGAAGGGAGCTGATAAAGTTGGCAGATCCATTTTGTTTTGTGAAGTTGATTTTATATGCCTACCTTTTACTTATCTGGATCTTCTTCAGATGAAAAATTAAGTGCACATATTTAACTTGTCCTACTGTTCAAATAAGAATTGTTTCGCAGTGAGTTGTAACTCCTTGTATTCCAAACAAGAAAGATCTAGTGTAGAATGGTCAGATAAGTCCACTGCAATCTTCTTGGGCAGAGCTAAATGCCCACGACATGATGAAGTTGTGCACTTCCAAGCAAGTGTACAGCAACACACCAAAAATGCTGAAGAAACTCAGCAGGTTACACAGCATCCTTGGAAAACAAAAGGCAATCAATGTGACCTGCTGACTTTCTCCAGAGTATGTGTGTATTGCCCTTGACCCCCAACATCTGCAAATGTTCTTGTTTAACAAAATCAAGTTCTGAATTTTAATTTAGAAATCTTGCAACCAAACACTGAAGCATGTAATCTCTCAAAGTATGAAACAGACAGTTAAGTAGAAAAAAAGCGGGCACTTCCATGAAAAAATACTATCAGTCATTAAGGTTTATGGCTGATCATAGATTTATCTGTAGCTAGACTCCAGCTGGCTGAGTATTTTGGCTGTATTATCATTTGTTTGTTTGAAGCAACAGTTGTTGAATGAATAATAACTAATTGGGCAATTTAACATAGATGAATGAAACACTGAAACTAAGCTTCCATGACTCCTGCAAATTCCTGTTCAAGACTGACTGTTTCAGTTACCTCATTCATTGAGAGCCTCTTTTTAAACTACTGTCTTTCCCATCTCTCCCACCCTGTCTCGTTTGCACTAGCTTCTCTTTTATAAATTCTCAACCTTGATGGCCTGAAACATCACCCATTCTTTCCTCTCCAATGATGCTGCTTGACCCATTGAAATTCCTCCATCAGCTTGTGTTTAACTTCAGATTACAGCATCTGCTGTCTCCTATGTGTTTCCATCCTGTTTTGAAACTGGTCCTTGCCACTGTTACAGCATTGCAGAAATTATTTAGGTAGGAATGGAACTAAAGATGCCAAGAATCTGAAATAAAAAACAGAAAATGCTGCATGCATCAAACAGGTCAGGCAACATCTGTGGATCGAGAACTCAAGTTAGTATATCAAGTCATAGTCTATTCATCAGAATGATTTTTTTTTTGAGCTTGATAGCACCACACTGAACAATAGAGAGATTGGTGAGGAGGAGAGGAAATATACCATGAGCTGTCACCGGAAAAGTGTTTTTGGCATTGCCAGTCACCCTCCTGGTGCTGGGAGCAGGGTAGCCAGAATGGAGGGGTTCAAATTGGGAGTAGAGGTTATAGACATGGAGCTAAGAGAAAACACCATATGGTATTGCACATTGCTATTACAGCACCAGTGACCCGAGTTCCAATCTGGCACTCTCTTTAAGGAGTTTATATGTTCTCCCCATGTCTGCATGGGTTTTCTGCAGATGCTCTGGTTTCCTCTCACCCTTCAAAACTTACAGGGGGTTATAGGTTAATGGGTGTAATTGAGGGACACAGGCCCAAGAGCTGGAAGTGCCTGTTTTGTTTTTTGTCTAAATTTTTAATAAAAGTAAATTTAAGAACATTAACAGGAAATTAAAGATAGGTCAGTCGCTGAATGTGAAAAAAGGTCAAGAGGGGTCAAGAATAGATGTTTTGAAGGGATTAATGACAATAGTTTTAAAAGAATGATGTTCAGTCTCTTAGCCAAGGAAAGGAATAGGAATTATCATTTATCAAGTTATCATGGAGGAAAAGGTAAGCGATCAATAATTAAATGGGAAGGATCAAGACGGCAGGATATGGGCCCCTTGAAGAAGATGATCACGGAGATGTATGGGGAGATGGGAGAGAAGCTGCAGTGACCTTCACAACTGAAACCTTTCACTAAATTATTAAGTGTTCTTTATGTTGGTGTGAGCATATTAAAATGTTAATTCTTAACCCCACAAACTTTGAAGGCGTGGCAGAGCACACCAGATTGGCTCTCCACAAAACATTGTACCGTATGGCATTGAATGTTGGGAAATTCAGTTATAATGATGTGCCCTGACAGCCTGGATCATAATTTACCCAATAATCGTTAATAATAAAAAAACTTAAGAGTCGACAGTCTGCATAATAGCCCCATTTGTGCCTTGCTTGGCATCTCATTTCAATAAAATACTCATAAGAGCTTAAAAATTCTTTGTAACCTTAATTTCTTTCAACTCAAACAATCTGGGATCATCTAAGTGACATTATGAAACTGTAAAATAGTGAGTGCACTGATCATTTTCAGTTCCTTAGAGATGCATCCCCTTTTCTAGATGATATAACATACAATTAAATTCCATTGTATGCCCTTCTTACTACACTTCAGCAGGGAAAAGAATTAAGCTGTTTCTCTGGAGATTTTCTACCAATGCTTGCATGTCAAAGATTGAGACACTTTTGACCACTATTTTTAGTACATCATTTAAGGTTCATGCTTGAAGTTACTGAGTCTGCAAAAATAAATGAGTTAACAGTTTTGTGTGCCATCCAACAATTTGTTTAAACCGTATATACAGTGCCCTCCATAATATTTGGGACAAAGACATGTTTTTCCTTTATTTGCCCCTGTGCTCCACAGTTTAAAATTTGTAATCAACAATTCAGAAATAATTAAAGTGTATATTCCAGATTGTGTTCAAGGTTATTTGTATACATTTTGATTTTATCATGTAGAAATTACAGCACTTTTTATACATAGTCCTGTAGCCGAGCACTACTCAAAGACTCACACACACACACACACACACACACACACACACACACACACACACACATACACACGCCCCATTTCCTGATGTCGCCGCCCGCATAACAATAGTGGGTTTCCCACGCGCAGGTACATTCTTACATGACGGCAACTTCTTCCCCGTGCACTGACCCTATGCCGGTGATGTTGGCCCCTAAGCTGCCTTAGCCAGCAGTTCACTTGATGGGACCAGTACTGCTGCAAGATCTGCTGGCTCTTGGTTCCACTTGCCGCCCAGAGCACTGGCCCGATTGCTGCGGTAGCAAGCTTCTACGTGACCCCCCCCCCTCTAGAATTGGCGGTATTGTCTTTGGTGCTCAAAGGCAGTTTCTCTGTAGGTTTTGGTGGCCTGCCACTCTTGCGTGGTGCTGGCGTCTTGGCTAGGAGTGCCAGGTGCAGGTGTACTGGCTTTAACCTGTCTGTAGTGAAGATCTCTGTCTTGCTTCCATCCTCCAGCTCGAACATGGCGCCATTGTTGCGTATGACCTGGAATGGACCCTCATATGGCCTCTGTAGTGGTGGAAGGTGTGGATCCCTGTGAATGAAAACATACAGTCTTTTAGGTCTTTGGATATGTTGGTCCTCATTTGTCTGTGCCTGGTCGGTGGAGTCGGGGCCAGGTTGCCAACTCGTTCCCATAGCCCGTGGAGGAGTGCTGCTGTGTCGTCTTTTTGCTTGTCTGGAAATGGTGCAAATACCTTGGGGACCATGAGTGGAGCTCTGTAAATGAGCTCAGCAGAAGAAGTGTTGAGGTCCTCCTGGATGCTGTGCGCATCGCCATGGTAGCTTGTCTACCCAGTTGGGTCCCTGTGGTCTGGCCAAGAGTGCAGATTTGAGGTGCCTATGGAAGAGCTCTACCAGCCCATTTGATTGAGGGTGATAGGCTGTCATGTGGTGTAGCTGACCGCCCAGAGACTGAAGAGGTTGGACCATAAGCTGGAGGTGAATTGGGCCCCTCCTTCCAATGTAATGTGGGAGGGTATGCCGAACCGTGCCACCGAGAAGATGAGGGCCCTGGCGCACGAGGTTGTGGAGGTGTCTGTCTTCGGTACTGCTTCTGGCCACCTGGTGAAATGCTCAACCATTGTGAACAGGCAGCAGAACCCCTGGGATACTGGTAAGGGTCCCACGATGTTCAGGAGGACATGGTCAAACCTTCGCTCCGCAGGCTCGAAGTGCAGTGGTGCGGTCTTGGAATGCTGTTGTACCTTGGTGATCTGGCACTGTGTGAATGCCTTCGCCTACCCACTGACCTGTTTCCGGAGACCATGCCACTCAGATTTACTGGCCACCAGTCAAACTGTGGTCCTGAAGAATAGGCCGACTGAGATGTCCTGGAGCTGCAGTTCTGATATGGTTGTCCTGTACTGGGGCATCACCTTGTCATCTTGTTGCACCTTTGCCAGTAACACAAAATCCATTCCCTTCAATAGCATGTGGATGTTCTGCCTGGATAGTGCATCCACCACCACGTTGTACTTGCCTGAGACGTGGTACATGTCTGTGGTGTACTCAGAAGTGTATGACTGATGACGCTGTTGGTGAGCTGACCATGGGGTCCGAGATTTATGACAGGGTGAAAGTCAGGGGTTTGTTGTTGGTGAAGGCTGTAAATATCCTACCCTTGAGGAAGTACTGGAAATGGTGGATGGCAAAGTACAGCACCAGTCCAGGCTACCTGTCCATAGGTCACAGATGTTTGCTGAAGAAAGCCAACAGTCGCTAACTCCCTTTGATCTGCTGCTCCAAAACATTGCCGATTACCATTCCTGAGGTGTCCACCATCAGGGCTGTTGGAGCATCTGCCCTTGAGTGCCAATAAAGCCGCACCTGCCAGGACTTCCTTGGCCTTCACGAAAGCCTTCGCCAACTCTCTGTCTGATGTTACGTCTTTGGCCTTGCCCGCCATCTGGCGAACAAGGGTCACATGATTTGGCAGCTGAGGGGATGAACATGTGATTAAAAATTGATCATCCCCATGAACTCTTGTAGTCCCATAGTCGTGCTGGGCCTAGGAAACTTCTGGATGGCCTCCACCTTGCTGAGCAGTGGTGTGGCCCCTTCCTTTGTTATCCTATGGTTCAGGAAGTCGATGGTCTCCAACCCAAATTGGCATTTGGCTGGGTTGATCAACAGTCCAAACTCACTCAGCCGGATGTAGAGGAGTGTTCTTGCTGGTCTTTGCTCTCCACGAGGATGTCATCTAGGTAGATGAAGATGCAATCCAGGTCTCAGCCCACAGTGCCCATCAGCTGCTGGAAGGTTTGCACGACATTCTTCAACCCGAATGGGATGCGCAAATATTCGAACAAGCCTAAAGGGTGATGATGGTGGTCTTAGGAATGTCATCAGTGTGTATTGGGATCTGCTGGTATCCACACACAAGGTCCACTTTTGAGAAGATCTTTGCCCATGCGGGTTTGCTGCAGTCTTGGCTATGCGACACGGGTAATTATCTGGCATTGTGGCCTTGTTGAGATGGCAGTAGTTGCCGCATGGTCTCCAACCCCCAGTGGCCTTGGGTACCATGTACAAGGGAGAAGACCATGGGCTGTCTGACCGCTGTAGTATGCCAACCTCTTCCAGCTTCTTGAACTCCTCCTTTGCTAGTTGGAGCTTCTCTGAGGGGAATCATCTTTCTCGTTGGTGGAGCGGTGGGCCTTGGGTGAGGATGTGATGCTGCATTCTGTGCCGGGGCATCTCTGTGGTGAACTGTGTGGGGAGGTGGTATAAGCACTGCTGGGAACTCTGCCAGGATCTTGGTGTACTTGTCCGTGGATTGCTGCACTGAGTCCAGGTGGGGAGCCAGGAGCCTGGCGTCCTTGAGGGGAAAAGTCTGGAAAGTTTGTGCGTGGACCAGTCAATGCTCCTAAAGGTCCACCAGCAGGCTGTGGGGTCACAGAAAATCTGCCCCGAAGAGCGACTGTTCCATTGCTGCCAATGCGAACACCCATGAGAAAGGCTGCCCCCCAACTGCATGAACCATAGGTCCTGATCATGCTGCTGTTGGTAGCCCTCAGCATGGGGCCCACTTGCCTGTTTCTAGTTTCCTGCCCTGACGGGGGCAGGACGCTGACCTCTGCTCCTGTGTCCACAAGGAACTGCCGTCCAGATTGATGGTCCCTCACATATAGGAGGCTGTTTTGTTGGCCAGCGGTTGTGGTCAGCGGCTGATAGCCCTGGCATTTCCCTGGAACGTGCACGGCGGTAAGCATTGGCGGGCTCTGGAACACCATCACTGGTGATAGAAGCACCACTGCTCATTGAATGCACCTCCCTTGTGTGGTTGCTGTTCCTTCAGTGGGCTGGTTCGGGTCTGGCTGTGAGATTTGGCGACAAGCCTCATGGATGCCGAGCACTCTCTTTTCTGCTTCCATAGGATGTCCGCTTGTGCTGCAACTTTCCGGAGGTCACTAAAGTCAGCGTCTGCAGGAGCAGTTGGACATTCTCAGGTAATTGCTCTAAGAATGCCTTTTCAAACAGAATTCAAGCTTCCCAATGAGGGCCAGCATATCGTTCATCAGAGCCAATGGTGGCCTGTCCTCCAGCCCATCCAAATGGAGTAGATGTGTCCCTCTCTCACGCCATGAGAGACTGAAAGTCTCAATGAGTAAGTCTTTGAAGGTGGTGTAGATGTCTTCTGATGGGGGCCCCTGGATGAAATTGGCCACCTGGCTTGTTGTGTCCTGGTCCAGGGTGCTCACCATTTGGTAGTACCGGGTGGACTCTGCTGTGATCTACCGGATCTAAAACTGTTCTTCGGCCTGGTTGAACCATACGCTGATTTGTTCAGAAGGTCGGCAGCTTTAGGGTGACTGCGTGGACTGCTGTCGGCTTGCTTATCATTGGGGTTTGGATGCCATCTTAAACCATCAGGATCACCAATTCTAGCCGCGCGCTGCTCGAAGTAAAGACACACACATGTGTAGACAGATATCACTATGGTTTATTGGGGCTGAGCCCGACTTTTATACTGTTTATGTTCCCGCCGTTTGCCCCCATTTGCTGATGTCACTGCCTGCAATAACAATAGCGGGTTTCTTGCACGTGGGTGCATTCTTACATGTCAATACCTTTTTCACCCGCACGCTATCCCAACTTGTTGGCTGTGCAGCGGGGCCAGCACCATGTTAGGGATTCTGGACTCAAAGCTGCTTAGCCACCAGTTTGCTTGATGGGGTCAGTGCCACTTTGCGGTCTGCTGGCCTTTGGTTGTGCTTGCCTCTCGGACCGTCAGCCCGATTGCTATGGCGGAGTCCCCTCATTTCAGGGCAACAAAATGTTTGGGACATTTGACTTCATAGGCGTTTGTGAGTACTCAGGTATGTTTAACTGTTTCATTGGTGCAGGTATAAGAAAGATAAGCTTGCTTCAAAGCTTTTGATCACCTTTGGATTGTGCCAATGAAAGTCAAAGAAGCCATTATGAGGCTGAAAAACAAGAATAAAACAGTAAGGGATATTATCTTAGTGTTTTATTCTTGTTTTTCAGCCTCATACTTGTTTATTTGATTCCATTGGCACAATTCTGGTCCTCATGTTGAAAAATGGCAACTACAGATTCCAAATGTGATCACAAGCTTAGAAGCAAGCTTATCTTTCTTATACCTGCACCAATGAACCAGTTAAACATACCTGAGTACTCACAAATGCCTATGAAGTCAAATGTCCCAAACATTATGGTGCCCTGAAATGAGGAGACTATGTATAAGGAATGCTGTAATTTCTACATGGTCAAACCAAAATGTATACAAATAGCATTGAATAACATTTAGAATATGCACTTTAATTACTTGTGAATTATTTGATTAGAAATGTAAATCTGTGAGCACAGGGGCAAATAAAGGGGAAAAAAGTATTTTTGTTCAAAACATTATGGAGGGCACTGTCTATGCATGGACAGAAATATATCAATCAGTCCACTAAAATTAGTTGTCAGAGAAACTTAAAACTACACGGTACTTTATTTTATCTCTCCAGACACTTCACAAAATTTTTTGGTCTATAGTTGTTATCAATTATATTATTTGCAATATTTTTTTGTTTTTGCTGTGTGGAGAAAAAAAATTACAATATTTATATGCATGGAAGTTGCTAAATGAGTTCAACTTGCATTTGGCTTCATTTTATAATGTTGGATTCTATGGTGCTTTAGAAATTCCAGCTTCACCCTGGGGCAGTGACATGTGATAGATACCCTGCCAATTGTTTGTCTACTTTCAAAATGTACAGGTATACAATACCAAAGCTCTGCGAACAGCTATCACGCAAGGCAATTTCCCTCAAGCTCCATAACAATGGAATTTAACAAGATTTTTCAAATCTTTATTTATGTACAGACATAAATGCTCTGGGTGCTTGTATAAACCACTTTTTCTCTTTTCTCAATCTGCACAAATCTTTGTTTCACTTGTCCCACTTCCCATTTTCTTTCTCTCAGAGCTAATATCCTTTTAATCTCTCCCAATGTCAGACCTTACATTTCATTTTCTCTTTTCTCTGTATCTCTTCTTTATCACTCACATTTTAACTTTGGTATTGGTATATTCAGATTGAAATGCAACGCACTTATTTTACCGTCAAACTATAGAATCTTCCATTTGACCAAACCCAGAAATTCAGAATGAACCAGTGAACTCATTAACTTCTGTTATTAGCATATGGGCTCAAAGATAAATTCATCCTGCAAAATTTAGTCTTTTTATTACTTGACAATATTGTTATGGGCCCAGAGGACCCCAAAACCCAGCAGCAATAGAAATTCACCAAGACAAAAGTTACCCAGAATCCTTCCTAAGACTACTGTGAAACCCTACCCTAAGCTAATAAAAACGTTTGTTTTCCCTCCAGTTAAGATAACTTTTATTTGTGCTACAATTTTATTAGCTTATTCCCTAAACAATGGAAGCGCTACTCAAGCCTGGTATGCTACTGATAGATCCTCTGTCCCCTCATGTGGCTAAGGAGTTCACGCACTGGCTAGACTGTTTCCAGGCCTATCTGAACGTGAACAGAGATGTCTTCCACACCGATGAACTCGGGAGGTCCACACTCGTTTCGAGGGTAAGAACAAAAGGGTATGTAGTCATCTGAGACTGCACTACATATGATGCTGCCATCGAGGCATTGAAGGCTAGGTACCTGAAGTTGCAAAACAAGATCCTAGTGAAGGCACCGACTCACTCTACGTCGCCAATGGCCAGGAGAGACCATCAATGACTACCTGCTGGATCTGTGGACACTTGCCAAGAAGTGCAGTTACGAAGCTGCTACGGGCTGAATTCGTGAGGATGTACAGATCTGGAACAGATCTGGAAGTCCAGGCTAGTAATTGACTATAGCCAACCTATCAATCGATACACACTCCTGGAAGTATACCCCCTCCCTTGAATGTCAGACATGGTGAATGATATTGCGCAGTATCAGGTCTATTCGACCATTGACATGATAGCTGCTTATCAACAGGTGCCAATCCATTCCAAGGATTGTCCATATATGATATTTGAGGATAATGGTCGTCTCTATCAATTCCGGAGGGTCCCTTTCGGTATCACTAATGGGGTTTCTATCTTCCAGAGGCAGATGGACAGAATGGTGGATGAGTATGGGTTGAAGGCTACCTTCGCCAACCTCGATAATGTCACCATCTGTGGTCACACTTTGGAAGACCATGACGCAAACCTCCAGCGTTTTCTCTATGCGGTGAAAGCCCTGATCCTCACTTATAACTCTTACAAGTGCATGTCCAGGACTAAACGTCTGGCTATCCTTGGGAACGTGGTGGAGAATGGCATAATTGGCCCCGATCATGATAGGATGTGCCCCCTATTAGAGCTCCCCATTCCTAGGACAACAAAGGCTTTGGGGAGATACCTGGGGTTTTTCTAATATTACGCCCAGTGGATCCCTCAATACTCTGATAAGGTTCGCCCTCTCTTAAAAACCACTAATTTCCCCCTCTTGACTGAAGCCCAAACGGCTTTTAACTACCTCCAGAACCAAATTGTGAAAGCCGCCATGCAGGCGGTGGACAAGAATGCACATTTCCAAGAGGAAATCAACGCTACAGATGTAGCCCTGGCAGCTACCCTCCACCAGGCGGGCAGGCCAGTTGCATTTTTTTCTCAGGCATTACAAGGCCACGAGCTCCAGAACCCATCTGTGGAAAAGGAGGCTCAAGCCATTGTAGAAGCCGTGAGGCACTGGAGACACTACCTGGCTGGTAGGAAATTTACACTGCTCATTGACCAGCGCTCGGTCACATTCATGTTTAATGATTTCAAGAAGGGCAAGATAAAAAAAGACAAGATTTCTAATCCATTAATGACCCTCTAGATGCCTTATCCAGAGGAAACTGTGCCTCTGCACACACCAACCAACTGCGGTCATAATTAGTTCTGCCATCCAGAGATCACCTGCAAGGCTCATTTTGTCAAGGTGCACAATCTGCCCTACTCCATGGAAGACATCAGGGAAATGACCAGGTCTTGCTAAGTCTGCACGAAGTGCAAGCCGCACTTCTACCGCTCTGCAAAGCCGTACCTGATCAAGTCATCCTGGCTCACTGTCAATTTTAAGGGACCTCTCCCCTCCACGAATGGGAACACCTTCTCCCTCTCTATCATTGATGAGTACTCCCACTTCCCGTTCACCATTCCATGTCCAGACATATCTACTTCATCAGTTGTAAAGGCCCTAGATTCCATTTTCGCCCTGTTCGGTTATCCCAGTTATATTCATAGTGACCAGGGCTCATCTTTTGAGTGACAAGCTGTGTCAGTAACTGCTGGTGAGGGCATCGCATCAAGTAGGACTACTAGCTACAATCCCTGGGGGAAACTGGCAGGTTGAAAAGGAGAACACCACGGTCTGGAAGGCTGTCAAACTGGTCCTGAAGTTAAAAAGCCTTCCAGACTCAAGCTGGCAGGAAGTCCTCCCTATGACATTCCATTCCATCCGATCGCTACTATGTACCATGAGCAACGCTATTCCTCACGAGCTCCTATTCAATTTCAAAAGAAGTTCGGCATTGGGAACTACAGTCCCATTCTAGATTACCACTCCAGATCCAGTCCTTCTCAGGAAGCCCTCTTGGTGGAAAGGGTGAAACTGCTCCATGCCAATCCCCTGTAGGCCTATGTGAAGTACCCAAATGGCAGAGAGGACACCATCTCCATCAGGGACCTGGCACCCACCAGAACAGAGGGTCTGTTGCCTCAAGTGCCCTGAAGCCACGGAACTCATTCTTGCCGCCCCAAGTCAGGGCCATGGGGGATCCAGTTCATGAGGGAAGTGAATCCCCCTTCACCGTTGAGCCGGAGACCCAGCGCACCTCTCCTCCCTCACAAGGGGACCAGGAGACCCAAGGTTCCATGGAGCTAAGGCACTCCACCAGGATCTCCAGACCCCAGGACTGCTTAAACCTGTAAATAACTATATTTTTCAACTTTTTTTTCTGAACCCATGTTCTCGGTCTTCATTCACAGACCTTAAATTCTACTGGAAGGAGTGAATGCAGTGAACTGGGATTCACTGGTAGTGTGTTGTGCTGATGGCTGCCTCTACTCCCATCTAACCCTGGTTTCCCACCTAAACCCAGAACCTTTCAGAAGATCATTGTGAGACCCTACCCATAGTTATAAGCTAATAAAAACATTTGTTCTCCCTCCAGTTGTGAGAGCTTTTATTCACGCTACAATCAGGTCAGCTACTCCCAGTCTCGGCTGCTGTGAAATGGGGAATGAGCAGGAGTCCGGCGTGGATATTGTGGAAGACCTTTTCCACAGACTAACGATGAAATGTTTCAAAACCACAAAGGCTGCTGGATACTGGAATCTGGTGCAGTCAAAAGAATTGCTGGAGGAACTCGAAAGACCAGACAGCACCAAGTTGACTGGCCAGTGTCAGATCTTGATACGGTCACTCATCTGATGTTGTGGAGCTGTAGGAGTTTAGAAACAGTTATTATTTTAATGGTAGGAGTTCTGAAACCGTTATAGAAGGTAGAAAGAAAAAAGGAAGGAAAAAGCTAAAATGTTCTTTGTGTAAAATGGCGCATGAAAAAGCAGAACAAAGTAAACAACAGAGGAATTTAAGCAGACATAGAAATATGCACGTACACACAGCTTGTTTAATAGGGGGTGGGGAAAGGAGGTGTGAGCACGGAATAAGAGAAAGTTGGAATCAGTCAAGAGTCAGACGAATAGGGAAAAGTGCCAAACCAATCCAAGAAGGACAAACATAAGGGGAGGTGAAGTGAAAATTGTATGAAAACAAAGAGACTTCCCACCCTCGGGGTACTTTCCCAAGATAAGGGAGAGTACCCACCTTGCAATGTTGTAAATATAAATAAATGTTCTTTGTTCTCAACTTTGTCTCGAGCATATTTTGTGAACGCGAAGGCACTTCTTACAGAGCCAATGACCAAAAGTGAAGGAGAGTGCTTTCCATCTCATGAGCAATTTGAGAACAATATTTTCAAACTAGAACAGGACATAAGGGGACCTTCCCCTCCCTCATCAGACGATTTCAGGAAAGAAATCCAGCAAATAGGAGCTAACACAAAGTATTGGGGAAAAACATAAATTCGGGACATGACTAAAGAATGAGCTGCTGGAGGAACTGAACAGGTCAGGCAGTATCCAGGAGCAGAAATGGTCAGTCAATGTTCCATGTTGGGACATTTATCATGGGTCTGGCCACTTCTTCGAACCTAGAAATCTGCAGCAGGGAGCAGGTCCTTCACAGCGTTGGGCGGACCTCGCGTTCTCCCTTTGGTTTACAGTCACAGGATCCGTGAGGTCTCCTTCACTATCTCCGGCGCCCTGGAGCATCCGAGCGAGGGCAGGCGGCCGGGCCCTGGAGGATGAGCAACTGAGTCAAGCGTCCCCACCCCAGGATCCCCGAGTCCCCAGGAAGTGTGTCAGTTCCCACTGCAAGCTCGACTTCGGGCTCGGAGGAGTTGAGCAGGATTGAAAACAAGTCGTTTTAAATTGGCGGCCGCGGCACTTTTGCTGCGTGGAAAGATCCCATCGTTGCTCGGGCGACGGCCCCGCTTCATCCGCCCGGGAGCCTGGGTTCCTGGACGGCTGTCAATCAAAATCCGGCTCGGCTTCCGTCCGTCCGTGGAGTCCGCGGCCTCTTCTCCGAATGCTCGTGCCGGAACCTCAGGAATTGTTGGGGAGCAGCAACAAGTCGACGAGCGCGCGGGAGAGGTAGATTTCAAAACCAAGGTGGCACTGGGAACGAAGTCTGTCGGCTGCTGCGGTGACGCCAGATGCTGGCCGGAATACTCGGCAGGTCGGGAAGCGGAGACGAGGAACGACTCTCGCCGCCAATCGGGACATCAAGGCGATAAATGGGCCTTGTGCAGTGCCAGGATGGACGTGGAACGGGGAATATGGGCACAGTGGCGAGAATAGCCTCCACCTCCCATTCCCCACACGGATTTGACTTGAAGGCCTACTTCCTTCTTTGGCTTGGCTTCGTGGACGAAGATTTATGGAGGGGTGATGTCCACGTCAGCTGCAGGCTCGATTGTGGCTAACAAGTCTGATGCGGGACAGGCAGACACGGTTGCAGCGGTTGCAGGGGAAAATTGGTGGGTTGGGGTTGGGTGTTGGGTTTTTCTTCCTTTGTCTTTTGTCAGTGAGGTGGGCTCTGCGGTCTTCTTCAAAGGAGGTTGCTGCCCACCGAACTGTGAGGGGCCAAGATGCACGGTTGGAGGCGAGATCAGCCCACTGGCAGTGGTCAATGTGGCAGGCACCAAGAGCTTTCTTTAGGCAGTCCTTGTACCTCTTCTTTGGTGCACCTCTGTCTCGGTGGCCAGTGGAGAGCTCGCCATAGAACACGATCTTGAGGAGGCGATGGTCCTCCATTCTGGAGACGTGACCTACGCCTACTAAGAATGGTTTTATTAACGTTATGCGGGCTTGCCTTCCATTTGAAACGCGTTTGCACTATTCTGTTCAATCGGAGGATGCTTTAAAAAAAAGCCCGAGGTTTTGTAAGCCATTTTACGGAGGCCGCTTGGGTTCCCACACGGCGAGGTTTTGCGCAGGGTGGGTGAGTGTTGCCCTGGAGATGAGGGGAGGATGCTTGGGCTTTGCAGGTGGGACAGGTCGGTCTACGAATGTGGATGCTGTGATGCACGGGGCATGAGGGGTGTTGGCTGGGTAGTAGAGGGAGGCAGTGCAGACTTGCAACATGCAGTGGCCTTTTGGCATTCCAGCATTTGTATAAACTAGTACGATACAATGCAATTCCCAATATTAGCGGAACTGTGGGAAGAGTTTGTTGAACTTTTGACGCAAAATTCATCTTTTCACCTTGTGCAAGACCGTGAGACCGAGGAGCAGCCCATTGAGCACTGATATACAATCTTCTTCAACCCCATTCTCCTGTCATCTCCCTGCAACTCTTGATTCCCTTCCTGATCAAGATAATATATTGTCAAACCATGACCACATGATTTGCCTTGGATACAGATTAATCTGCATTATAGCCCACCAGCCATTTTTGTTTAGAAAGAATCCAGTTTAGTCTCTTATCATTGTAAGTGGTAGACATTACCTGATCCAGACTACATTTGAGGCAAAGTTCTTTTACTTTAAAAGCCCAGCCTTAGAAGTTCACAGTCATTCTCTCTCAAAACCAGTAATATTCTTTGCAGCATCTAGGATGAAATAGGAAGCTGGACTGAATCTATTTGGTGTGCATATGCTTTACTAAGAATGGATTGTGTTTGCTCAGATTAATTCTGTGAAGGATTATTTTAACCATAATTAAGTAATGTTTCCACATGCTTGACCACTGCATTTCACACAGTATTGGCTCAGAGATGATTAAAATTATATCTGTGGATGATTACACTGTCTTACTCTTTGCAGAACACTTTATGTGCATTGCCAATATCATGCCCTTTTTATTTTCTGGTAAATATTTAATTTGGTTTAAGTTCATGATCAAGATTGAAATGCAACAGTCCCATGCTTCAGATTCTATGAACCTTAGGAACAATCTAAATCAATTATGGGAAAGGGAGGAGCAAGATTCTGGTCAATAGAACCCTTAAATAAAGTATAAATTAATTTTCCTGCTTCCACATACTGAGATAATACCAATCTTGCTCTTTGTAGGGATTATGCCTCCCAAAGGCACCAGAAGAAAGAGGCTTCCTGAGCCTCTCCCTGAGGGATTGGTCCTGACGGATTCTGAGAAAAAATGTTGGAAACTTGGGAAAATTATTGGCAGTGGTGGATACACTTGGGTAAGAGAAGCAATATCATGTAGTTTCTTTGTTGGAAAGCCAAGAATTTTCAAGGGATTCATGGAAAACAAACCTTCAGTTGTGGTGGTGCACGTGATTGATGGACAGGCGAACCAGCCTGCGTGAGCAGAGCAGCTGCATCAAGCAAGGTGCTGTGCATTTGTCTCCTCAGGCGGCGGCTCTGGGCTTGCATACGCACAGACTGAGCGGTGGCATCGCACAGCAGCTTCCGGCGTAGGGACAGGACTTCCAGTGACCTTAAAGGGCAGCATGCTAAAGTAAAATAAACTCTTGAGTGAAGAGGAGCCCACCAATTGCTGGTCTCTTTTAGTGCTTCACTAAACAGTATTAATAGTTTTCTTACTGGGGGGTTGCTTTGCATCAAAGGCCCAATTGAGGGCAAGGAGTCTCAGATTATCACAAACTTAATCTACTATTATTATGGTGAGTCTTGGTTTAGTTTTATTTATTTATGTGCCTAGAGGACGCCTTCCAATGATGTAGTTATAAAGCTATTGGCTTCCTCCTGTAGAAAATTGCATGTGACTATGTCCACAATAAATTCTCCTCTATGTGATGCTGTTCTGCTATCTCGTCTTTAATAATGAAAAGTAAAATGTGAGGGATATCCTTTGCTAATTTTATTATTTCATCAATGAAACTATATAACCAGTGCCATTTTTTGAACAATCAAAACCCAATACAGAATAATATGCAATATTAAATAGAAGGAAATGTCTTAATTCATAATATTATTATTATCCATCTAAAATGTTTGCAATATAATAAAATTCAGCTAAAAGGTGAGCCAGGTTATTTGATAGTCATCTCATGAAGAGGAGCCTTTGGCCTGTTATTATCATACTATCTCTTATTTACTTGAGCTTCAATAATGGTAACCAAACAAATGAAAATGGTTCTTAATGGAATAGGAACTTAAGTATTCTGAGAGGCAGGAATTCTATGAAGCCTCAGTTAGCTCCAATACATAAATATATAAAGGTTTTTTTTAAAGTTGCTCCTTTTTAACACAAGTATAGCTTTGATTTCTGCCAAATGTTATGTAATCAATTTAACGTGTTTGTAATGTGTTCAAGCAGCAGCAAAGATCAAGGAGTCATGTGATCTTGGTTTCCGAAGCATAGGGCTGGAAACTGGGCTTGCCCAGGTAACTGGGCGATCATGTTACCTGAGTATGACAAAGTGTAGTCGGGTGTGCAGTTCATAGTCCATCAAAGAGGTCTTCAACTTAAATTTAAGGTATCTTTTAAATGTATTTAATGATAGAAAAATATGTAAGTGCGAGAAAACTGATTGGTGTATGCCAATTGAAACACATGATATTGCTCCATTTTTTGCATTGCTTTTATCAGCAATTCTCTTATCATCACAATCGCTCCACATCAGATGCAATATTGCTGGTTCTCCACTCAGCTCTGGATCACCTCTAAAATCGCAATTCCCACATACGGCTGCTCTTCATCGACTATATCTTGGCCTTCAATACCATTATTCCCTCAGAACTGGTCAAGAAGCTACAAGCTCTAGGCCTCTGTACCCC
The DNA here is from genome assembly GCF_036971445.1 of Narcine bancroftii. Taxonomy (NCBI): domain Eukaryota; kingdom Metazoa; phylum Chordata; class Chondrichthyes; order Torpediniformes; family Narcinidae; genus Narcine; species Narcine bancroftii. The sequence goes on from NC_091472.1 coordinate 66,953,605, forward strand.
ACTCTGCAACTGGTTCCTTAACTTTCTCATTGGAAGACCACTGTCAGTACAAATTGGAAGCAACGTCTCCTCTTCAATGATTATCAACACGAGGTGCACCCCAAGGATGTGTGCTTAGCTTACTGCTCTACTCAGTATGCTCCCTTGACTGTGGCCAGGCACATTTCCAATGCTATCTACAAGTTTGCCGATGACACCACAGATGTTGGCAGAATCACAAACAACAATGAGGAAGCGTACAGGAGGGAGATAGATCAACTTGTTGAATGGTGTAACGACAACAACCTTGCGCTCAACATCAGCAAAACTAAGGAGATGATTGTAGACTTCAGGAGGAAGTTAGGCGGACAACCCAGTCCTTATCAAGGGTTTAATAGTGGAGAGGTTCAAGAACTTCAAATTCCTGGGTGTCAAATCTCCAAGGCTCTGTCCTAGAGCTTCCATTTTGATGCAATCAAAGAAGGCTCACCAGCAGCTATACTTTGTGAGGAGATTCGGTATGTCACCAAGGATTCTTGTAAATTCCTACAGGTGTACCGTTGAGGGCATTATGGCTGGTTGCATCGGTGCCTGGTATGGAGGTGCCAACTTTCAGGACAAGAATAAGCTCCAGAAGGTTGTTAACTTGGCCTGCAATACTATAGGCAGCAGACTTCAGTCCGTTGAGGACATTTACATGAGGTGGTGACTTAAAAAAACAGCGTCTATCTTCAAAGACCCCCACCACCCAAGCCATGCCCTCTTCACTCTGCTACCATCAGGAAAAAGGTACAGGAGCCTAAAGACGAGCACTGAGCGGCACGAGGACAGCTTCTTCCCCACTGCCATCAGATTCCTGAATATTCAGTGAACCAAGGACACTGCCTCACTTTTCATGCATTATTATTTTTATTTTTTGATAGTAACATCGTAAGATGGTTTTTATAATATGAATGTTCACACTGTGATGCTGCCGCAAAACACTGAATTTCATGACTTGTTCATGACAATAAACTCTGATTCTGAGAATATGGAAGGAGTTACAATACATGGAACATAGAATAGTGCAGTGCAGGCCCTTTGGCCCTTGATGTTGTGCTGACCCTTTTTAAAAAAAAATACTAAACCTTCACTACCCCATAACCCTCTTATTCTTTCATCTATGTGTTTGAGTCTATTAAATGCCTCCAATGTTTCAGCCTCCACCACCGTTCCAAGGCATTCCAGGCACACCCAATACACTGAGTAGAAAAAAAAAACAGCCCTGATGTCTACCTTAAACTTCCGTCCCTTTGTACACGTCCTCTGGTGTTGGCTGATCCTGCCCTGCGAAACAGGTGCTGGTTGTCCACCCTATCTATGCCTCTCATAATCTTGTAGACCTCTATCAAGTCTCCCCTCATCCTTCTACGCTCCAAGAGAAAAGTCCCAGCTCTGCTAACCTTGCCTCATGAGACTTGTTTCCCAATCCAGGTCACATCCTGATAAATCTTCTCTGCACCCTTTCCATGGCTTCCACATCCTTCCTATAATGAGGTGACCAGAACTGAACACAATGCTTTAAGTGGCCTCTCTACTGAGTTCAATCCCCCTATTAATGAATCCCAGCATCCCATAAGCCTTCTTACTGGTAACTGTCCTATCAATCTGTGCGGCGATCTTAAGGGATGTATGGATTGGCACCCCAATGTGCAAACTCTTAATTAACAGATCATTAATCCTGTTTTCAGCCTTCTGGTTTGTCTTCCAAAATGCATCACCTCAGTCTTATGTGGATTAAAATCCATCGGCCACTTTTCTGCCTAAATGTGCATCCTGTCTATATCCTCTTGTAATCTTTGACAACCTTCATATCCATCCACAACTCCTCCAACCTTCGTACCATTCACAAACGTACTGACCCATCCTTCCGCCTCTTCATCCAGGTCATTTATGAAAATCACAAATTGCCGGAGTCCCAGAACAGATCCCTGCGGCACTCCACTAGTCACTGACCTCCAGGCAGAATACTTTCCTTCCACTACTATTCTCTGGTTTCTTCCTACAAGCCAATTTTTTTATATACACAGTCAAGGTTCCACTGATCCTGTGGCTCATGATTTTCTGGATGAGTCTTTTGTCAAATGCCTTGCTGAAATTCATGTAGACCACATCTACCACCCTACCTCCTCAAAAACTCAATTAGACTCATGAGGCACAACCTTCCCTTCACAAAGCCATTCTGACTGTACTTCTCCAAATGCTCATAGTGGAAGTCCAGAAATCTGGACCATTTGAGAATCTGGACTTTACGAAAACTCTCACACTTTTAAAACTTAGCGGGCTTTTGTGTGCATACATGAGTAAGTGCCACAGATGCACAGCAGCAACCATCTATAGCATATGTATTCACAACCATAATAATGGATCCTAAAGTAGATAAACTTCGCAGCATGGGGCGAAAAGAGAAAGAAGAACTCGTTGAAATTGAGTGACAAATGTGAAATAATTGAAGCGAGAACGTGGTGTGAGCAATGGAAACGACGATGTAAAAAAGGCTACTGCTGAAAAGTCCATTTGTGGAACAGAACCATAGCTTCAATCTTCAAGACGTCATGCGCAGATGGTGCAGAATAATAATCACAAAGAAATTACAAAGTCGTAAACAAAGTAATATAAAGAAAGTAAAAGAAGCATCTGCTCTACTTCTGCCTGAAGAAAGTGGATGATCATAAGTCTTTTTAAAGTGAAGCTGGCACGTTTGTCTGCTGAAGAAAGCATCAGAGTAAATTCCTAGTCAGCGTTGGGCCTTGAATCATGGAGAAGACATAGGCAGAGTTTCAGGTCATTATTCACTGCATTGTTCATTTATTTTTGATTTTTATTTCTAGCTTCTCCTGCTTCAGCAAAAGATGTTGGTGATGATGTTGTACATGTCATTAAAGTAGTAAGTGCACCAATTTCATACAGGTACTTTGCATTTTAATTCACTTGATTTCAAAGCTACCTGCTGTTCTCTGTTCTATTAATTTATACATTTTTAGCTTCCTCTGCTTGTTTCATTGCTCAAATACCTGGTTAAATTAGTCTCATTCAACGACTTTATTCAATTCCAAAAGTAAATTGGGACAAGTAACTGTTCTTTGTAAAGCCATTATCATCTCTGAAATGTATGTTCTTTACTCATAGATATACATCAAGGTTTTCTTTGCATTAGAACTATAGAACACTCTAGAACTGAAGCAGCCCCTTTGGCCCACCTAGTCCGTGCCAAACTCTAATCTCGGTGACTTGACCTGGGGCATAGCCTTACATACCACTCCCATCCAAGTTTCTCTTAAATATCAAAATCAAAGCTGTATCCACCATCTCTCTGCTGGCAGCTTGTTCCACACTTCCACTACTCTGTGCGAAGAAGTTCCCCAAGTTCCCCTTAATCCATGTCCTCCAGTTCTTGTCTCACCCAACCTCAGTGGATAAAAGCTTGTTTGCATTTACCCTAACTATAGGTCCTTCGAGATTTGAGTAAATATCTGGTCAGGCATTGGAGATACGTCTACCTTTATGTGTCTTAAGACAGCAAGCACTTTAATCTGTATAGGGTCCATAACCTCATTGCTATTTTGCCTTACTTCTGTATACTTTGTGTCTGTGTTCGAATAAATACAGATGCAAAAACAAACATTTAACATCTCCCTCATCTCTTTTGTTTCCGTACACAGATGACCACTGATCTTCAAGAAGACTAATTTTGCCCTTGCTATCCTTTTGCTCTTGATATATCTATGAAAGCTTTAGAGAGGGTGCAGTGAAGATTTACCAGGATGTTGCCTGGAATGGAGAACATTTCTTTTGAAGCAAGGTTTACCAAGATGGGGCTTTTCTCTTTCGAGCTATGAAGGATAAGAGGAGACAGTAGAGTTATATAAGATTATGAGAGCAGAGATAAGGTGGACAGCCAGCCCCTTTTTCCTGGGGCAACAGTAATAAGTACCCTTTGGACTCAACCCATTTTTAACCTTTCATAATACATACCATAGTCTGGGCTGGATCCATGGGTCAATCTTTACAGTACGAACCAGCTTGTGGTTAGGTATGAACCAAATCCAGAAAACCAGGACACAGCAAAGCAGTCCAGCAAAGCATGTACTTGTTAGTAGTCCCTAAAAACAGGGACACAGAGTCCAAAGGGTTACAGTGAAGGTTTAGGGGAGACGACAGGAAAGTTTCTTTACATAGAGAGTGGTATGCGCCTGGAAAGCATTACTGGGGGTGCTGATGGAGGCTGGTAAATTAAAGTCTTGTAAAAGGATCTTACGCACATGCATGTAAGAAAAATGGAGGGTTGTTGTAGGGAAGGATTAGATTGTCGTAGAGTAGGTTTATATGGGCCAGCAGTTTATTGTGGGCCAATGGGCATATTCTGTACTTCAATGTTCTATGTTCCAGAATCCCTTGGAATTTTCCTGCACCTTATCTGCCAGAGCAATCTCGTGACTTTTATCCCAATTTCCTTGTGTTTTCTTGCACTCTTCTGGTTCCTTTCTTGTTCCTTGCTGTTTAAATGCTCTGCGTCTCCTTAACCTGGGCCTCAATATCTTTTGAAAGCCAAGGTACTTTTTGTCTGTTAGACTTGCCTTTAATTTTAACAGGAACATGCAAGCTCTGGACTCTCAAAATATCATTTTTGTAAGCCTCCCATTTAATAAGAACACCTTTGTCAGATTCTTTACAGATGACTTGCATTTAGTTTATTTCTTCATCTCACTGTCCACCAGCTATCCAAGTTCTTCTCCTAGTTAAACGTCTAATAGTTCCATTACACATTCCCATTCTCCATTTTTATGTCCATGTTTTTCCAATTTTTGTTTTGCAATGCATTCTCTTTAAATCTTTCAATACATCCACTAACTACTTGTTTACCTTTTATTTCATCAGAAAATTTTAGATTCAGATTTTTAATGAATTATTATCAATTTGGTGAAGGGATCATGTGCTGTATATCCATATTTTTGATGATATTAAACCAGTTTCGTTTATGAGACAAGGATGTACAGAGTTTTCAAGGGGATAAAGGCATACTGAGTGGTAAATTTGTGGGAGAAGCAATGTAATGAGAGAAGATGCAAGGTCATCCACTTTGGTGCACAAAAAAGTAAATGGTATTTTTTTAAACATGAAATATTGGGTATGGCTGATAGTTAAAAGTACCTTCATGCCTTGTACTTAAGTTACGGAAAACTGACACCGTTCAGATTTCATTACCTGTCTATTTAAAAAAAATGTACTTGGCATTGAGGAAATGCAACCATGCTTCTGGGAATTGTGGGCCTGGTATGTGAGTGAAACTATTCTCCGTTGCGGAGAAAAATGAGAAATCCCATTGATCCTTTCAAAATTCTGATAAGGGTTTGATATAGAGAGGATGATTACTCTGGATGTGGTCTAGATCGGGGTGGCCACCTTTTAATTGTTAATTTAGATGTACAGCACGGTAAGAGACTATTTTGGCTCACGTGTCTGTGCTGGCCAATTAACCTACACTCCCGGTACATACTTGTGGGCTGTTACCGTGCTGTATAGCTAAATTAAAAATTGAAAGGTTGGACACCTCTGGTTTTGATCATGGGGTGTAATCTTAGAATAAGGGGTAAGCTATTTAAGACTGAGGTCAGGTTAATTTTGAAGAAATGTTCTACCCTGATGGGGTATAGATGCATACTTAATTCATGCTTGCCTTTATTATATCCACATTCGATTTACATCACAAACAAAATATGACAAATTTCATAGTCTTCACTCTTAAGAAACAGCAAAGAGCTGTTGCCTTATTTTATCCTGGTCCCATCCTGGAACTATCTTCCCTTTTCCATTTGCTTAACTTCCTCCAAATGGACATTGTTCCTTGTTGCCTAAACTGATGAATTTAAATTTAAAACCCTCCATAGCTTTGTCCTTCCAATTCTTCAATATTTCATGGATTCTTCATCTTTTTGCCTTCTGCTCTGCCTCCCTGCGTCCACCATTGCAGTCATGCAGAACAAAGCTATGCCATCTTTCTCTCATCTGCGAGATGAGAGGGAGATAGCATAGCCATTGCACATGGACTAAGACTGGCTGATTAGGATCTCCTGGGCATACATCACAAAGAAGATTAGGTTCACATAATATTTCCCCAGTATGGCATGTGGACGATTAATTTTCTCAAGTGAATTCTGATAAAATCGGAGCAACAGAGTGTCTGATCGGCCTAGCTGTTTTCGATTAGGAGGGAATTGGGTGTAACTGGAATAGTGACTGATCATCGGCAGAACCAGTCAATGAATGAATCATTTACTCCTACTTCATATGGTAGAGATGAAATAACTTTATATTTATTTGTTCTTACTTCTGTTTTATATCCTATTAAAAGAAGCAATTCTCATTTTCAGGAAAATGGACCCCTATTTTCAGAGCTGAAATTTTATCAGAGGGCAGCTAAATCTGAGCACAGTAGGTACCTGTGAATAAATATGCTAATTATACATATTTATGAGCTGCTACTTGTATGAATGAGTAGAAATTTGAAGTACAGCATAATGTCCTTGTACATAGTAATTATATTTTTAAAATCAGTCCGCAGTATGTTTAGGACTAATTCCATGTATTATTATCATCTTTATTTTGCAGCCTGTGAATCGGGAAAAATAATTGCTGTAACATAATTGCAGTGCGACTGCAAAGATAACCAGACTTAACAGGACACAAAGAAGGAATCGCCTGATTTTGCTTGTGTTCGTCAAATATTCTAATGGAGGGTTTTGTTCATTTCTTTTGCAGTAAAGACATGGATGAAAAATCATAAGCTGAGTTTGCTGGGGATTCCTACTTACTGGGGATCGGGTTTGGTTGAGTACAATGGGAAGAGGTGAGAAGGCTCTGCATTGAACATCAGTCTGTCCTGAACCAGATGTTTCCTTCAGGAATGATATTTTTCTCTTTCTTCTTCACAGCTACAGATTCATGGTTATAGACAGACTCGGTGTAGATTTCCAAAAGGTACTGGAAGCCAGAGGAGGCCAGTTGGACAAAGATTCTGCTTTGAAAATAGGCTGTCAGCTGGTAAGCCATGGATACAAGACATAGTTTTGTTAAATATTCTATCAGCATGAAGCCAGATTTGTATTGGGATTGAACCCTTTTTTTTACCTTTGTGAATAAACTGGATTTATGTTCAAAATCAGCAACTGGATAATATTCACAAAGGAAACCGACTTTGTTGTTGGAGAACTCTGTGAAGGTGAAATTTAAATTCTAGTGCAAATTTCCATAGTTACAGAAGACCATGTGATGCCTTTGTGGGTTTAAAGGTAGATAAGTCTTCAGGGATAGATGTGATTTATCCCAGGCTGCTGTGGGGGGCAAGGGAAAAAGATTGCTGGGGCTCTCTCTGAGATTATTGAATCTTCGCTGGCCAAAAGTGAGAGAGGAGATTCTAGAGGACGGCAATTGTGATCTTCCATTTTTTTTCAAAAAGGACAACAAAGAGAAGCTTAGTCATTATAAATCTGTGAGCCTAACATCAGTAACATGGAAAATATTCTGAGGAGCAGGATTAGTGATCACTGAGGAAGGTGGGGACTAATCAAAGGTAACAAATTTTGTCTGACCCACTTTGAAGAGGTAGAAAAGTGTATCGATGAGGACACTACAGTAGATGTGGAATATCTGGACCAATAAGGCCTTCGGAAGGGTCCCATGTGGAAGATCTAAAATTGTTTTGGTAATAGGTTTCAGAAGGTGATCGCAGAGGGTGGTGTTTTTAATTGAATGGCAGTGAGATTGCTGGTATGGATTTCCAAATTGGGTAATTCACTTGCTTTTGATGGGGGAAGGAATAGGAAGGAAGGAAGTTTAATCGTCTTTTTTGTAGCTATTTAAGCCTTTTTTTAGACCTGACTAATATGATATTTATTATGCTGAACTGAGAAGCTTGGAAAATAATGTTTCTATCAACTGGAAATTTTAAATAATTTAATAAAGTTTTCAGTCTTTGATTAGAAGGGGATTGAAAGGAAATAGAATATATCAGTGGTGTATTATTAAAGATATATTATCATATGCAAGAAATTATTTTAATCCCTGTATTTTGTAGACCAACATTCTGCTTTTTTAATTTATATATAAAAACAGCTTAATATTTTGGAGTTTATTCATGAACACGAATACATCCACGGTGATATCAAGTCGGCAAACCTGCTACTGAGCTTCAAGAATCACAAAGAGGTATCCTATATCTGTCTTTACTGATAACAAATAGTTATGTGTTATTATTTAATTAATGAAAGAGACAGTATTAAAGGTCCATCAGAAAAATTAACCTACTTGCGAAAGCTGTAGTGATATACCTGATTTAGGAATCACAGTTATTTTCCATTCCATGGGGGGCAGGATTGTGGCAAATTCTTTAAATGTTAAAGAAAATGTGGCAATAATTCATACTAAAAAGTGCAGGTCATATGGTCACATTATTTCTTGAATTGTAACATAGCTACACAACACTAATTATGGAATGAGGACTGTTGAAAGGAGAGTAAATATAAAGGTGTTTGCAAGAACACCTAGGAACAATGTTCCTAGGAAATGCAAAAATCCTTGTGAAGTGGCAACCACATTAACAATGTAAAAATAGCAACACACTTTTTTCCTCATTAGCTTTGCCAGAAAGTTGGAAAAAATTGCAGTTTATTGTATGTTGATTTTGTAAATGATTATAGGGCTATAATTTTTGAATAGAAAAGTTTATGCACAATGTTTATCACTGGCATTTTACATTCTGCTCTATTTCCAGATTTCAGATTTATTATCAGAGTACATCATATACAATCCTGAGATTCTTTTTCCTGTGGGCGAGGAAGATTTACCATTTATTATTCTTTCCTTTTCTTTCTTTTTTCTTTCACAGACTATGTCTTATGTCAATGCATATTTTGTGTAATATTACATGTTCTTTACTATTGCATGACAGTAAGCTTGGATCTCATCATTTATGGGGATGCTTGATTCTGCACCTGGTGTTCCTTTCTGCACTCTTCTTTGGTCTCCTGGACTAACCTCTTTAGTCTCCTGGCCTTGGATCTTCAGGTTACATAGATTGTTCAGATGCATGGTTTTACCACTGATGTCCACTGTTTCGTGCTGCCAATCTGTTTTGAATCTATCCATTTATAATGCCTTGCAAAACAGTGGAGGGTATCTTCAGTGTGAAAGATTTTGTCTCCATGGGGAATATCTGGTGGTTATTTCTACCAATCCAGATGTTTTCTCAACAAATAATTTGCTGGGATCAAGTATAGTTAATGCTTGTTAGTTTACTCAATTCATGCCCCAAATCATATCTTGGTCGGTAGTGGAGCTGCCAACCGTACAGTGAAGTCCCCATCCAGAATGACATCCTGTGCCCTTGGTAGCTTCAGTATTTTTTCGAAATGTTGCTCAACATGCAGGACCACTGATCCACATTCTTTCCAATGAGATAACCAGAGCAGACAATTTATGCATTTGATGCATTAGAAATTAGAATCATTCTGTAATATCAGAAGTAATGAGCTCACCTTCTCATAAGAGTTTTACAGCATGGAAGTTAGTCCCATTTCCTGTGTTTGATGCACATCCCTCCAAACATTTCCAATCCATGTACCTGTCAAAATGTTCAAATATTGTAAACATACCCACTTCTATCACTTCCTCTGGCAGTTCTTTCCACATACTTGTATCTATCACCCTTTGTGTGGGAAAAGGTAATCCTCAGGTCTCTTTTAAATCTTTTTCTCTCAAATTTCCACTCTCCAGTGTTAGATTCCACTACGCAAGGAAAAAAAACTATGACTATTTTATCTATGCCCCCTCATGATTTTGTATTCCTCTATATGCTTAAGGGAATAAAGCATCAGCCTATCCAGCTTCTTATTATTGAAGTCCTCCAGTCCTGGAGCATTCTAGAATCTTTTCTACACTCTGTATGTCTTGATGACATCTTTCCAATAGCTTGGTAATCAAAACTGTGTTTTAAAATAAGTCAGTTTCCTTTGTGTCACCCTTGTTTTTTGTGGCAATCCTCTTCCTTTGTCCCTTTGTCTTTAACCTTTCAGCCAATATCCCTCTACCTGCTGTGTTTATACCCTTCCTGGTTTTAAATACCTCCAGTAGTTTATCTGCTAATCTCATACAATGCAAGAAGAACCCAGCCCCTCCTATCCAATCACACAACTGGATCGCCTCATCCCTGTAATCAGCCCAGCTCAAATCTTTTCCATGCCCTCTTCAAAGCCCTTTCTTTCCTCCAGGCATAGTACAGTAAAATCCCTGTTATCTGGAATTCAAGCAACTGGCAAATACACCAATTCCAATAGGTTCTGAATAATGGGGGTTTTGCTGACTTCTGTGGTCAAGCCATTTTTTTTTGTCAAGGTTCATTGTGATTTCCTAGCCCTTGTACTCGCTCTATGCTCGGAATCCAGCACACTCTTTAACTACTTTCTCAACTTGTTCAGGCACTCTTAACAAACTTTGCACCTTTACTCCTGAATTTACAAGTATTACAACAGAAGACACATAATTCATTCTATTATGAGCTTCTCACCTTTTGTAACATGGAAAAGCTGACTGAAGGTTTCTTCAGGTTCAGAATGTAAATAGGCTTGACTAGAGATTCTACACTGATGATGTAGAGGATAAAAATGCCACCATCTTTGGAAGAAGAAAATAACAGCATTTTCATTGAAATGCTTTTAAATATTTTAGATTTATTTGGCAGATTATGGACTTGCCTTCAGATACTGCCCCAATGGAGCTCACAAATGCTATAAGGAGGACCCCAGGAAAGGTCACAATGGAACAATTGAATTTACCAGCATAGATGCTCACAAAGGTGTAGGTAAGAGCATAATCTGTTCAGTCAACGGACGATGAGTGGTGAAAACTGTGTTTGTGGTGAAATTTATATTATGTGACTTGCTGCTTGACACTTTAATCCAGCGAGCTTCACTCTTGTAGCATCTCTGCATTGTGGGTTCTGAAAGCTTAAGAGCTGACCCAGCAAGATGCAGTGTCATCCAGTAAGCATCCTACTGTGCTCTTCCAATCATGTTGCTCTGTAATCACATCATAAATAACAACAGTGTCATTTTTTATGGCATAATTTGGTGGGGGGGGGGTGGGGAGGTGGTGGGAGGAAGTAAAAAGGAATTGAGTTTATTTTCATTCAGATTAGTTGAAATATTTTGCTCTTCTGTGCATCTTAACAAGTGGGAATTGATTGAAAAATAGTCTTTTGAATAAAGTTGATACTTACTTAAAAAAGTGGCAAGCCTTAATTGAATAAAAGATGAGCCAAAGGATCTTAATTTGGAAGGATGACTATGTTATCTCTGCTGAGAGAAAATGAAACACTGAAAATATTTAAAATGCAGCATGTTTAAATACTCAAGGAAATTAGACACAAGTTAAAGAAGCACATTGAAATACTTGAGACAATTAAAATGGGCATGAGGAAGAAAGGTACTTGTATATTGCCAGCATGTTAGGAGAAACTAAGGAAGGAATTTCACATATCAGGTATTGAATGTTTGTTGTCAAAGACAACTAAGAGACTGTTGAAATAATGATGCTATACTCATTTTCGATTAGAAAGTATGGATCACAATCCATGAATAAATAAAGAACACAATGGACATCTCCAGACAGGTCCCAGTAGTTAAAAATTCAATACTATTTTCTTTCATCATCTTGCAATAGAAAATTGCTCTTTACAGAAGAAAACATGAAGATGACGTCACCTGGGAAATCTGACCGTGCACTTCTCCATACAAGTCATCCTTGTACCTTGACGTTCTCTTTGCGTCTGGATTGCGTCAGATAATGTCATTCCCCCAAAGGTGTTGCTTTTGCAGCATTGCATGTAAACCTGACATAAGATGTCCCATGAGTAATCTTGGACTCCTGCCACATAAATCTCTTGCCTGCTTTTCTGCCACATTTAATTTTAGAGCACTCACTTTAATCATCCAATGCCCCAGCCCAGGCTTCTGAGAGATCCCTTAATCTCATTCAGTCCCTCAAATATCACTGGACGATAAATATGTCAGAAGTTCAAGGTGTACGACATTCAATTGTGAAGCATGTTGAGTGGGATTCCATCTTTGGGTTAAGTCAAGTCTATTTTAATTTGACTTCTCTAATTTGGAGTACCACTTTCTAACCACCAGTGGAAATAATGATAGGATGTGTCACTGCTCAGACGACCTTTAATTTAAATTTAAAATTTGATTTCAGCTAATACTGTGCTGATTCTCAGAGGTGGTTTGTAGGTGGCTGTATCCTCTGAGGTATGCTTGTCTCAAACAAGAAAGCACAAATTATATAATTCCCAATTGGAAATCAATGGTTGTGGTTAGTAATTGCCAATGCTCAATTTGTGATGGAAAATTAATTAGTCAAATATTACCTGTATTTACACATGTGTAATTCTACCATTAGTGGTAAGATCCTAAGATTTAGAATTTATTCCCTGACCCCTTTGAGATGTTTGCGCTCTTCCTGTTGTAAGTTCATTTTATTTGGTCATCCATTGACAGTCATTCTTAAAGCTGTTGAGAATTAAAACTCTGAAATTTCCTTTCCTCTGCACATTTGTTTCCTTAAAAAATATTCATCATCTACCTCTCCAACCAAGTTTTTTGATTATCTCCCTGAAAACCACTTCATCAGACATCTTAAATGTTACTTAATGTAAACCTTTGAACATCTTGGAATATTTGTCTTGCTAAAATTGCAAAATAAATAGCATTTGGGATTTTTTTTTTGAAAAATGCCTAAAACTTTGGAAATGATGATGGAGGCATTGTCAATTTTGGAAGGCATGGTGCTCACCTGTAGTAGGTAATTATTTTGTAAATGAGATGTGTTCCAATTAGCAAATCCCCAAATATTTTCTTGGGCCGATACCAGTATTAGACTTGGACTGCTAATCCTCTATTGCTAAGATCTGTTTAATGAATAATGAAATTACCAAAGTCAATTTACCAGTGATCTTCAAGGCATGAATGAATGGATGGATTTGCCTCCCATCCATATAACCATATAACCATTTACGGAGCGGAAACAGGCCATGTTGGCCTTTTGAGTCCGCACCGGTTCACTGATTTTGTGCGCCCTCTTCAGGCATTGGTCCCAGTTTGTATGACTCGGTCTTGCACTCATTGTGAAACACCTTGGAGGTGCAGTTCGTTACCGGTTTGTTTGACTCGGTCTCGCACTCATTGTGAAACACTTTACAGGTGCAGTTTGTTAACGGTCAAACTATTAAAAATGTCACATCTCTGAATAAACCAAGGACATATTGTTGGCATCTTAAGATGAATTGTATTGCCTTTCAAGTAGAATTTTAACCAGAGTTCTCAGCACAGAAACTGATTTTATTCTCTATGTGTCTGTGCTCACTAAGCTAGTCTCATTTGCTTGCTTTCAACATAAATCCATCTAACCTTTCCTATCCATGTATCTGTCTAAATGTCTTTTGAATGTAATAATTTTTCCTACTTCTATCACTTCATCTGTTAGCTCATTCCATGGATCCACAACCCTCTATGTGAAGAAGGTGCCTCTCAAGTCCTTTTAAAATATTTCCTTTTTCGCCTTGAATCTATGCCCTCTAGTTGTAAATTGTCTACTCTGGGAGGAAAATAAAGCTATGACTGTTTACCTTTTCTATGCCCCTTATCATTTGATAAACCTCTATTAGGTACAGCCCCCTCTCCCCCACCTTAGCCTCCTGCACTTCGAAGAGGAAAGTTCCATTCTTTCTGTTATTCAAGCCCCCAGTCTCAATAACATTCTGGTCAATCTTTTCTGTGCCCTTTTCCAGTAACTGCACACTGTACTCCAAATGTACAGTTGCAACATAACATCCCAGCTCCTGATCTTAATGTCCTGACCAATCAAGGCAAGCATGCCAGACAATTCCACAATTCCTTCACCCGATTGTGTCACCACTTTCATGGAACTGTGTATCTGTACCACCCACCCACCTCCCCCCCCCCCCCAGTCTCTTTGTTCTAAAATACTCCCCAAGACCCTACCAATCACTTTTAACACACCACAGTGCAACTCCTCACACTAGTCCAAATTAAATAGGTGTCATTCTTTGGCCCACTTTCCTCTTTTATCTGGATCCAGTGGCAATTTTAGACAACCTTCTACACTGTTTTCTATACCATCAATTTTGGTCTCAACTGCAAACTTACAAATCATGTTAACTCCATTGTCATCTAAGCCATTAATATTTTCCTCCCAACAGACAACAGTGGACCCAGCACTGATCCCTGGAACACACTACTGGTTATAGGCCTCTAATCTGAGTAACAACCCTCCATTACCACCCTTTGTCTCCTACCTTTAATCCAATTCAGTTTCTAATTGGCCAGATTTTAGCTACAAGCTACAGCTCTGCAGAGCCTATAGCACAGAAGAGGTTATAGCTGTATGCAGGTTAGCTCAGAAAGAACTGTTCCCAGAAAGAATGACATGAACCCCAGTTGAGTGTAGTTAACACTGAGCTTTATTGGGCTCACAGCCCTGCTTTTATTCTCAAGATGAGAGGCATGGTCAAAGCCCCCTCAGCACTGATTGGTGCATTTGTGATCTGCTTTCTTTTATAGGCCAGTTAGGCTCCTTTAGTTGTGGCCAATTGGAGGGCAACGCTGTGGGCGTCGTCGTGCTGGATCGTGGCGTTCCTCCATTATTTTGTGAGACACCCCGAGGGGGCTGCGAGGATCACCTTTAATTCCCTGGAATCTGACCATCTAGCCTACAATGCATAAAGTTATTAGGGGTCTTGTTATTATTCCATATAGAAAACATCTACAGCCTTTCCTGCCCTCGTCAATCTTTTTGGTCACCTCTTCAAAACACTCAGTCTAGTTTGTGAAACATGATTTCCATCACACAAAACCATGCTGACATTCCCTAATCAGTCCTTACTTATCAAAATGCAAATATATTCCTGTTATCAGGAACCTTCCAGTAATTTAACCACAACTCATTAGCCTGCAACCCATTTACTTATCTTTACAGACTTTTTTTTAAAATAAAGACACCAAATTAGCTAAATATTTCTGCTAGGACTCCTGCAATATTTTCCTTAACATTCTTGGATACACTTGATCAGGCTTTAATTGATAAAGATTTTAATGGATACTAATTTTAAAACTGAACTTTTGAACATTTCTGCTGAGGTAATATATCTTTATCACATGTGGATGCTGCAAGACCTGCTGAGATATTCCAGCATTTCTGTGTTTTTACAAACTTTGTTTCACTGCAATACACAAAAAAGTGCTGGAGAAGCTCAGCAGGAGTTTCTCAGCAAATTTGTAATATTGCACTTGAATCCAGACTTTCTTGTTTAACAACAATGTAACAAACACTGTAAGCTTGTTTGGCTGGTCTGGCAGTGAAGAACCAAATGGGTCTGCAAGTCATTGTGTCACCAATTAAAATACAAACCATTAATCCGATGAATCAAATATAAATACTTAAAAAAAAATCTCATGTCCTTCATAGTTGTGTTTTATGAGTTCCTGTAATATTTAGGGAAGGAGTTTGTCACATTCATGCCAAGTTTTAAAAAAAAAAAGCCTAATTAGCCTTCTAATTTTCAATACCCTGATTGAGTGTTTTTCATGTGTTAGTCTTCACTATAAGCCTTTTCATTTTGTGTGACCACAGGACATCTGAGCTGCTGCCAGGACATTCATAACCAAAGGACCACAATGAATAATGGTCACTGTACAACTATTGCAGATTTCAAATATTAGGTTACCAGTAGAGAGCTGCTGGCCTATGTGGCTTGGCTGCTTCACTGGATAAAAATTCTGAGCTGTGGGTGTAATTCTCACTTTGTAGGCTTAGTTTAAAAAGTGATATTTCATATACATTCAGCAAATAAATCACAACAGTTTACCCTCATGGCTAAAGAGTTGATGTGTCCTGTGTTCTAAGCAGGAATGGATCAATTAAATACAGATAGACCCTGACTTACAATGAGGTTCGGTTCCGCGACTCGAATTGTAAGGTGAAGTTATCATAAGTCAGGGTCAACCTATACAGGTAGTCTGGTGAGCCTCTCCTGCCAGGAGGTTGATGTTCCTGCTCCTACCTGGAGGCTGACCTGACATCCCCGCTCCTGCTGGGAGCCACCCGGTGGCAGCAGGGCCTTTGATCTGACAACAGTGGGAGGCCAATGTCTCCGCTCCTGCTTGGAGCTCAAGATGACGCCTGGCAACTAGGCGTGGTCGCGTCACTTTGCAACTACGAAGTGATTTTGAACACATGCGTTGATTGCTGTCGCTCTCTCTCCCTCCCCAGCAATGGCATATTACCTTTTTTAAAAATGGTGTTGGGTCCGACAAAGCACGTTTGGGAAGTGATCTGCGAGTGCTGATTGAACAGAATCATTTCCTTCAGAGAAAGAAAAGCAACCACGTTGATACAGGTAGATCCCGACTTACCCTTATTCTGAACAGATTCTGATCATCGTAACTTCGAAATATCATAAGTCGGAGCATCGTAAGTCAAGGTCTATCTGTATTAAGATAAATGTTGACTGGACTTACATTATCAATAATGGTCTTTGAGAATATTAAATATTCCTGGTCTGAATGTTTAGAAGTGGCATACATTATAGTTGCTCCAAACAAGAATAAGGGGGAAATGAAGAAGTCTACAAGTGCAGACTAAATTTGTGAAATAATGTGATTTTCTATAAAGGAATGCAGAAATGCTTGGAATAGTTAATTAAAAGTTGGAGAATTTACTCACTGATGGGAAAAAGTAAAAACACAATGCTGGAGAAACTCAGTACTGTATATACTTGAGTAATCGTCGATACCGTGTAATAGTCGACCCCCCCACAACCTTTTTTGCCCCAAGAATCGGGTGTTTTTTTATGACCCATGTAAAAGTTGACCTCCCTTCCCCCCCCTCCCCAGTTTTGGCCCCAACTGCCTGCTCAAGCTCCCAACTGGAGACCCTTACCCCAAAGGCCCACCCATCTGAGCTGACCACAGATCCTTGGCCTGAACAACCATGCATACTAGCTCCGATCGCCCCGCCCGCCTGCGCATACTAGCTCAGATCGCTCCGGCCGCCCGCGCGTACTAGCTCCGATCGCCCTGGCCGCCTGCGCGTACTAGCTCTGATCGCCCCGCCCGCCCGCGCATACTAGCTCCGATCGCTCCGGCCGTCCGCGCGTACTAGCTCAGATCGCCCCGGCCGCCCGCGCGTACTAGCTCCGATCGCCGTGGCGGCCTGTGCATTCAAACTTCTGTTGCCCAGGCTGACCACATACCCAAACTCCCAACACCCCGGCCGCTCGCGCATCCACATTCCCGATGCTCTGGAAGCCTGCGCAAACTCCCACACATGATTTCTCGCCCCGGCCACCCAAGCATCCAAACTCACGACTGGATCCTCGCCATGGCTGCCTGCCCTTCTGAACTGATGCCCCGGACTTAACACCAGGTCCCAGCCATCCGAGTTCCCAATGCCTGAATATCATAACTACTTCATAAGGTCAAAAGTTTGGGAATGAGTGGGGGTTAAAAATATGAAAAATAAAATAGGAGGGGAGGGTTAAATTTTCTTATTAAAAAAAAATGTCGACCCCTTTTTTGGCCTGAAAAAGTGGTCAGAAGTATATATGGTAGGTCAAACAGTGTACTTTGTACAGCAAGGATAAAGATACATAATCAATGTTTTGGGTTCGAGCCCTTCATCAAAGTATGTAGTCTGGCACCTGCCTACATTTTGCCTTGATAAAGGACTCAAGCCTGAAACTTTGGTTATATATATTTATCTTTTCTATACAAAATAGACTGTTTGACCTGCTGAGTTTCTCCAGCGTTGTATTTTTACTTCAACCGTGGTGTCTGCAGACTTTTGCGTTTTACAACGCATTGATGGGAATGTGATTTTCTTATAAACCAGTGGGAGGAATGTAAGAACTTAGATGAAATGGGGAGAGTGCTTCCCATCCAACTGAGGAAAGCTGAAGCAGGTACAATAATACCTGCACTAATCATAGAAACATAGATGATAGGAGCAGGAGTAGGTCATTCGACCCTTCGAGCCTACTCCGCCATTCAACGAGATCATGGCTGATCTTAAAGTTCAGTACCCCGTCCCCGCCTTCTCTCCGTAACCTTTAATACCCTTATACTGAAGAAATAGATCTAATTCCCTCTTAAATATATTTAATGAACCTTCCTCTACTGCCCT
Organism: Narcine bancroftii; assembly: GCF_036971445.1. Lineage (NCBI taxonomy): Eukaryota > Metazoa > Chordata > Chondrichthyes > Torpediniformes > Narcinidae > Narcine > Narcine bancroftii. The sequence goes on from NC_091472.1 coordinate 66,971,878, forward strand.
CTGTGGCAATGAATTCCACAGATTCACCACCCTCTGGGTAAAGAAATTCCTCCTCATCTCGGTCCTAAATGGTTTGCCTATTATCCTCAAACCATGGCCCCGGGTTCTGGATTTTCCCATCATTGGAAACATCCCATCTTCATCCATTCTGTCCAGTGTTGCCAGAATTTTATATGTCTCTATGAGATCCCCTCTCAATCTTCTAAACTCCAGCGAGTACAATCCCAAATTGCACAATCTTTCCTCATAAGTCATTCCTGCCATTCCAGGTATCAGCCTGGTGAATCGCCTCTGCACTCCCTCCATTGCAAGAACATCCTTCCTTAGATCTTCTTTGGCTTGGCTTCGCGGACTAAGATTTATGGAGGGGGTAAAAGTCCACGTCAGCTGCAGGCTCATTTGTGGCTGACAAGTCCGATGCGGGACAGGCAGACACGGTTGCAGCGGCTGCAGGGGAAAATTGGTTGGTTGGGGTTGGGTGTTGGGTTTTTCCTCCTTTGCCTTTTGTCAGTGAGGTGGGCTCTGCGGTCTTCTTCAAAGGAGGTTGCTGCCCGCCAAACTGTGAGGCGCCAAGATGCACGGTTTGAGGTGATATCAGCCCACTGGCGGTGGTCAATGTGGCAGGCACCAAGAGATTTCTTTAGGCAGTCCTTGTACCTTTTCTTTGGTGCACCTCTGTCACGGTGGCCAGTGGAGAGCTCACCATATAACGCGATCTTGGGAAGGCGATGGTCCTCCATTCTGGAGACGTGACCCACCCAGCGCAGCTGGATCTTCAGCAGCGTGGACTCGATGCTGTCGACCTCTCCCATCTTGAGTACTTCGACGTTAGGGATGAAAGCGCTCCAATGGATGTTGAGGATGGAGCGGAGACAACGCTGGTGGAAGCGTTCTAGGAGCCGTAGGTGATGCCGGTAGAGGACCCATGATTCGGAGCCGAACAGGAGTGTGGGTATGACAACGGCTCTGTATACGCTTATCTTTGTGAGGTTTTTCAGTTGGTTGTTTTTCCAGACTCTTTTGTGTAGTCTTCCAAAGGCGCTATTTGCCTTGGCGAGTCTGTTGTCTATCTCATTGTCGATCCTTGCATCTGATGAAATGGTGCAGCCGAGATAGGTAAACTGGTTGACCGTTTTGAGTTTTGTGTGCCCGATGGAGATGTGGGGGGGCTGGTAGTCATGGTGGGGAGCTGGCTGATGGAGGACCTCAGTTTTCTTCAGGCTGACTTCCAGGCCAAACATTTTGGCAGTTTCCGCAAAGCAGGACGTCAAGCGCTGAAGAGCTGGCTCTGAATGGGCAACTAAAGCGGCATCGTCTGCAAAGAGTAGTTCACGGACAAGTTTCTCTTGTGTCTTGGTGTGAGCTAGCAGGCGCCTCAGATTGAAGAGACTGCCATCCGTGCGGTACCGGATGTAAACAGCGTCTTCATTGTTGGGGTCTTTCATGGCTTGGTTCAGCATCATGCTGAAAAAGATTGAAAGGAGAGTTGGTGCGAGAACACAGCCTTGCTTCACGCCATTGTTAATGGAGAAGGGTTCAGAGAGCTCATTGCTGTATCTGACCCGACCTTGTTGGTTTTCGTGCAGTTGGATAATCATGTTGAGGAACTTTGGGGGACATCCGATGCGCTCTAGTATTTGCCAAAGCCCTTTCCTGCTCACGGTGTCGAAGGCTTTGGTGAGGTCAACAAAGGTGATGTAGAGTCCTTTGTTTTGTTCTCTGCACTTTTCTTGGAGGTGTCTGAGGGCAAAGACCATGTCAGTAGTTCCTCTGTTTGCGCGAAAGCCGCACTGTGATTCTGGGAGAATATTCTCGGCGACACTAGGTATTATTCTATTTAGTAGAATCCTAGCGAAGATTTTGCCTGCAATGGAGAGCAGCGTGATTCCCCTGTAGTTTGAGCAGTCTGATTTCTCAGATCAGGTGACCAAAACTGCACACAATACTCCAGATGGGGTCTCACCAAGGCTCTGTACAGCTGCAGTAAGGTATCCTTGTTCCTATACTCAAACCCTCTTGATATGACATACCATTTGCCTTTTTAACTGCCTGCTGTACCTGCATGCTCGCCTTCAGAGACTGGTGTACAAGTACCCCTAGGTCTCTCTGCACTTCCCCATCTCTTAATCAATATCATTTTAATGGTCTTCTCCCAAGGCTTTTGTTAAGCAAAAGATTTTTTTGACCAGCGGCCCATATTCTACTTGAATATAGTATTTACCTTAAGACCACCTGGATGCATCCCCGATCCAAACACTGGCACCTCCTGGACTACATCCTGGTGCGAGAAAGTGACAAACAAGATGTGCTCCACACCAGGGTCATGCCTAGCGCGGAATGCCACACTGACCACCGGCTGGTTCGCTGCAAGCTCAACCTTCACTTCAAGCCAAAGCCCAGGAACAATAAAGCCCCCAGAAAGAGGTTCAATGTTGGAAAACTGCAGTCAGACGAAGCGAGAGGAAACTTCCAGGCAAACCTCAAAGCAAAGCTCGACGTTGCAACCCGCCTCACGGACCCGTCCCCTGAAACCCTCTGGGATCAGTTGAAGACTACCATACTGCAATCCACTGAAGAGGTACTGGGCTTCTCCTCCAGGAAAAACAAGGACTGGTTTGACGAAAACAGCCAGGAAATCCAGGAGCTGCTGGCAAAGAAGCGAGCTGCCCACCAGGCTCACCTTACAAAGCCGTCCTGTCCAGAGAAGAAACAAGCCTTCCGTCGCACATGCAGCCATCTTCAGCGCAAACTCCGGGAGATCCAAAATGAGTGGTGGACTAGCCTCGCCAAACGAACACAGCTCAGCGCGGACATTGGTGACTTCAGGGGTTTCTACGAGGCTCTAAAGGCTGTGTACGGCCCCTCACCCCAAGTCCAAAGCCCGCTGTGCAGCTCAGACGGCAAAGTCCTCCTCAGCGACAAGATCTCCATCCTCAACCGATGGTCAGAACACTTCCAATCTCTTTTCAGTGCCAACCGCTCAGTCCAAGATTCCGCCCTGCTCCAGCTCCCTCAACAGCCCCTAAGGCTAGAGCTGGATGAGGTTCCCACCCTGGATGAGACATATAAGGCAATCGAACAACTGAAAAGTGGCAAAGCAGCAGGTATGGATGGAATCCCCCCAGAAGTCTGGAAGGCTGGCGGCAAAACTCTGCATGCCAAACTGCATGAGTTTTTCAAGCTTTGTTGGGACCAAGGTAAACTGCCTCAGGATCTTCGTGATGCCACCATCATCACCCTGTACAAAAACAAAGGCGAGAAATCAGACTGCTCAAACTACAGGGGAATCACGTTGCTCTCCATTGCAGGCAAAATCTTTGCTAGGATTCTACTAAATAGAATAATACCTAATGTCGCCGAGAATATTCTCCCAGAATCACAGTGCGGCTTTCGCGCAAACAGAGGAACCACTGACATGGTCTTTGCCCTCAGACAGCTCCAAGAAAAGTGCAGAGAACAAAACAAAGGACTCTACATCACCTTTGTTGACCTCACCAAAGCCTTCGACACCGTGAGCAGGAAAGGGCTTTGGCAAATACTAGAGCGCATCGGATGTCCCCCAAAGTTCCTCAACATGATTATCCAACTGCACGAAAACCAACAAGGTCGGGTCAGATACAGCAATGAGCTCTCTGAACCCTTCTCCATTAACAATGGCGTGAAGCAAGGCTGTGTTCTCGCACCAACCCTCTTTTCAATCTTCTTCAGCATGATGCTGAACCAAGCCATGAAAGACCCCAACAATGAAGACGCTGTTTACATCCGGTACCGCACGGATGGCAGTCTCTTCAATCTGAGGCGCCTGCAAGCTCACACCAAGACACAAGAGAAACTTGTCCGTGAACTACTCTTTGCAGATGATGCCGCTTTAGTTGCCCATTCAGAGCCAGCTCTTCAGCGCTTGACGTCCTGCTTTGCGGAAACTGCCAAAATGTTTGGCCTGGAAGTCAGCCTGAAGAAAACTGAGGTCCTCCATCAGCCAGCTCCCCTCCATGACTACCAGCCCCCCCACATCTCCATCGGGCACACAAAACTCAAAACGGTCAACCAGTTTACCTATCTCGGCTGCACCATTTCATCAGATGCAAGGATCGACAATGAGATAGACAACAGACTCGCCAAGGCAAATAGCGCCTTTGGAAGACTACACAAAAGAGTCTGGAAAAACAACCAACTGAAAAACCTCACAAAGATAAGCGTATACAGAGCCGTTGTCATACCCACACTCCTGTTCGGCTCCGAATCATGGGTCCTCTACCGGCACCACCTACGGCTCCTAGAACGCTTCCACCAGCGTTGTCTCCGCTCCATCCTCAACATCCATTGGAGCGCTTACACCCCTAACGTCGAAGTACTCGAGATGGCAGAGGTCGACAGCATCGAGTCCACGCTGCTGAAGATCCAGCTGCGCTGGATGGGTCACGTCTCCAGAATGGAGGACCATCGCCTTCCCAAGATCGTATTATATGGCGAGCTCTCCACTGGCCACTGTGACAGAGGTGCACCAAAGAAAAGGTACAAGGACTGCCTAAAGAAATCTCTTGGTGCCTGCCACATTGACCACCGCCAGTGGGCTGATAACGCCTCAAACCGTGCATCTTGGCGCCTCACAGTTTGGCGGGCAGCAACCTCCTTTGAAGAAGACCGCAGAGCCCACCTCACTGACAAAAGGCAAAGGAGGAAAAACCCAACACCCAACCCCAACCAACCAATTTTCCCTTGCAACCGCTGCAATCGTGTCTGCCTGTCCCGCATCGGACTTGTCAGCCACAAACGAGCCTGCAGCTGACGTGGACTTTTTACCCCCTCCATAAATCTTCGTCCGCGAAGCCAAGCCAAAGAAAGAAGAAAAAAAAAAATAGTATTTACTGGTTGTCCCAGTAAATTAAGATGTAATTCTTGAGAAGATGTTCGATGACAATGAGTTTGAGAAGACGTGCAAATTCTCAAGCCCTGGTAAACTGTTATTTAAGCAAAACAAAAATCACTTTATTTTATCTTTATTAACTTTTCTTGCCAAGTTAGACTTCATGGGCAACAGAAGTTGTTGAGCACTGTATTAGAGCTTTATATAGAGACACTTTAGTGTTCACTCAACACCTCAGTAATGCAGTGGGCATGCCCAAAGCCAAATAAATGAGGATTAAGCTATTTTGTAAAATCTCCTTTGAAGAAGACCGCAGAGCCCACCTCACTGTCAAAAGTCAAAGGAGGAAAAACCCAACACCCAACCCCAACCAACCAATTTTCCCTTACAACCGTGTCTGCCTGTCCCGCATCGGACTTGTCAGCCACAAACGAGCCTGCAGCTGAAGTGGACGTTTACCCCTCCATAAATCTTCGTCCGCGAAGCCAAGCCAAAAAGAAAATCGTAAAATATAGATTTTTAGTACCAATAGCCTGATCCTGATTTATTCATCACACTGCTGTCCAAGTATGTGGGTGTAAAACTGCTGCTTGTTGATGTTCAGGCACTGAGCAAATCTTGCTTTGCTTCTAGTTGTTATAATTAAGTTCACAGGAGATTTCAGGGGTGAAATAGATTATGTAGTCCATTTGGTCAGTTCTGAAAGTTAATGGAATAGAAACCTGTGTTAAATGGACACTTTTAAAGGAATTTGCATTAAACTCTCGTTCTGAAATTCTATTGTGTTGAAAGGCAGGTCATTGTATTCATTCTGCAAGGTGTGGCCACTTAGTTGAGATGCCACTGTCCTCCGCCAACTCTCACAAGGTACAGGTTCGACATACTGGCTGTGCAGGCGTCCTTTAAAAGCTATTACCGCAAGAGTATGGTCCAAAGGGATGGTAAGCCAGAGGATTGGGTATACTGATCTGTCCAGCTTTACCTTCACAACAGCCTCTGTACGGGATAATCCAACAATAATCAGTCCTAAAGCAGGGTTTCTATTAAAAATACTGAGTGTCCATTTCTTTCTATAGGTGCTGTCTATCCAGCTGATTCCTCCAGCAGTTTTTTTTCCCCTGCTGATCAGTATTGTTTCTTTCACGTGGGATTTGACCTGCAAGCACACTGAACCGCCCCTCTACTTAGTTCCTCCTAAACCTGTCAATTGATTTCACATGCGTTCACCAGCAAAGATATTCCAATTAGTTAAAATTTGAAAGGTATTGTAGAGGTGCTATCTGCATGTGATGGCTCTAAAAGGGGCTGTCCTGCAGCTGGGGAAGGTGACAAGAATAACAGTGATGTTGCCTATGGGTAGTGCTGAAAAGTAAGGCTTTCAGTTTAACACAAAATAATGCATAGAATCTGAACATCTTTATGGCTGAAAGGATCATTTAGCGTAGTGAGTCTGTTTTGACATTTTGGAGAAAAATTCATTCTGTCCCAGTAAATTAACATATACAGTAGATGGTAGGCCATTGAGGAGTGCGGAGCTGCAAAGAGATCTGGAAATACAGATACATTGTTCCCTGAAGGTGGCATTGCAGGTGGACAGGGTTGTAAAGAAAGCTTTTGGCATCTTACCCTTTATAAATCAAAGTATTGAGTACAAGAGTTGGGATGTTATGTTGAAGTTGTTTAAGACATTGGTGAAGCCAAATTTGGAATATTGTGTGCAGTTCTGGTTGCCTAACTACAGGAAGGATATCGTAAAAACACAAAATGCTGGAGACTTTTGTGTTTTTACTTCAACCAAGCATTTTGTGCTTTTACTTCAACCATGATGTCTACAGATTTTTGTGATTTACTCTGGAAGGATATCAATTAGTACGATTGAAAGAGTACAGAGATTTACTAGGATGTTGTCAGGTCTTCAGGAGTTGAGTTAGAGGGAAAGATTAATTAGGTTAGGACTTAATTTCTTGGAGCAAAGAAGAATGAGGGGAGATTTGATAGAGATTTACAAGATTATGAGGTATAGATAGTGGATGTGAGTAGGCTTTTTCCACTTGGATTGGGGGAGATAAATACGAGAGATCATAGTTTCAAGCAGAAAGGGGAAAGGTTTAGAGGGAAGATTAGGGGAAAGTTCACTCAGTGGTGGGAGTGTGGAATAGACTGCCATCTGATGTGAATGAGGGCTCAATCTTGTGTTTTAAGAATCAATTGGATAGATACGTGGATGGGAGAGGTCTGGAAGGTTATGGAGAGGGAACAGGTCAGTGAGACTAGCAGAATAGTGGTTGGCACAGACTAAAAGGGCCAAATGGCCTTTTTCTGTGCTGTAACGTTCTTTGGTCCCATTCCCTTTTGCAGCCCTGCATATCATCTTCGACACTCCACACTGCATCAAAGGGATTCCCCCTTTATTTTTTGTGTCTTCAACCTCATTTCAATATTATTCAATTTATGCAACCACCAGTTTTTCCCAAACTGGCTTTGTAGTTTAACTCCCTCGTCCCATTATATTTTTTCAGTAAATTCCCTCTGCATTCTTTAGGAAATTCACATCCTATATAAAGTGTTGTGATGTTATAATCTAGTTTTGGCCTAACAACCATTTAATGAAAATTCAACAGAACTTCTTGTTGTATTCCATGCCACTGTTCATGAAGCTTGAGATTCTATATATGATTTAATTGCCACTTCTAAAGATTTACACACATGTATTCCCCCAGGTCTCTCCATTCCTGTATATTCTTTGGGACTGTGTAATATGGGCAATGTGAGGAAATATGCAATTTCAGCAAAGCTCAGCCTTGCTATAATTATCTGTCTTTTGAATGGAATGTCTTGCTGACTTTCCTTACAGAACACTAAATGGCTACCTGTCAAATGTTGCAATTATTTTCAGATTTACTCAATAATAGCACCTGATTATATAATGCTTCATTGTCACCTTGACAGCCAATGGATCCCTTGTTTTCTCTGGAGTTTGGAATTGTGCCTATGTCAGGTGGCTGTGCCAGTAAGAATATTCATACTGAAACTCACATCTCATAGGACACAGAGACCTGGGACTATGCAGTATTCTGTTGGGATGATGCCTGATTGGCTTGTTCTCTGTTCACATTCACCTTTATTTTCTGACTGTATTGGTCTAAGATAAGTGAAAGTTGAATGAAAATAGGTCATCCAGTCTCTTTTTTTAGACCAGCACTCAATCAAATAATGACCTATCATTACCTCATTCTATTGGCCTGGCTTTGTGCATTCTTTTGATACACCACTAGCAAGGTCACAATCTTTAATATTTCAACTGACCTTGTATCAACAATATTTTTGGCAGGGTTTGGATGTCCTCTGGCTTTTACTTTACACTACCAATTAGTTTAACTTTACGGTCATGATTGTGTTTCCTTAGTCTGCCGTTCCCAACCCCTCCCCCCACCAATGCATGTTAAATTTCTTTGTCGTTATAAAGATCCCTTGTACCGTGCCAACCTAAACGAGCGCGGGAATTAAAGCCAAGATGTCCCGGAGGATGGCACCAGGTACTGAGTTGTATCAGGAAGGGGCCATTTGATAATACAGTTCCACTTTAAGTTCTGTGAGTAGGTTTATCCCAGGTCAGTCGTGAGGAGCTGTCCCATGGAATAATGCCACTTTGAAGGAGAGTGGCCAATCAGTATACCTAATCCTCTGGGTTACTATCCCTTTAGCCCATGCTCTTGCAGTAATAGCTTTGAAAGGACACCTGCTGTCATGACTGCTAGGGCTATGGAGGTTCAACAATCACAGTAAGAACCCACTTGAAAGTCTTTCCTGTTACCAAACATGAAGAATAATGGATGGAGATTAGTGCCTACTAGGAAGAAGTATTGGTTCCATCATTGACAATTTTTTCAAAAAGCTTTTTTTTTAAAAAAAAGTTTATATTTTATAAAGTGTGCTTTGTGGTTTAGCTTACTCCAAACCACACATGATTTATTTTTCATCTTGTTTTTCTTGAAGCAATGCCCTTTGTCAGAAAACTGGCTTCATTTAATTAGTCCCAGCTGTAAGCATTTGCACAGTGCAATCATCTGAATTGTCATGGCTGCCACAGTTGTGCCTGTTTTAGATTTAATGTTTTATCTAAAATTTAGGTATGAATGTAAAGAACTGCTGCTTTTATCATTGTGTTTAAACCAGTGATGTAGCCCCAACTTTTTAACCTCGGATAGAATATTGCATATTGTATGAAAATTGCACATATCCATTGTATAATAGACCAATTTTATGCTATAATTACTTGGTGTGATACTTGTTGAGATTGCCGCTTCATGGATCTGCCCATGTTTTGCCCATTCTATTGAACTTGTGCTTTGAAACAAATGTGTAGTACCTCCCCACAGACAAAAATGTTGACTCTTGAGCACTGGAAACTGCAGTCTCATCTAATAAATATAATTCAATATTTTATCCTTTTAACAGGCTTACTTGAGAAGGTAGATCCTCTACAACAGGTTGGCCAATTCTTAATTTAGACATTCAGCACGGTAATAGGTAATTTCGGCTCATTTAATCTACACCCCTGGTACATACTCATGGGCCAAAATGGCCTGTTACTGTGCTGTATGACTGAATTAAAAATTAAAACGTTGGCCACCTCTGCTCTACAGGATGCCTCCAAAATTGAACACAGACTCATCAAAACAATCTTGTCTGATAATTGATGTCTATTAATTTAAAAGTTTATTAGATATTGCATGGGGCTTCTTTGTTATGGAGGCAGATTTTCATCCCATTACCTTGCAACTCCGTTTATCCAAAATGGTTGGGACTGCCCTTATTTCAGATAAACATTTTTTTTTGGAGAACTGGTCATTTTTTTAACAACATCCCAGAAGCAACAGCAAATCATTTGTAACAGTGTTTGGACAATAAGAACAGTCAAAGGAAGCCTTTTAAAGCATGAAATAACATTTAATTCACAGCAGAAAACAACCTGAACAAAATAAAATAAATCCAACACCAAAATAAAATAAATCCGCGAGAGGTATTTTTCAGATCACTCATCTCACAAAATAAGATGAGGTATTGTAAATCCAATATTAAAAACTCGAATTTCTACTCAGAGGTTGTTCCTAATGTCTCCGCCAGTGTCGTCTGCCTCAACAGTAATGGTTTTTGTCTTATCAGTCTGTCTTTGATTTTATACACTGACATTATTTCCTGTTCTGTGATGAATGCACACTGGTCTAGTGCATTAATAAGTCCATCGCACATTTTCAAAATGTCATCCATAGGATCTTTTTCTCCAGTGTTGGGTGAGGGATCAACGTCCTCTCTATCATGGCAATCACCCTCAGTTAGAATCATTTCCGCAATTTCAATGTTGGTTGGTCAGTACATGGACTTATTGTCAATGTTGAAAACCACAAAATCCGGAAGCCTCCGGAAATTAACATCCTCATCATCACCAGATCAAATGAGGGCAGCAGCATAAATGCCATCCTTTATGGTAAACTTCAAGAAATTTCCCACAGGTTTGTTCACAGGTGAAATGTTATTCAAGAACGTATTTTTGTATTCACTTTTCATTGACCTCAGGATGCTTTGGTCGCAAGGTTGAATTAAAGATGTCACGTTGGGAGGAAGGTACGTGACTTGCACATTATCCTTGGTGAGATTCTCAACTGGAGGATGAGCAGACAGATATCAAGGAATAAAAAGATCCTACAGTCCACATCCAGTCCAGCTTGCCAACAGTGAGCACGAGCCTCAGGCACAAAATGTTTCTTGATCCAATCAGGTCAGATATCCCAGGTGACCCATGCCTTTCTATTAGCATAATAATGCACCGGTAAACAATGCTTTCCTTTGAAGCAACATGGATGCAAGCTTTTGCCAATCAGCCAGTTTACACTTGTGCGTGCCAGCTGTGTTAACACACTGCAGCACAGTTATTTTGTCCTTGGAATCTTTACAATAATGCCAAAACAGTGATGTCTCATCAGTGTTGTACACTTGTTCCAGGGTCAAATTCTCATCAGCTCTGATCTTTCCAAACTCATCAGTGTATTGCTTTACCACTTTGTGATTAGCTGATCCTTTCTCACCACTGATTTTTAACATTTTAAGGCTTTGTCTTAAATCTACACAACCAGCCAGTTGAGTATTCACAGGGATCTCCAATGCCAAGTTGTTCATGGTAGATCTTGGCTTATTTCATGACAAGCAATCCATTAAGGGGCATATGTTTACTGTGCCATTGATGGATCCACTCTATCAGTACGTGCTCGAGGTCCTCATTTTTACCCAAATGCAGGTTCTTTCTATCTTTCATCATCTGCTCATCATTGCATAAAACCTCAGAATTTTATCCTTTTGTCTCTTCAAATCATAAATTGTAGTTGTTCCCACTCCATACTCCTCTGTAAGTCTTTACAGTCAGACCACTGTTCAGCTTCTGCAGAGCTTCAGTTTCTCCTGTATGGACAGACATACACGTTTCCTCTTATATGTGAGTGTACCTGTACAAGTATTTTTCAGTCACATCCACAGTGCTGTCTGCAGACCTCGTTGCTATCGCAAAATCCTTGAGTGCTCTGTCGGAATAAAATGGCGAATCAAAGACACACATGAGCGTACAGGGTTTAAAATTTTTAAAGCTATGACGTTAGTTTGCTGTCAGAAAAATTCAGATAAATAAAGATTTTTGATTTGTTTCAGAATCCTCATTTATCTGATATTTTTGGGAGGCAAAATGAATTTCAGATAATTGAGGATTTCTGTTTGGTTTGAATATCCTCATTTATCCGAAATTAATTTTTTTTTCTGGATAACTGAGGATTTTGGAAAATCTGATTTTTGGATAAACGGAGCTGTACTATATTTATAATGTTCCAAATTAATGTAGAGTGGGTGTATTGGTAGGAAGTAAAGTTTGCATTCAGGTCGCTATCAACGTGTAGAATTGCTTCTTCTCGCTGGCAACTTCTTCTGATACCTTGTGATTGGAGTACTACATTCACAGAGCAGAGTGCTCTTCCATTAATGAACTGAGGTGAACAGAGGAGAAAGGAAATAGTGTGAATGTTTAAGAAAAGGAGGAAAGATGCAAAAATAAAAACCTACTTATTGTTAGTTTAGCTTTGATTTTGGAAATGGGTTTTTACTGTGTTTCTAGCCTTGAGCTTTTGGCTGGAGACCTGGTTTAAATTGAACCCAGACTGAGCTTCTCTTTGGGCCTAAGATCAGGAGCCAGGTTTCCACTGTAATTCAGATGGATTACACAACCTGAAAGTTTGTTTCTGCAGTAGGTGGGCCAGCAAATTCTCAGGTCTTGTGATTTTAAATTGCAAAATGATTGCAAAACATTGCTGGCATGCCCACAGGCGCTGCCTGACCTGCTGAGAGCTCCCAGCATTTTCTCTTTTTTTTATTTCAGGATTCCTGCATTTATGGTATTTTGCTTTTCATATAGGCTTTATCAAAGGTTATGTATTTAATGTTTTTTTTTAAACTAAATATTTAAACAAGGCTTTCACATGTTGCTTTAAGTCACAGAATGCTGTTAATTTACAGATGGGACTGGAGGGGAGTCACGTGATGGAGTAGTGGCCGGTCGGGGAACTCCAGCCCTCTCCGGAAAAAATTAAAAAAAACAGAAAACACAAAGGCACAAACACGAAAATTAAAATAAAGTGAAAGTAAAGGTGGGAAGAAAATGGCAACGAAGAAAGAAAAGTCGAAAGCAACGGGAAGAAGAGAAGAAGAAAAGACATCAGAAGAAGAAGGTGAAGGCCTTACCTGTCTGAGGAGGCCCGCTGTGGAGAGAGAAGCCCGCTCCCTCAGGTCAGTTGAAGTCCCGAGCTCAGGACTACAAAAATGGCTCGCGGAGCCAAGCAAAAGTGCACAACCGTGCAAGACAAAAAAAACACTGACGGGAGGGGCTACCAGCTGAGGAGTTGATCTCCACAGCTGAAATTGACAGCCACAACACAGCAGCAAGAGGAGAACATAGAAAACAACGAGAACAAGAAAGAAGAGAGTAAAAGGAAATCAAAGAAACAACAGATGACCAACCCAGAGGAAGAAGAAGAGGAAGAACACAGAGAAATGGAAGAAGAAGGGAAAGGCAAGTACATGGATAATTTTTTTTTAAAGAATACATGGAATCAATAAAAGAATGGCAATCACAAGAATTTAGTGAAATAAAAAGAATAAAAAGTACAGAAGAAAAAATGAATAGATTAGAGATGGTCATGTCAGATATAGGAAAAAGAGTGGACAAGGTGGAAGAACGAGAAACAGCCATAGAAATGGAAGTAGATGACTTAAAAAAGAAATTAGAAGAATCTAATAAAAAAAGTTAAAGAGACACAAGAGCTGTTAGCTCAGAAGATAGATATAATGGAAAATTATAATAGAAGAAATAATATAAAGATAGTGGGCCTTAAGGAAGATGAAGAAGGCAAGAATATGAGAGAATTTATAAAAGATTGGATCCCCAGGGTCCTAGGAAGACCAGAATTACAGGAAGAAATTGAAATAGAAAGGGCACATAGAACATTAGCCCCTAAACCACAACAAAAACCAAGATCCATTTTAGTAAAATTCCTAAGATATACAACAAGAGAAAATATATTGGAGAAAGCAATGAAGAAAATAAGAAGACAAAAAGCCACTGCAATACAAAGGTCAAAAATTTTTTTTCTATCCAGATATAAGTTTTGAACTCCTGAAGAAGAGGAAGGAGTTTAATACAGCAAAAGCGATCCTATGGAAAAAAGGATATAAATTTATGCTAAAGTACCCAGCGGTACTTAAAATAGTAATTCCAGGGCAGCAAAACAGACTATTCTCGGATCCAGAGGAAGCACAAAAATTTGCAGAACAACTACAAAACAGACAGAGAGATGAAGACATGTAACGAGAGCAAAAATGACCACAAACTTTCTGTATGTGTGTATGTGGGTATATATATAGATATGTATGTATATCTATATATATATATAGATATGTATGTATATCTATATATATATATAGATATGTATGTATATATATATATATATAGATATGTATGTATATATATATATAGATATGTATGTATATATATAGATATGTGTGTATATATGTGTGTATGTATATTTAAAAGAAAATATATAGAGTATAGATAAGAAATAATTAAGGGAAAGTAAGGGAAGAGAGGAAGTAAGGAGGGAATTAAGAGAGTGACCTTTGTTATATATGAAGATTAAAATCTTTTCTGGGGGGGGCTGGGTGGGGAAGAATTACGGTCACTGCAAAATCAGTTGACGTTTGCGAGTGATTTCGCAAATCCAAATGGAGAGGGGAGATGTGGTTGCCCGATAAGGGACAAAGGGCAACTCCGAAAGGGGAGGGAATAATGGGGTTAAAGGATTTTTAGATAGGAGAGTAATGGAAATATTTATGTTTTAGAAATGTTGTCTTATAATGTGCTTTAAAAAAAGAAAACAAATGGATAAGAAGGAAAGGTGATGATGAGGAAACGGAAAGGAAAGATAAACAAAGTATAAGATGGCTATGTTGAATTATATGACTTTAAATATTAATGGAATACATAACCAAATCAAAAGGAAGAAACTGTTAAATTTATTGAAAAAAGAAAAAAATTGATGTAGCATTCATACAAGAGACACACTTAACCGAAGTGGAACACAAGAAATTAAAGAGAGATTGGATAGGACATGTAACAGCAGCATCATATAATTCAAAAGCTAGAGGAGTAGCTATATTAATCAATAAAAATGAAGATAATTTGAGAATACAACAATGGTATATAGAAATGAATAAATGTATTCCATTAGAAAAAAATAACATACAATTTAAGAAATAACATTACAATATTTGAACAAATATGGGAGCCATACATGAAACACAATAGAGAAAACCTACCGTGGACATCTACCATCTAAAATGACAGAAGGAGAAGATAATGAAAAGAACTGACTCAGTGGAATTTCTTGTTTATTTTTATTGAGTGACAACATTGTTTAATGGGTTTAATGTATCTTAGATTCTGAACTTTAAATAAGTGGGAGGGGAGGTGAGGGAGGGAGGGGAGGAGGGAAGGGGGGAGAAAACGACACTATATATTTGAAAAGGAAAATGTATGTATCTTGATCAATATGGTTTATAGTGTGAAAAATAAAAAAATAAATTAAAAAAAAAATTCTGATGGGACCTAGCTGGTTGAGTTTGTCCCCTACTGTATTTGTACACAATGATGTGAGACTAAACACTACTCCATCTATACATTTGGGGATGACACCACCATGGAGATAGAGGGTATAGTGCAGTGGTTTTCAAACATTTTCTTTCCACCCACATACCACCTTAAGCACAGGGATTTGGGTGGTACGTGAGTGGAAAGAAAACATTTGAAAACCACTGGTATAGTAGCTTTGGTGGCAGGAAGATGAGCAGAGCTGACTCCCCAGTTTACATCAGCAGTGATGTTGAAGACAGCTTTAGGTTCCATGGTGCAAAGTTTTCCATGAACTTGTTATGATCTACCCATGCTGATTCAATGACCAAGAAGGTGTTGCTGTGCCTCTGTACCTTTTGAAGCTTGAGGAAATTTGGCATGTCATCTACATCTCTTAATGACTTCTACAGGTGTATCATTGAAAGTTTTCTATCACTGTGCATTGGGGACTCTAAACTCAGTTGACTGTGAACGTATTTTGGAGCATCATACATACCTCCTTTCATCCATTAACTCCTGCTCCCTCGAAAAAAATAATCAACATACTAAGATTCATCCTAACCTGGCCACACTATATTCACCCCCACCCGCACCCCCCCCCCCCCCCCACCACCAAATCAGGAAGAAGATTCTTGAGAATGAGACCAAACACCACCATATTCAAGGACGGTTTCTTTCCTGCTGTTAACAGTGACCTAAATACAGTAAAAGACCAAAAATCCAGATGCCAGAAATCCGGACACTCAAGAATCCAGAATTCTCAAAAACTACCAATTTTTTTTTAAATTTAGTGGGCTTTTGCGTGTGTGTAGCCTTACAGATGCATAGAAGTCGTGGAAATGAATGAATAAATATTTATTTATTTTATATGAAAAAGTATATTGTTAATAAATATCGAAATTTACCTTTTTCTCTCTTTACTCCTCCTTAATTTGAATTTTAAAAGTACTGCCCAAGAATCCGGACCAGCCCAATCCCCAAGCAGTTTGGATTTAGGGCCTGTACTGTGATCAAAATAATAAAATATGTTGTCTTTGCTCCGTAACAACTGATCTCCTTCTGTAACTCTGCACTTTTGTACAGTGCTTTCTTGTATGAGGTGTCAACTGGTGTTCTAACAAAACATCTTCTATCTCAGCATCTTGATATGTGACCACAAACTTGAATGATTAGAAGTAAAATATGGAAGTCTGCAGACACCGTGGTTGAACTAAAAAACACAATGCTGGAGAAACTCAGCAGGTCAAACAGAGTCCTTTATATAGCAAAGACAAAAATACATAACTGACATTTTGGGCTTGATCCTTTCATCACAGTTAAGGAAAAATGTTGGCAGGCATCATAATTAAAAAGGTAAGGGGGTAAGAGTGGTCGCAAAGGCAGAAGGTAATAGGTGGAGAAGGGAGGGAGGCCAAAGCAACGAACAAGGGTGGGGGGGGGGTAGGATGGCGAGGTGAATCAGAGAGGGAAGGGAAGGGAGGGGGCAAGGAAAGCAGGTTAGCAGAAACTGGAAAGTCAATGTTAATGCCATCCGGCTGGAGAGTGCCCAGACAGAAAATCAGGTGGTGTTCCTCCAATTTATAGGTAGTCTTGGTGGGACAGTACCTAAGGCCATGGACAGACGTGAGAGGATGGGAATGTGACACAGAACTGAAATGATTGGTTTCTGGGAGGGAGGTCTCTGTCACTGGTGTCGACAGAGCAAAGGTGCTCAGTGAAGCGATCTCCCAGTCTGTGTCCAGTCTCTTTGATGTAGAGAAAGCCATAAAGGGAACACCTGATACAGTAAATCAATCCTGCAGATACACAAGTGAAGTGTTGCTTCACTTGAAAGGTTTTGTTTGGGGCCCCAGACTGGTGAGGAAGGAGGTATGGGTGCAAGTGTGGCAACTCCTGTGGCCACAGGGGAAGGTGTCGGGGAGGTGGGGGGGGGGGAAGGGGCCTTTGTGGCCTTCTCTACATTGAAGACTGGGTGTAGACTGGGAGATCGCTTTGCTGAGCATTTTCGCTCTGTCCGCAACTATGACAGAGACCTCCCGGTGGCCAACCATTTTATTTCTGTGTCACACTCCCATACTCGCATGTCTGCCCATGGCCTCGTACTATCCCACCGATACCACCTGTACATTGGAGGAACAACATCTGATTTTACATCTGGGCACGCTCCAGCCAGATGGCATTAACATCGACTTTTCTGGTTTCTGCTAACCTGCTCTCTCCCTCCCTCCGCTCCCCCCTGTCTCCTTCCCTCTCTATTAACCTAGCCATTCCTCCTCCCCTTATTGCTGTGCCCTCCCTCCTTTCTCCACCTTTTATCTCCTGCCTTTGCAACCACACCTCTCCCTTTACCCTTTTATTTGGATGGCTGCCAACATTTTTCCATACCTCGCTCAAACGTGAAACTTTGGTTATGTGGTTTTTTTTTCTTTGCTATATAAAGGACGCTTTGACCTGCTGACTTTCCCCAGCATTGTGTTTTTACTTTTGGTTTTAATTTGATTAATCACTTGTTTCATAATGTTAGTGTATTTACCAAGTGTTTTGAACTAAAAACAACTTTTATCCCTCTGCAGTGCCTGTTGTAATATATCTGAAATAGTAGTTTGTGCAATAGTAGGTTTCATTGTGGCTATTTTATTCCCAGCCTTTAGGATTAACAAATAAAATGACCTAAGGCAGGTTGGACTGCTGACTGCTCAACAGATAAGCTCTTTATGGTCACTTTAAGTGCGGAGTAAACATGAATGCTCGTGTCATGCTGCTTTAATACAGAACACTCATTACACAGACAGACTAATTATAGTGTTGTCCATTATTCTCACATATCACTTGAAGCAAAGCTGAGGTCAAGCTTGTTCTGCTTGATCTATCACGAAGCAAAATACTTTATTGTTGTCAATATTACAAGCAAATTACTAGAGAGCACAATGAATAACTTTATTAATTAAAATCCTGCACTGTCAGCTTTTGATAATTACTGCAAATTATTACTGTATCTGAGTTAGGTTTGAACTTTTTAACATTATTACTGTCACTGAATTGGTAGTGCCTAGATTAATGCACGGGCTGTTTTGCAGCGGTATTTCTAGTCACTGGAGCATGTCGTCAATATCTAATTTCTCTGGAGATACCAAAATATTGCACTTAACAAAATTAGATATTTTTAAGGAATTGTCTGTTTGCTTGCATACCACTGAAGGTTATTTTATTGTGAATAATAGATTCTGTAGCTACGGCATAGAAGTGTGGTCCAGAAGATGTAGTTAAACATTGACATTTTGATTTTACGGGGCAGCGTGATGAAGTGAAAAGCCATTTCTTACTTAAGTAAATTCAATGCAAGCACCTAAAATAATTGCAAAAGTAATTTTTAATTCATCCACTGAAGACATTTTTCCAAATGCTGACACTTTGTTATAGATCCATACTTAAGTCATGGGCATTTTATCATTATACAGTGCTTTTGAGAAGTCTGTCAATCTGTGAGCTAATTAGAATTCCATCAACTTTGCTTTATCAAATTCCAAACCAAGGTTAAAATAATCTGAGCTTCATTCATGTTCATTGTTTCCTAATCGATTTGTGTACCCAGCTCTACCTCAGCTTTACCTCTTTTGATTTTTGTTTCCTTCTTCAAATCTGTTTATTGTAATATGTGTCAAGGGTACACTGAAAAGGCTTGTGTGACAACCAGCAAATCAAACCATTCATAAATTCATAAAACACACAGTACAGAGTGGAGAGTTAGAAAAAGAGCCTGGTTAGAATGGAGAAAGGGCAACATTATTTTACTAATGCAAGTCTGTTCAGGAGTCTGATAGCAGTGGAAAAGAATTTGTCCTTGAATCTGGTGAATTTTCTTTGTGAGGGAAGATAGAAGAGGAAGAGTATAGTCAAAGTAGAATTGTCCTTTAATATGTTGGCTGCTTTTCCGAGGCAGTGGGAAGTGTAAATGGAGTTGATGGGTTTTTGTGCTTCCTACAATTGTTGCAGTCTTGTGCAGAGCTGATCCGGTACCTTGCAATGATGCATCCTGACAGGACACTTTTGGTGCATCCGTAAAAGTTCTTGAAGGTCACAGGGGATGAGGAATTTTCTCAGGCATTTGGGGTGTGCTTTTTTGACCCTTATATCAATGTGGTTTAAGTAGGATAGGGTCATTAGAAATATTTACACCCAAGAACTGCTAGCTCCACTTCTGCACCACTTTTGCAATCGGGAATGAGCTCCACTCCTCTTGGAGAAGTCCTTTGTCTTGCTGACATTGAGAGAGGTTATTGATCTGGCACCAAGTCTTCCATATTTCACCTCGTACTTGTTTGACATCTGGTTTACAATGATGGTGTTATCAATGAATTTGTGATGCGAGTTGGAGCTGTATTTGGCGACACAGCAGGGCCCCAGTGTTGAGGATGATCGCAGATCATTTTTATTTCCTCAGTAGTTCAGTAATTCCTCGAATCACTTGGCATGTGGTATCATTATTAATGTGAACATTTGTGTAAGGGTTGTTTCAATGAATAAAAATGCCTTTCACAATTTAAAAAAAAGGATTCAGTAATGAACTTCCAAATATTATGGTACTTAAGGCAACTTAAATATGTTCTATTTTGCAGCAGACATAATTTTTTCACAAATGACCAGATTGTCTTTTAGTGTTTCAGCTAGAATAACAATAATTTAAAGTAAAAGGTTAGGCTATAATTTCACAAAGTTAATAGATTTAAAGCATGTGAAATATGTTGAAATGGAATCACAATTATATGGTTATGATATTGGAGCCTGATTCTATGTTGTTTTACTATTGAATCTATGTCACATCACATGGCTAGATAATAAACCAAAGTATTACATTTATGCTATTAAATTGCAGAAGCTTTCTTTGGTCTGCTTTGTTCGATCGTCATTTTGGGTGAAGCTATTTAATTTAAAATCTAAGCCCAGCAAGTCTTCAGTAATAGTGGAGATTTGCCAATGGAGTCTAACCCATCTTTTAATCATGAGCTGATTCATTTTCCCACTCAGCCCCACTGTTCAGCCTTCTCCTCATAACATTTGCCGCTCTGACTAATCAAGAACCTATCAATATCTGCCTTAAATGCACCCAAAGACTTGGCCTCCACAACTGGCCGTGGCAACAAATTCTACAAATTTACCACCCTCTGGCTAAAGAAATTCTTCCACCTCTCTGTTCTAGACATCTCTCATCATGGGAAACAACCTTTCTATATCTACTCTATCCATGCTTTTCAACATTCAAAATGTTTCAATGAGATTCCCCCTCATTCTCCTAAATTCCAATGAATGCAGGCCAAGAGCTGTCCTCATATGATTATGTTTGTTCCCAGAATCATCCTTGTGAACCTCCTCTGATCCCTCTCTATCATCAGTACATCATTTCTTAAATGAGGAGCCCAAAACTGCTCACAATACTCCCAAGTGAGGGCTCACCAGTGTCCTATACAGCTTCAATATCAGATCCCAGTCCTGAAATTCTATTCCTCTTGAAATGAAAGGCAGCAATGCATTTGCCTTCATCATAGACTCAACCTGGATTTCTTTGGGTCACTGTGTGTATAATGCTTGTATTTAGCAAGTTATCCACTATTTTGTTTATTTAGAAAGATGACTGGAAAAAAAACAGCATGCTGGGTGTGGCGTTCTTACTCTACACTAGATGGCAGTTTTGCCTTTGCGTTGAGCTTCTTGCGTGTGCAGTAAGGGAAAGGCCATCACTGTTTAGTCTATGTGCGGGGTCTCTGTACGGGTGATTCAGACCCTATGGACTTCCTGGAACATGTGTTAGCAATTTAGAGGCAGACATTTATTTCTTTGTTTTACTGCTGGCTCTTTGAGGAAGTGTTGCTGCTGGATTATGAGCTGTCTGGATCATGTCAGAGGCCACAGGGATCAAGTTCATGTGACAGGCCAGACTGAGGAAGGATGAGGTTGGGGGAGGTAAGGAAACTGACCCTTGCTTTCAATACACAAGTCACAGCCTGTCTGTGAATCAAAGCCAAAATCTGGGGCGTTCCAACTCCACTACAGCTGAACAAACAAGATATTTGCCTGCCTTGGATTTTGCAAGTTTAATCAACAGCAGTTAAATGAAAGGTTTCTCTATATTTTCCTCAAGTGATTTTTAATCCTTCATTCTTAATTCTCCTTCCTCCATCATATTCTCTTAGCTCCATCCAGACGAACTGACCTGGAAATCCTTGGCTACTGCATGCTACAGTGGCTGTGTGGAAAGCTGCCTTGGGAGCAGAAGATGAAGGACCCTGTGGCAGTCCAACAAGCCAAAGTCAAGTAGGAGTTTTCTTCTGTTTGGTTTACTGCATCTAGCATGAAAAAATATATTCAAAGCACATTGGTTACCTTCGAATATCACATATCAGGTCCCATGTCCAAATATTCTTTTCATTCATAAAATTTAGAACTATTAACAGTAAATACAAATATTTCTTTATATAATCAGTTTCAAGCTTCAATGATTTTTATATTCAAATATACCAAATTGTATTTGAGTTTATTTAAAGAATAAAGAAAGAATATGTACTGATTCCATATGCCTATTTGATGTTTATGAAATGTTAAAAAAAATTCTCTTTTGGTGTTAAAAAAATTTTAAAAGTTAAACTGATTTGAAATATGTTAATGCGTCAGAAATTGACATTTGAAAGTTACTTAGCGGGGGTTCAGTAAAATGTTACAAAGAAATATCAGATTCTTTGATATAAATATAGCTGTTTGACAAAGATCCCAAAGAAGATTGTTAAATCAAAAGGAAATTAATGCATTACTCTGTAGAATTGAGAAGAGTTGAAGCAAGCTATAAAGAAAAAGTACAATGTGGAATAAGAACAGGAAGCCTTGTTGGAGGTGAAGATGATTAGTGAGGGAGGGAATAAAAGATATTTTTGAAAGCAAGAAGTAAGGGAAAAGATTTTTTAATTCACCTAAAGTCAGCAAATAACTTGTTCTTGGGTGGAAAGTCAAATTTAGCATTATATTTTAATCAGCAATATTAAAAATACATTGTAGTATAAAAATGGGTACATACAGGAAATGATTTATTCCAAGTTTCCCAAATCTACAGACTGTTATTAAAGTAATTACAGTAATATATACTACATGAGACATATAAAGTCTTATGATAGCTAATTAATTCCTGCTTTCAAAATAGATAATTATTTGTAATATTTTGATTAAATATTTAAAATGCCAAATAATGAGAAATATATAGTATTCTTGTCGAGGACTTGTGTCTTTCCATTTTTATCCTTCTATATAAAAATAATGAAGGGACTCGAGATTTTAGTTGGGAAACGTTTTCTCAGCTTAATGTGGGTTTGTAGCTGATTTCTTCCTTGCTATTAGAAGACATTCTGTAACTAATTAAAACGTTTTAATTTTTTTTACAGATTTATGGAAAACCTTCCTACCTCTGTGCATCAATGCTTTCCCTCTGGATATGAAAGCAGTAAGTGTGTTTATGCATAATTACACTGGTGCAATTTTAACGTTTCATGAGATGCTAGCCTCCAGTAGTCTTGCCCAGTCCGGACAGCAGTCTGCTTTCAAGCAGCCAGTGACTACCTCATCTTTTGCTCATTAGGCAAAAGGATTTCCAATGCCTCTGTTTATAACCTTTTATTAAATAAATCATATTAGCTATTTGTGCAGCAAGTGGCACAATTAACATTTTAAATGCAACTTTATTGATTCATTTTTTAAAAGTAAACATGCTAAATGGATTTTAGGATAAAAAGGATGACTTAATTAACTTGAATGGCTGCAGAGAATAAGCAACATTATTTCCCTTTCACTGCGAATTGGCTGTAGATTTTGTACATATTATTGGCACTGAACCTTATCATTCGCTTGACAGAGGACTTCAAGTGCATAAACCCGATTACAAATCAAGGAAAGCTATAATATATACAGTTTCCAAAGTAAAAATTTCTACTTTTAAATACATTTATTTTCCTTGTGTTTCAAATGCTTGTGATAAAGAGAATAGATCACCAATCTGGCCTTCCCTATATCTGGCAAAATTAACACGTCAACTAATTATTTCAATTCTGTACTTTCATAAAGAGTACATAGTTCTAGCCACCAGGCACCAAAAAATTATCAGCATGGGAACCTTGGAGGAAAATCACTTGCTTCACATTTTTTAGTGGAATTCAGAACATGCTGTTTGTTTTACTTTAGCACAGAGGATTAAAAACAAATCACATTATGTAAAAGGTATTATTTTTCTATTTTGACCTTCTAATACTCACTGATATATTCAGGCTAACCTGCCCTCTTTATCCCGTGATTCAGACAAGGAAAGATACATAACAGGCAAATAGTGAAACACCCATTTCTAAAGTAGTAGATCTATTTTTGAACTTGTGAAGGATTTCAAAAGCTACAGAAATTAACTAGTAGCCATCAACGGATGGGCATATGGATCTCTTGGCAGATCTAAAGGCCAGCAGTGAATGCTGCCTGCTTTTGTTTTCACAATGTCTGTAAGAACAGGGCCTTTGAAAAATACCTCGAATTCAGGAGGCCTAAGTCTTGCAAGGAGAAGATGTAACAGGGGCTTCCTACACTTAATTCTTCAGTTTTGACATCCATTCAATATTGGCCTATTCTTTGGTATTCACAGCAAATGAGACTGGATTTGGAGACCTAATAAACCCAGACTTCACCCCACTCCTACCTAGACTGGATTTGATCGGTCACCACCGTTGATTTGGCCCTAACCATTCACAAGATCAGGGCTTGGAGTGATGCATGAGGACTGTGTAGTTTGACTGTTGACATTGGGACAGCATGAATTTACTGCTTGAACAAGGCTAAAGGGCATAAATTAATCACGCAGTGCCATTCTGTGCATATTTTCCAGCACTATCCAATTTCATTCCGAATGCGTCTAACAAGAAAGATGAAAGAGAGTTCCAAAAATTGGTTGGCAGATATTTAAAGTAAACTAATCATCTTTCAGGTGGGAAAGCCATTTTTATTTATTGTCAGCCTCCAAGAGATCATGCCCTAAATCACATGCTCCTCTTGTTTGAGGTTGCTTTTCCTGACATCAGCATAACTTTTCATTAGATTACAGAACATATTTTGCACATTAACACATCATTTACTGAGGAAATGATTTGCATTGAGTCTGCAGTTTAGAAGTACAGGTATACACTGCTTAATGTCCATTCGGTCGACGTCCGACCTCATGTACATCCGTCGTCCATGGTCCCATAGGTTATAATAGAGTTCAGAAATATTGATCGGAGAACGGGACGTAGCAGACATAATCAGACTAAGTAACAGCTTCCCACTTGTAACACGTGTATCTCATGTCTACTGTACAGTACAGTAATATGGTGTTCGCACAATGTCCATGTCACATAATGCCCAATTTCACAGAACATATGGACGTTAAGTAGCAGATAACTGTAGTCTCTTTAGCCTAGCATGTTGGTACCAGCATTTTTACTCCTTTCAAGCCTCTTTCCACCCTAATTAACCTTATTAGCATATTCTTCTCTTCCTTTCATTTATATGCTTCCCTAACTTTCCACAAGCAATTGTTAAACTCTGCCCTCTCTGGAGTTGAAACTAGGTTTCTCTTCGTGAAATTAATTCTCGTGCTCGGAATGAAATGATGATCCAATATTGGTTATGTTTGCTATCAGATCAGCTTTTATTGAAGTATTCCACAGAAAAGAATGGTAATTTTGTGAGCTGTTCTGGTACACGAGGCGACTTCATTTTCAATAGATATTACATACTCAAATAGTGAAAAGTTGTGACCCAGGAGAAAGTCCCCGCTGGGGAAACCCTGGGAAACTTTGACCTGCAGCCGTCCTTACATTTGTCACCCAGGGCTCACATTCTAACAAAATGCTGCTGAGGTTCAAGTCCACATCCAGGTTTACTCTACATTAGCTATTGTACAAGAGATCAATTGGAGGGCTGCCTTTTCCCTCCACAGAAACCAGCAAATGTATTGTTGAATCCCATTATATGTATTGTAATCTAATTAATTGGAACTAGTAGATAATTTGAATGTATATAAGAGGTGATCAAAGGGCAAATGGGGAAAAAAGTCTACCTCCAGGGAAAATCTAACTGCAGCTGATACAATGGTTCATGCATGTTCATACTCCAAGCTGTAAAATGGTTCAACCATTTGATATTGTCTATGTATGTGTTGACCAATCCTCAGTCTCCTCTAGTGATACTGTTTGGTCCAGATATATGGCAGGGAAAAGTTATAATTTGCTTTGTTGATTTGCCAAAATTTGCAAGTACTTGCCTTTGTAATGCAAAAATTACAAAAAAAAAAGCATTGTTACAAGTGTAGGAGACAGAATAAGGCCACGTAGATTGATAATCTATTGATAACATCATTTTGTTCAAGGATTATGGTCATTACTGGCCCTGAGGTGCTCATTACCATCCCCTGCTTCACTTGATCTGGTAATGAGTACCTCAGGGCCAGTTATGCCCATGCAAGATGATGATATTGCTATATTATTGTTAAGGAGAAACTCTATTTAATTATAATCACAGTGAGCTGAAAGGTCACTTGCCAATTATACTCTTTTTTTTGTGTCCGGCTGAGAAATGCCCCTGATGGCAGAGCCATGGACAAGAAATGCCAATGCCAAATAAGTTGTGGCTCCAATATAAACAGTGCTGAGTGCTTTCTTATCTAATATAATGGATTTCTGAAATCACTTACCATGGTCAGCAGAAAGATTCACTTGCAAGCTCTTGCTGTACAAGGTGTAGCCAATCAAACATGAGGAAACTGCTGCAAAATAAATCGATTATGGAGAGCACTTTAACTTCTGATAGAGATAAAGAATACAAATGTACAGCAGCTTTGAGTTAATAGAACTATGATTTTCCAGTGCTGTGTGGGTCTTTCTTGAAAAATCTTTGCAGGTTTCTATTTTTAAAATTTATGATGGTGTGGATTTTCAGCTCTTGACATTTGGCTGCATTAGGTCCAGGCCACTTGCAAATCCCTTGCCCACAATTTAGAATATACACGCAGAATAGAGTCATGATTTCTGTAAATTGGAGGCAGGTGCAAAGATTTAGGAGCCCTGTCCCCTGTTACTTTCAACTCCTGTGATCAATTATGTGTATGTTTAATATCTTGGCTCCTGCACTGAATCAGATGTTATGCCGCAGTCTCAAGTTGCCTGATCTTATTTATTTAATTCTCTAAAGTGTAAAGAATCCCCTTTGCCTTGCATTACTAAATAGGATAAGGTTATTAGCATTTTGTTTCTCCTTCAGCATCAGTATTAATGCTGCTTTAAACATTTCTGTCACTGTCTTAAATTCTCTTGATCATGACAAAATGATGTTAATCTATCTGACGGAAAATATCCTAGTGGTTCAGTCCAGCAGTAAAATTACAATTAGAATAAATTATTGTGTGTAAACACATGATCAGCTGTTTCATTGCGAGACCATTGCCTGATTTGTATTCTTACATGGTATTGTAGGTGAAATAGTCAATTATCTGTCTTACGTGAGTACGCTGAAGTATGAAGAAAGGCCACACTATCAGAAATTGCACAACATCCTGTTAAATCTTCAGCAAATCAGCCGATCGAAGTGTGTGGATCGCCGTGGAATAGAACGTAGGGAGTCTTGGCTTTTGTCTGTCCCTGAAAATAATAAGAGAGTACAGGTAATTGTCACATCACAAGATGTAAGCACATGTATTTTATTTAAATGTTCTGCACTGCTATAAGGTTCCCTATGATGGATCTTTTCTGCTACGTTTTGTCATGGGTTATATAAATAAATAGTTTAAATGCAGATGATGCAGCACATGACCCTTGTCACGTCGTAGCAGAGTAAGGATTATTTTCTATTGAGATGCAGTATTTAGCTCCCACTCTTTGTGAGATCCAGAAGCAGAAATGGTAAGTTTCACTGAGGAAAAAAAAAACTGGAAGGGAAGCTGGTCAGTAATAAGTTTCTGAGAGAATTTGTTATAATACACAATTTGACAAGGATTGGGAATGGATTTTTTTGCCTTAATCAATGAGTGGCATGGGGAACCTAAAGAAGATGAGCCTTGAAATGACATTGTGGTTCACCAATGTGAGGACTATTAACATATTCATTTGTAATTCCTTTCTCTGCTATTTTAGCCATGAAGATAATACATTTATTTTAAACTTGCATAGAGATCGAACAAAAATCTTCACAAAGTAATAGCGCAGAATTTGAGGGAGATAGATTTTGAATGAGCTGCAAGGTTAAATGTTGGTCTGACATTTATTCCTGTGGAAAATGTTTTCTTTGTGCTGACTCTATTACATTTGATACAATAGGCACTCAATAAAACTTTCTGTTTAAAGTTAGTAATGGGTAAAATTTTGAATATCACTAGCTAAAAATAATTCTACATGGGAATTATTTGTATTTTCTATTAATTCTTGTCCTCTAATAAAATGTTTATTTGGCACATTTTTTCAGGAAGTACCAGAATGTAAATGTCCACTCACTCACTATTGTTTATCCTCCACCACATTGACTTATTCTTTCTTGTTCTCTCACTCTCATTTATCTTTATTCACGCTGATCAAACAAGGAATGTTAAAATTGACATGTTACTTAATCAATAATGCAGCATGCACTGAGATGGGTGAGTTAGGAAATGGATAGCAGATTTATATTTGATCTCAAGTTAATGCAGCGTAGAACAAAGGAGTTTGTCCAGATTTGCTTTCAAATGGTCAAGTCTAAAAGGGCATATTTGCACGAGCCGCAAATGAGTGGAGGTTGTGGTGAAGCTGGCCGATGTTGCAGAGAAATGTGTTTTTAATGATAGCACATATTTGTGGTTCAAGGTTTAGTGTAGACAGGTTCAGTTTTGCTTTGCCAGGGTTTTGATATTGACTATTTTTCCAAAATGTAAATAGAGGAAATTTCTATTCATCCATTATTGATAAGCATCTTGACCATCGGGAGGCCTTGGAGGGTTGAGGGGTGGCCTAAGGATCAAGGTGGACTGGAGGGTTGAAGAATGGCCCTGGGTTGAGGGGTGGCCCTCAGGTCATGGCCAACTGGAGGGTTGAGGGGTGATTGACTGGAGGGTTGGTTGTGAAATCAGGGTCAGATTTCGGATTTATTGACAGAGTACATACATGACATCACATATAACTCTGAGGTTCTTTTTCCTGCGGGCGAGGCAGAATTACCACTTATTGGTCGTGCACAAAAAATCCCTACACACCTACACACCATATATATATAAACAAGGTAAATAGATAATGACAGGGCAATACAGAGAAAATAAAACAAATCAATAAAGTGCACAAGTAAGAGTCTTTAAATGAGTTGCTGTTTGATGGGTCGAAGGATTGCTGTGGAGTCAGGGTCGATTGGAGGGTTGGGTGGTCATGCTGTTAGGGTCATTGTGTTAAATTGATACTGAGTCTTTGGATGATATTGCAAAGGGTCAACAGCTGAGTGGAAAATGGGAGGAAAGAAGGGTAAATCGTTAGGGTCACAAGGGTAGGTACAACCCAGGAAGGTCAAAATGGAACCAGGTGAAAGGGTTCCCACTTGACTTGATGGGAAGGTGATGGAGCACCGTGTGGGGCATTTACTTCAGAGACTGAAAGGGTTTAAAAGCTGCAGCGGAACAGATTACCTTTGAGATCATTGGTGATTTTGATGTAGTGGGGCAGAAACCTGATTGGTTGACATTCAGACAAATATCCAGGTGGTTGGAAATAGAATTATAGATCTCCATTTAATAAAAAGTATACAGACCCGTTGTCATACCCACACTCCAGTTCAGCTCCGAATCATGGGTCCTCTACCGGCATCACCTACGGCTCCTAGAACGCTTCCACAAGCGTTGTCTCCGCTTCATCCTCAGCATTCATTGGAGCGACTTCATCCCTAACATCGAAGTACTCGAGATGGCAGAGGCCGACAGCATCGAATCCACGCTGCTGAAGATCCAACTGCGCTGGGTAGGTCACGTCTCCAGAATGGAGGACCATCGCCTTCCCAAGATCGTGTTATATGGTGAGCTTTCCACTGGCCACCGTGACAGAGGTGCACCAAAGAAGAGGTACAAGGACTGCCTAAAGAAATCTCTTGGTGCCTGCCACATTGACCACCACCAGTGGGCTGATATCGCCTCAAACCATGCATCTTGGCGCCTCACAGTTCGGCAGGCAGCAACCTCCTTTGAAGAAGACCGCAGAGCCCACCTCACTGACAAAAGACAAAAGAGGAAAAACCCAACACCCAACCCCAACCAACCAATTTTCCCCTGCAACCGCTGCAACCGTGTCTGCCTGTCCCGCATCGGACTTGTCAGCCACAAACGAGTCTGCAGCTGACGTGGACATTTACCCCTCCATAAATCTTCGTCCGCGAAGCCAAGCCAAAGAAAAGAAAGAACAGGAATCAGCAATGGGCTAAAAGATAGTTATCTTTTTCTGGAAGTTTGTGGGGTCAGTCTGTTCTTGACTTTCACACTGCACACTGGAGTGTGAAAGTAGAAATGTGGATAGATATAACAACTGGCTTGCTGCTTGTTTCAGCACCGAGTCCTGGGATAGAGCTCAGCTGTTTAACATAAAGGGCCAGATAAAACTTTGCATATGACCTTTCAGCATTAGATCAGCCATGCATGGTGTTTAGAGACTGATTGTCAACTTGTACCAACAATGTAAGTGCTGTTTAAATGATAAGTTAATATGAATGTTTTAATTTATATCTGATAAATCTTTTAAAATAA
The DNA here is from genome assembly GCF_036971445.1 of Narcine bancroftii. Lineage (NCBI taxonomy): Eukaryota > Metazoa > Chordata > Chondrichthyes > Torpediniformes > Narcinidae > Narcine > Narcine bancroftii. The sequence goes on from NC_091472.1 coordinate 67,001,761, forward strand.
TTAATTAGTTTTTAATAATTTTAAATGTTTTTGAATATTGCATCCATTTAGAAACTGTATGAAAGATCTTTTACAGGACAGGCTATTGTAAGTCCATGAGGCATGGCATTGATGTCCAATGACGAAGCCCAGGTCTCAGCTTGTGGCCTGCTCTACTCTATAGATGACTGGTGGCGAGGCCTGGAGCCTAATCTGGACTGGATTTCAATACTCCTTTTTCTTTTTTGGAAAAGGGGGACAGACTACATTTGTTCTTGAGATACAACAAAAAAAGTACAAATCTGGATGAACTCAGTGGATCAAAGAGCATCCTTGGGTAGAAATGGCCAGTCATTGGTTTGGGTCGGGACACTTTATTAAGACTAAAGTAAAAAAGGGAGTAATAATGTGTCTCTGAAAGAGGAAAGAAGCTTGAGATGGTCTAAAAGGTGACAGAATATTGGATGGATGGTGAAAGGGGTAGAGAGACAGGAAGAGGGAGAAATCCCCTCTGTCTACCTGTGTCTCTTTAAAGAATAAAGATGAAATTCCTTCTAAAATAAAGCTATGGGAAATTACATAATAAACTTGTTCTCAATAACTGATTTTATGAATTGTATTAAAATGAATGTGTTTCCTCGAATACAGTATCTTTTTCAATCTATTCCTTGTTTTTTAACAAAGGCTTTTTTCAAAGAACTGAATGCTGCAGTTTGTCTATTTTTATGGAAGAGTAAATTATCTAGAGTTTCTTGCAAAAATTGACTTGGAAATATGCGTTAGGAGGCCTTCAATTACCAAATTTTCAGAATTATTATAAAGCTGCACAATTGAAATTTATTAACCGAATGTCAAATACTGAACAAATTCCAATATGGGCAAAAGTTGAATTGTCACAGCTTTCAGAGAACAATGCCAATTATTTTATATATAAATGGAGACCAAATGTTTTAAAGACTTATAATGTGCCTGGACTTAAACATTTATTGGAAATTTGGTATAAGAGATTATATGATTGGATCTAAGGGTAAAATTACTGTTCAGACCTCAATATATAGAAATAGGATTATTCCATTCTCAATAGTCAATATTAAAAGGATTGGGATTTGAAAAGTATTCGAAGGGTGGGAGATTGTTTTGAGAAGGGCGTCGTTCTTTCTTTTGCTCAGTTACAAGAAAAATTTGGGATATCATTGCTTATTATCAAATGCGAGATTTTTTAAAAGAAAATCTTGGACAGGAACTTAAACTTATTACTTTGATAGGTTTGAAAAGTTAATTACAGAATCTTTGAAAAAAGGTTTTATATCAGAAATATACTTTGGTGCAAGAAAAGATGAATAAACCTAGTGTTTTTAAAATAAAAGATAAATGGGAGAAGAAATTAGAACTTTTTATAGCGGAGGAGGATTGGGTAAAACTGTGTGAAGATGCTTTAACTAGGTTGATTAATGTGAGATATAGTTAATTATAATTTTTTACATCAGTTATATTTGACACCAGAAAAGTTGAAATAATATGATTTTAGGATTCAGATTTATGTTTTCATTGTGGAATACAAAAAGGGACATTTTCACATTCAGTTTGGTCTTATGAAAAGATGCAAAATTTTTGGGTGAAAATGAGAGAATTTGTAGAATGTTTGTACGATATTCAGTATTAGTTGATTCTTTATTTTTTTTATATTAGGACTCATGACAGATTTAAAAGAGAGATTAAAATTAGATAAATTTCAAATTGCATTTATTTGCTTGGTTCTAGCTATGGCAAGAAAATGTTTAGCGGTTACATCGAAGGATGATGTAGAGATAAGTATTCAAAGATGGCATAACAAATTGAAATCGTGTATTAGAAAAAATAACATATAGTTTACATAATAATAATTTTTTTTACTAAAATGTGGGAACTATTTTTAAAATAAATGGGTCTGAGTAAATGGTAACTATTTTTTTATATATATCATAAAGAGGCACTTACTTTTGTATGCCCGTTATCACATTATCAGGTAGAGATAGGGGTAGATTGGGTTTTTTTTTCATAGTTGGGTGGTTGGGTGGGGAGAGGGGTAGTGTACTAATTTACTAATTTATTATTTTGTATTTTACTAACAAATTGTAATAGGGTTTTTTATATATGTATATACTTTTGTATCTTATAAAGTTTTTAAAAAACTGATTTTACCATTGAATATATAGTGGTCAAAAGGAACATAAGGTGCATATAACTTTAAAGGGAATTTTCCTTAGCTATTGAACCATAGAACACTGAAATCCATGTAGTGTGACATTGGCCATGGGTGAGATAGGTTTCAAGTTTGTTCGCAGGGAGAAAACTTGAATGAGGATTCTGTTTTTTTATCCAAAAACTTAAAGTGAATACAGTCATGTTGAGCTGAGACCAAAGATTTCTTTGCTGGCATTCACTGAACAGGCTCCTTTAGATGCCAGACATCTTCAACATGCCATTTAATCAATGTCATTATATATTGGAACACAAGTGGTAAGATATATTAAAAAAAACAGTTGCAGTGAATCGATGAACACTAAAAGAATTAATGCTAAACATCGACTTGAACGCTAATTTTGTTTACTTTGTGGAATATTATGTTGATGTCTTATATTATAAAATTAGATCATACAAACTTGATAATTAAAGGCCTGTTACTATGATATTTACAGTAACAAAGATGTTTTAAATCTACTGCACACATTAATTTTGAGCATTTATAGAGGAAAGAGTAGAGAGAGATGGTGGGGCAAAGAGAGGGAGGACAGGGAGAATGACTCCATGGAGAGAGGGTCAGATTGAGGGAAGGGGGCAGAGAGAAAAGGAGTGCAGGGAGAGGGGCACTGAGTGGAGAGACAGTGGGGAGGAGGAGGTGCAGGGAGACAGGCAGACAGACAGAGAGTAATGATTAATGGGACAAGTTCTAATCGGACAGCTACAAACGACTGAGAAACTCTGAGATGAGCTCTGGGTCCTTTCCTGCTAACAATATTCTCAATTTATGAATGATCTTGATGAAAGAATGAAAATTAGAATGTGCAAGTTTGCAGCTGATAGCAAGGCATGAGGAAAAGCAGAATAGGGAAAATTAAAGGATACACTAAAGCTCAGCGTGGTTTTGGAATTAACTAGAGAGTGTATAGATGGTGTTGAATAAAGTGAATTGGAAAGTATAGTTGTATTAATTAATCAAATGGTAAATCTCATCATCACATTGAGACAGAGGATCTAAATTTCAAGGATTCCATAACAATCAAAAATTGATTAACTTGTACAGGGTTAAAAAAAAAACTAGTGTGAGATATGTGAATTTAAAAATAAATTATGAGATAATTATTCATATTTATTGAATTCTTCCTTTTTTTAAGAGTTCAAAATGAACAAGTATGATTGCTAAATGCCAGGAATAAACTTATGAGTTTTATTTTTTTAAATCTGAAAAAGTTAACAAGTATAGCGATTTTTGGATCATCAGTGGCGAGAGAGATAGCTTTCGTTACCAAATAAATATTTAAATGCAGTGTATAGCCTGTAAGACTACAAAAGCGTAAATATGCTCAAATTTTTTTATATATTCCTATTTTCTTGCAATTGTATTGCTTCATCACTGATCAGGAATGGGTGATTGTTATAGCAATAAAAATGTAAATGTTGAGCTTTTCTTGAAGTTACTTATTTGAAGCAAGATAGCTGGATGCCTGATTAACAATTCCACTGATCAAAATTGCGACTTGCAGCTTTGTTTCAAGCTCTTCATATGTATATTTTTGATCCTCTTACCCTTGTCTGTCTTCATGCTGAAACTCCAGAATGCCAGTGTCAACTTTAAAGAAGCATTTCCTTTAACCTTTAAGCATGTTTGTTTTCATTCTGAAAAACACTATTGTGAATTTTGGATATAAGATTTAGGAGCAAAATTAAGCCTCTTAACCCATTGAGTCTATTCTGCGATTCAACTGGTGGTTAATGTTTTTTTTTTCCTTTCGCCTTCTCCCTATAAAATTTGACGCACTTAATAATCAAGACTCCATCATCATCTGCTCACCTGAAATGTCAACTCTCCATTTCTCCCCATGGATGCTGCCCATCCCATTTGTTCCTCATCGTTTTGTTTTTTTTTTGCCCTAAATTCCAGCATTTATGTTTCCATGGCATTGCTTTCAGAGTTGACTTAAAATATCCATGCAATCAAGAAAAAGCTTATTTGGTAGACAATCCTTAGCTCACAGTTATTTAAAATTACAATTGACAAGAAATATCGACATCTGTGTACCAGAGCAGTTATTATTTTATAGTAACACAGATTTTTTTTGAGGGGACTTTGTCTGATTGTACACACAATATTCATGATCTTTTGAGAAACAGTATACTAATCAAGTAACTGTTGTCATTATTATTAGATCTGATATGTTTTCTTGTTAAAGGACAAAGCAGTTGCATATCCGGGTTAAATAATTTTGTTTTGGTTTGTAATCAAGTTGCATCTGAATGCAGTTATAAAGGATCCTTGTGGGACTTTAACTGCAATATTATACACTGGCCCAGCCTCACTTGTTATGGATGGAGTGCCACAATGGTTTATCACATAGACCCTCAGAAAGGAGATAAGTAGAATAGGCCTCTGCTCTTTTGAAACCTAGATAGTTGTTACAGGGCTTAGAGAATGAATGCAGGAATGTGATTTCCCATGACTGGGCCATCCCAAGCCAGGCATCAATCTCAAAATAATACATAACTGACTTTATGGTCCTGAGCCCTTCTTCAAGGAATAAACAAAGAACAGGAAGGTGTCAGAATAAAGACTGAAGACTGGCAGGGGGAGGAGTCCAGACCAACTAAAGGTGTTAATTGGATATGATAAGAGGAGAGGTGAGAATTGATTTTGGCTGTGTGAAAGGAGACAGCGGAAAAAGGGAAGAGAGGCAGACAGACAGAGCTAGGGGAAAGGTGACTGGGGGAAGAAGAAGGAAACCAGAGAAATCGATGTTAATGTTAATCTGGTTGGAAGTGCTCAGATATAAGATGAGATGTGCCTCCAATTTATAGGTGATCTCAGTCAGGCAGTGAATGAGTCCATGGACAGACATGTGAGCAAGGCAATGGGATGGGGAATTGAAATGGATGGCCTCTGGGAGATCCATGCTATTGCAGCAGACAGTGAGGTGCCAGTCAAAAGAGGGAAAAGGCAAGAAGGTTAAAAAAAAAGGTGTCCGATGAAGAAAACAGAGTCAGAGGGTGGAGTTGGAGATAGAAGAGGGTTGCTAAGTGAAGACAAAAGCTACCTGTGCAGGAATCTGATAGGTAGAGAGGAGGATGATGTTGATCTAATGAAAACTATTTAGAGAGAGGTGAAGGACAGATAGGATTGGATGGAACTAAGGTGGGAGTGAGGGGGAATGTTGGTGAAGTGTGGTTTAAAGAAGAAGGAACCAAGGAGAGCAGATGAAAATGGGTGGGGGCTGGGTGCAAAAAGGAACAAAAATGGGGAGAGGGAGGGGAGAATAACAGAAGTGGATCAGAAGAAGAGAGGAGACTCGTTAACTGAAACTGGAAAATTCACTTGTCTTACCATGGGGCTGTAGATTCCTCAGACAGAATATGAGGTGTTGTTCTTCCAGTTTATATTGGGCCTCACTGACAGTGAAGACCAACAATGGACAGATCAGTGCAAGAATGGGAAAGGGAGTCAAAGTGGCATGGAACCAGGAGCTTGGGATGACCATTATGGACAGAGCACAGAAGCTTAGTGGAACAGACCCCCAGTCCAGTTAAAAAGATTATTTTAAATTTTATAATAATGGTCAAAATGAGAATTATGTTTTCTCTTTGAAATGTATTAGAATAAAATTCAAACAATATTCAGTAAATATTAGAAATTTGTAACTTGGGGAAGGAAAAAAATAGCAGCAATTTTACTGCACATCCACAGTTTGAGACTGCCTGCTATGTGATATTGGATGGTAGTTGTTGAGGCCATCATGTTATGTTAGTTGTAAAATAACTACTTGCTTTTCTGGCAGTACATCAGTGTGAGATGTCTCACAGCTCTTTTCACAAATAATTACTTGTGGTACTGCATTGACTACTGTAAAAAAAGACAAATGCATCATCAGTTTTCAGTCCACAGATGGTGGTGTGATAAGTGACATGCTCATGTATGCAGAGATGAAGTGGAATGAAATATCATGTATCAAGGCCATTTAATATACCAGGGCTCAGGAGTGGTTTGAGGAGGGGTTGAATGTTTACCTTGAAATGAAGAATCACTTTTTAGATTTTTTTTAATCAGTATTTACCCTCAAACATTTCCCAAATACCAATATTTTATTCCGAGAGGAGATAATATTCGCATATAACATTTGGTACGTCATTTAACTTTGAAAGTCATTGTAGTTCAAAGCTTCCTGATTTGCGGATTCAAAGGCCTAAATTTTCATGGAAGTGATTAGGACAAGATCAGGTGCAGAAGCCTCAGCTGATTTCACCTTTACTGTATGCTTACACAATTACAATAATATAAATGTTCAATTCACCTATGGTTAGTTGGAACATTACAGCACAGGACCTTCAGCCCTCAATGTTGTGTTGTTGGCCTTCTGTGCACTACTTTGCCACCAGCAATCACTGATTGGTTGTCCATTCTTCTTCCATTGGCTCCATGAGTCTGAAGTTGTTTTGGATAAACATTTGTTTGGCAGGCTTTGAATTGTCTCCTTTTCTCCAGCTCTGTCTCCGTCTTTGTCTCTGACGTCACTCTCTCCCTTTTCTCTGTCTCCTTTCACAGGGCCAAAAACAGCCTCTCTTCCCAATCAATTCTCTTTCCTCTTTTCTATCCTCATCATGCCGGTTAACATCTTTTGTCTGCTGGTCTGTACACCTCCCCCTTTCATTCTTGCCTTTTACTCGTACCTTGATGAAGGGCTCAGGCTCAAAACGTCAGTAATATATGGATGCAGCAAGTCCGGCTGAGGTCCTCCAGCATTTGTGTGTTTTCACTACAATCACAGTGACTGCAGACTTCTGTGTTTCACAATAAATTCTGGGTAATCTGCAGATCAGCTTCTGGATTCTGCAAGTCCAGTGTCAGTGATTGTTTCTGCAATCTTCATTGTCCTCAAGTTTGGTAGGTCTACATTCGAACCAAATTGTGTGAAATTCTTATATTTTGCCACGTCCATGAGAAACCACAGCTCTTCAGAAGACTCGAGCTAATAGTTATTGGTATTGGAGATTGGTTATATTTAAAACAAAAGTGGGTTTAATGGAATAAAACAGAAAAATAAAAATATAAGTTGTGTTTATGGAAGATAAATGGAAAAATGATCTAATGGAAGAAAAGGGATTTATGTGAAATAACTGCTCTTTCATTAATTTTTTCCAGACATTTCAGTAGCTACTCTTGCTCTGAGAGGGAAGGCAGGTCTGAAAGTGTATGGCACACTATTGATAAGAATGAAAAGTATGCATTTTTTATAATGCTTCCATGGGGCATGCAGGCCTGTATGTGCTTTTGAAGGGATTGTTAGATGTCTGAGACACATTTGGTTGTCCTCGAAATGAGGTTTGAATTCAAATTTTGGAAGCTTTCAACGTAATTTGAAAGCTTACGTTGTTTTTGAGGAACAAAAAACAACAATGCCTATCAGGTGCATGGATTTTAAAAAAGATCAAAAAGTGCACATGGAAGACTTTTTTTAAAAAAAGTCACTTTAAGTTAAATCAAATGGATCACAAAATGGCAAGCCTCTTTCAGCAAAGAATGCCAGTTACATTTTGCATTTGGTTGCATTAGAATTAGTTGAATATTCAGCGAAGTAGCTCGAAAGCTATGTGATTAAGTGTCATGTCAGAAGTAATGCAGAATTAGTAAAGGTTAATTGTCACAGTAGCATATGTCACAGCAGAAAAAAAATCAGTAATGGCTGTCTAAAAGAGAAAAGGCACTTTATTATTGAATAATTCATTTTCCAGTTAAGTTAGGCATGACTATTGTACTAAACTATAATTTTAATAAAGGTTAGCTTGAATGTCCATGCAAAGTGCCTCTTTGTAGAATGCAGACCATGGTAATATGTAAAAGATCTCGCAAATGGTGCTTATTTTCCAAGGGCGGGATACACAATTAAAATTGTGACTGCTATATTGAGAAACATCAAAATTCATTTTGTAGTTTAAAGAATAGTTCAATTTTACTTAGTCCAAATCAAACAATACTGTTTCATTGGATTGATACAGCATTCATTGAAAAAGATATTTTCTTGTCAAGTAAGAAGATTTTCCAGAGATTGGTTATTGGGTTTTAATTTCTGTCAACATGAAATCCTATAGCTCTCTTTCAAATCTTGTCTTGACATTGGCCAAATCTTACTATAACCAAATCTGTGTCATGAGTAAGACCTTTCTCTGCAAACAGTAAACAGGATAGAAAAATAAAGAAACACAAAAATATGATGCTGGAATCTTGAGCAGCAACAATGGGTAGAAATGGTCAATCAATATTTTGGATCTGGAACCTTCATTAAGACAAGTGTGAAAGGTGTCATATATGTACACAAAGGTGGATGGGGACCAAAGGTGATAGGAGAGAAGGTGTGAGAGGTGATGAGACAGGTAGAGGGAGTGACCACTGGGTAAGGATAGAAAAGTTAGAAATAAGCAAAATATAAGTACATAGTAGGTAAAGATGGAAGTTCAGTGCAACTCTGATTATCTGAAATCGGGTTCACCGAAATCCTCATTTATCCAAATTTTTTTCAGAGCTGAACTGACCTCACACTGAAAACAAATTCACCCAACGTGAAATTAGAACTACAATTTTCCTCATTTCAATTAGCTCCCTCCACTTTCTTTTAATTTCTTTACCTTCCCCTGTTGACTTTTCTCTCCATCTCTCCTTCTCAAACTGCATGCTGCTGTCTTCCAGCTGCAAGCCGGCATCATCAGAGGGCAGCTTCCCGGGCAGGAGCAGGACCTTAGTGGTGTTCTCTCCCCTCCCCTCCCTCACCCCTTTCCTCCCGCCCTTGGCACAGAACTCCTGACACCAATTCTGAACTGTCCTATCAGCCTACTACTGCACATACACACCTGGTGTGTCTATAATGATAGGCCTAGGGGAAGATTTGGAATTGGGACTCTGGCGTTGGGATCAGAAGCTCCATCAACCAGGGAGACAGGAGCCTGCCAACTCACCAGTGAGTGTTCCACCGGCCCGGGAAGCCTCCCTGGGGATAAGCGGCGCTGGTGTGAACGTGTCAGGAATCAGTTGTGGGCAGCATTTTTTGGTGAGAATTAAACATGATTTTAATGCTTAAAAGGCCTTAGCTTTTTTATTATTTAAACATTGATACAAGTGATTTGCTGTTGCTGCTGGGCCATTTAAAAAAAAAGACCAGTTCTCCGAACAAACGCTTATTCGACATAGCCCCAGTCATGACCATTTTGGATAATCGGAGTTGTACTGTAGTGAAACCAGATAAGGGTGGGGTACTGCATGCTATTGCACTTAAGTCTGTCCAGGAGGAATAAGATGTTCAAGTTTACCTTTGGCCTCATCCTTACAATGGATGAGGGTGTATTACAGGAAGCTCAAGTGTAGGTGTTCAATAGTTGAAAGAACTGTTGTAGACCAGAGTCATTGCTTTTCACACTGAGAGCATCTGCTTATGTCAAGCTATCACAGGATGAGATGGAAAACGGATCGTTTGTGTTGTCAAAATCACTTATTCTAAATAAGGTAACGATTGTATCCGCTGCTTAAAACAGTTTGCTGGTGGATAAAGATTAATACAATTATTTACAAATAAGAATGGGTACATTCAAAGAGTTTAAAGGAGTTATTGAACAATAGGAAAGTGAGCTTATCTATTTACTTAATTTACATACACTAATTTTTATTTGTGCTTTTTTTTTTGTTCAATTAGTTTTGCAGTGAAAATTCACCATGTTGACATCTAAACATGGGTGTGTTGCAAGCCCAATGCTCATTTTAACATGAATTGTGCAGTTCCCTTGCATAGAAATCATATTTTGGAATCAGCGTGCAATGTGTTAATCAAGGACAAATTTTCTACCCTAAATTTTTAACTTTAGTTTTGCTGATTAATTCAGTCAGTCTCTCCTTTTGGGTGATTAGTACATCACTACAGGAAGATTTCACAGATGCAGAAAATTTTAAAATAATTTTCCAGCGGATTCATCATTGTTTGTAGATGTACATGAAATGGTTGCATTAGCTTCATTTGTTAATTAAGACCTTTTTTTCTTTTACCAAAAATTGCCCATTGAACCCTCATGCCTTTGGCATTGGGGTGAGGGTAGCAGGGTGGACACTTGTCAGTTCTTTTTTCCAAACACTCGCTGCCACTGTTTAAGTAGCAACAAGCTTCGAGTTCAATGGTTCTCAACCTTTTTCTTTCCACTCACATACCACTTCAAGTATTGGTGCTCTGTAATAGTAAGGGATTGCCTAAGGTAGTATGTGAGTGGAAAGAAAACACTTGAGAACCACTACTCTAGTTTGTTTAGTGCAGTGGTTTTCAAACTGCCTCCTTAAACTCACATTCCACCTTAAGCAATCCCTAAGCCATAAGGGCTTAAGGTGGAATGCGAGTTTAGAGGGGCCAGTTTGAAATCGGCTGCTTTAGTGGGACATCCAGAAAACTGATGACTGATGCCCGTGGGTCTCCAGTAGATTCTATTGTGATATTTGTTGATGTTGGAGATGCATTCCCCCGTGTATTTGGCAGAGCAGAATGGTTACAAACCTAGTTCAAGTTCCCTGAAGTCCATCGCAGTAATTTCTGAACACTCCCAAAACAGGAGTTATTCAGACTGGAAGAAAATGTTTTAGGATGTGATATTGCAATTGTGACATTTGGAGATACAGACACTGGGCTAATTTCCATTTCAGTTCTGTGTCGTATTTTGTGTAGATGAGCAACCTGAAGCAGAAGTGATAGTAAACATGAAAAGCATTAATTGTTTATTAGGGAGATCGATGAGATGGTAATAACAGAGTTTGCCTAAGGTAGTATGTGAGTGGAAAGAAAACACTTGAGAACCACTGCTCTAGTTTGTTTAGTGCAGTGGTTTTCAAACTGCCTCCTTAAACTCACATTCCACCTTAAGCAATCCCTAAGCCATAAGGGCTTAAGGTGGAACGTGACTTTATCACCATTACAACCTTGGGTGAAGAAGATGCTGGCTGTTCACCATGTTCAGTCCACCTATTTTAGAGTATTAACATCTTAGGGGACACTTTATTAGGAGCCTGTAATGAAGTAGGTCATGTACACCATATCCAAAGTTCTGAAAACCGAAGATCAATAAAAATAAACTTTTTAGTGCCAAGATGATGTCACAAGTAGAAAAAAAAATTCAAAGCCTCACTTGCTCATGTGGGGCTTTAATGCTCTGATGGCGCCAGTTTCATTACAAAAACAGTAAAAAAAAACCCCGGGATCTTTGCTTCGGGCTGGGAAGATGCCAGACGGAGCTAGGTCCAAGCCTTCAGCATTGGCTGCAGCCAGAGTCAGTGACTTCATTCTGAACATCAGATGTGGTGCAATAGGGATCGAAGAAGTCGCATCAGGCTCCTGGACAAGAGCAGGGACCGGCAGCGGTGGTGGTTGGGGACCGGAGACAAAGATCAAGTATTTTTTTGGTGCATATTAAACATTATTTCATGTGATTTTTCCATTTGTGGATTCATATTGTGTTGTTTATCTGCTGATGTTACTGTGCCGTTTTGGTTTTCAGTTTTGTTGCGAAAACCAGAAAAACCCAAAAACCAACATCGAGTCCCAAGTGTTTCAGATACTATACCTTTTGATCCTTAACATTTTAAAATAAATTTTCTGTTAATATTGGATTACCCTGTCCTCCCCACCCTAAGAAAAAATTGGCATGTCAAAATCAAGCTGATTTCTGTTCATGCCATCAATAACTGGAGATACCATTGCAGTTAAAGGTGTTCATCTAAGAAGTTTTCACCTGTTATCAGGATTTCTACTTTCATTATCTAAAGTGGTTATGAATTCCAAACACTCGTTATTATTGTGTGAAAAGTTATCTTGTCAACTCCCCTCTTTTCATAAATTGCAGAACCATTGAACACTGCAGCACAGAAACAGGCTCTTTCACCCTTCTGGTCTGCACCGAAGTATTATTCTGCCAAATTCTACCAACCTGCACCCAGGGCATATCCATTCATACCCCTCCCACCCATAAACCAAATTTTTCTTACATGTTAAAATTGAACCCACATACACCATTTCAGGTGGCAGCTCATTCCACACTCCCACCATTTGTGTGTGAAGAAATTCCCCCAATGTTCCCTTTAAACTATTCCCTGTTCAACCCATGTCCTCTGGTTTTTATGTCTCATAACCTCAGAGTAAAAAAACTTGCTTGTATTTACTCTTATGTATACCTATCCTAAAAATTTTGTGAAATTATGATGGGCGTAGAAAGAAAAACCTTTGATCGAGGTATTTAAAATTATGAGAGCTACAGACTGTAAATGTAGGTAGGCTTTTTCCACTGGGGGTAGGTACAAACCAGAAGTTAAAGGTGAAAGTGTAGGGGGAACTTATTCATACAGAGAGTGGTGGGAGTATGGAATGAGCTGCCAGCTGAAGTGGTGAATGTGGGCTCAATTTTAACATTTAAGAAGAATTTGGACAGGTACGTGGATGGAAAGGTTACGAAGGGCTATAGACTAGGGGCAGGTCAGTGGGACTAGGCAGAAAAATAGTTGTGTTTGACTGTTGCTTCCATTTGTGATGTTCATTCTTATTTCTAGTAAGGCATTTCACTCAATTTTTCCTCCATTGCCTCTCTGGATTCTACCCTGCTATCTCTGATATATCTGCAAACCTTTCTCTCGTCTGATTCTCGTCAGCAAGTTACTGCCTGCATTTCCTCTTTAATTCTGGGCCTGGTTTATTGATATTCAGTAACTAGTCACTCTGGTTCTATTACAGCTTGTTCTCCAACCAGATATGTTGTTATGAGTGTTCTGTCGTATGCTCTCCTTTCCTCTTTAATCTATATTTAGGCTCATTTCAATTCTTATAATTGCTTTGCTTCACCTTTATAGTTTAAAACCATCTCTCTAGCTGATCTTTAGCAGGACGCTGGTCCTTGTCTGGTTCAGAAGGAATCCATTCCATCATTGTTGGTGCCAGGGTCCACAAAAGAATGCTGCTTTTACCATTAATTCTCCTAATTTCTCTACCAATTTGCTTGGGTAGAGATCACCATCTGTAAAGCCCATCATTGTAATTTAGTTCAATTGATATCAGCAGGAACTTAACTGTTTTCATCTGCATTATTTGTTCAGACATGCATACCGTTCAGATTATTCCTGGTTCAAATTCATCACCAGCTGCTTTCATAATTAAAAGCCCTTTATTAACTTTCATAAATATTCCTTCCTTTTTACTTATGGCAGCCCTAACAGTAGTAAAAGCTTGAGATTAGCACTGAGCTTTTTAATTTGGGCCTGCACATACTGAGCAGGATTTCTGCACAAGTCATTTACACTTCCAGGACTCTGATTTGAGAGTTCGTATACTCCGTTGTGATACAGTTTGTGTTAATGCTTGACCTAGTTTTCAATATATTTGTCAATTTGAACAGGGCTTATAAATATAATTTTTGTTGTGAGCCTGTTTTATTATTCATAATTACTGTTAATGTTGATCAACAAAGCACTTTACAGTCAAGGAATGCAGCTGAAAATATGGCAGCCTTTAATTGCACTGGTTCTTCAAAACGCTCTTCTTGAGGAGACCAGCAGAAACTTGGTTTAACTATGCAGGACTCCCTAAGTATTAACTGAATGAACATAGATTTTGCATCTCTGGTGGTGTAATCGTGCCTCTTCTGCTGGAGGGTAATACTAGTTGAATAACTTCAGAACTACATGTGGTAACTCAAAAATGCTGATGGTTGTAAGGCACAATCTACAGCTGTTGGAAGCAAAATGTAAATCATTATTTCAAGGCATAATTTTGCTGTTAAGGATCATTCATCTTTTTTTGAGCAAATGAAAATATGTGCCCTGAATTACAAATAATGTTACAAAATGGTTAGATGGTATTTTTATTCCTTGGTGCTTTCATTATTTTGTTGTATAGCCATTAAAATCAACTCAGTTAATGTGATTTATTCCAAGAAGTTTTTGAAACTTTTATATCAGTGCTAAATAGTAATTGTATTGTTTCCTTATTACAAAATATTTGTGCTAATTTTTTTTTGGATTAAGGCACTGGTATTTAAAAGGAAAATATGAATTCTTGGTGTACACAATTTTTGCAGTATAATTGACCAATATGGACTGGATAGTTTGTACACAAGTAATGTTACATTAATGGTCAAACTTAATTTCAGAAATGCATCTGGTCTTTGGTTGCATATAATTTTCAGTAGAAGAGCAATTGGAAGTATGTTTTAATTATCTTTTTCTTCTTGCAGATACCTGTATCAAGGCAAATTGCACTTGAACAACAACAAATTAAAAGAAGAGGTAATACTTTGAGCACTAGTGAATGCTCAGAACTGTTGAGGATTAAAGAAAGGAAGCCAGAGTTTACAATGACTGTTCAAAACTGGGCAGAAGTAACTGAACCTTCGATACAATTTAAGAGAAGGGAAAGGGGACCAAAGATCATAATGACTGGTCAAAAGCAGGAAAAGTTCATCTGTCCAACTGAAGCTTCTGTCATACCTCAGGCTGAAATCAGAATAAGATCAGATATCTTCTGCTATGGTGCTGCAGTCATAGCCTTATTAACATTAATTATTCTTCTGATGTAAAAGTACTGTCACATTTGTACTTGACTATTAAAAGTCAATTTTTTTGTGAATAAAATTGTCCAGTCAGATTAATTTTAGCAGTGAGTGGAATTGTATTTAAGGAAGTTTTTTTTTAAATTTTTTTTTTTCACACCATAAATCACATTAACCATGATACACACTTTTTCCTTTTCACACATATACAGTGCCATTTTCTCCCCCCCCTCCCTCCTCCCATCCCACCCTCCCTACCTCCCCCTCCCGTCCATTTAAGGTATAAAATCTAGGATACATTAAACCAGTCAGACATATGCACTTAGAAGGATGAAGGCTGATTAGGGGATAGTCAACAGTGTAAGTGGGAGGCTATATCTCACAAATCTGAGATTTTTTTTGAAGCTGGGTCCAAAATGGTTAACAAAGGAGAGAGTTGTTAACATGTATGTGGATTTCAGCAAATCAATCAATAAGGTTCCACGTGATAGGCTGCTCTGGAAGGTTGGATCACATGAGATCAATGGGAAAGCAGTTATATGTTTAAAAACAAAGCACAATTCATTTAAAATTGGGTGATGGTGAAAGCAGACTGGAGGCCTATGACTAATGGCATGCTATTGGATTGACTGGTAGGCCCATTTGTGTTTGTCATTTAAATCAATGGTTTAGATGAAAACATACATGCTGGCAAGTTTCGAGATGACACTAAGTTTTCTGATAATGTAGATGGTGAAGACAGATAATAGCCAAATATTGCAGCAGGACCACATTGCAATTGTTCAAGACATTGTTGAAGCCCCATATGAAATATTGTGTTCAGATCTGGCCACTATAACATCGGAAATATTTTGTTAAGTGGAGAGGGTGCAGAGAAGATCTAAGAGCATGTTGCCCGGACCTGAGCTATAGGGAAAGGTTGAGCAGGTGAGGTTTTTATTTCTTAGAGAGCAAGAGGATAAGGGTGATCTCATAGAGGTATAGAAAACCATGAGAGGAAAAGATCAGGTGAATGTACAGTCTTGCCTAGAGGAGGAGAAGTCGATTAAGGGCCTTGTTCCATGTTGTCCGATTCATGAACAGGTAAATCGGTATTTATTGGATTAAAGTGTAGACATCCAGTCTTCATTCTGTAGTGTTTATGATCTGTTGCTTGTCATGTTGACTGTAATTGGCTGAGAAAGAAAAGGAGAATGGATTTGTTAATGATGACTCCTAGGTCAACTAGCCCACCCTCCACCACTTGCCCACTGTTCCTTTTACCTTACTACAGTAGGGGCATTCTCCAAAGATGATGTTAAAACTTTGCCTTGATGAAGGTAGACCTCGTAACCACTGCAGATTTAAATATTTAGATCATTTTATGTTTATACAAAAAAATTCTTGTATTTTTCACTTCTGCTTTCAATCATACTAACCTCATAAAGGCACTCTTGATGGAATGGCTGTCCACAACGTGGGTCATCACAGACCTGATCTGGTATGGATGATGCAAGTCGGTATGCATAACAAATCCCACATTCCATGCTAAAACTCTGCCAAACAAATGGATGTGTTGAACAACATGGGATCCTGTAAAGGCACTGTACTATCAACAGCCAAGGTGGCCATCATAATTGTCCTTACAACATGTAATTTTTTTTATCTAGACACTGTACTTTTACGGTTGCAGCGGCCACTTCGGCTCCTCACTTGACTTGATTAAGTCAGTGAAGAACATTGAAAGTCTGGCTGAAAAGCATAAAGCCCAAGTTTTCAACACGATAATCCCTCAGCCCCAAGTCCAAACTGTCAGAGACTCTCGGGGCTCACTAAAAGAGGGGCCTCCCACCATTTAATAAAACAATGACTTGGAAAATTTCAGTAGAGCCTACACCACCAGTTTCGGAGTCTACTGCCAGCGCAAAAGCCAGTTCCCAAGGTATCAACTCCTTCAGCAAGTGAGTAGTTAGAAAATCAATGGTTAGGTTACTGCGAAGTGACTTTTATTGATCAACCAACTTCTGACTAAAAATAAAGGGTAGTAACAGGTATACTCGTTGATAGAAATATTCCTGAAAATATGCATAAAAAAGGTTGTCATGAGACAGTGAGGTAACATAAATCAAGGAAGCTCATTTCATAATTTGGTTTGTGCTGTTAATTTTCAGGAAAGCAAATTTAACTAAACTCAACAAATTGATCTCAATTTATCTGCACAATTATCCAATCATTTTATAACATTGCCAGAACCATTGTAATTATTTACAGGTATTATCACAGCTT
This sequence comes from Narcine bancroftii, assembly GCF_036971445.1. NCBI lineage: Eukaryota > Metazoa > Chordata > Chondrichthyes > Torpediniformes > Narcinidae > Narcine > Narcine bancroftii. The sequence continues at coordinate 67,018,804 of NC_091472.1, forward strand.
TCCATTATATGAAAATGGTAAAAAAAAACATTTCTCTCTAGGTAAGGATTTTGGTTAATACAAGTTAAAAAAAATCTACATTTGGAATAAATATTGTACGACTTGTATAAAATATATGTACAATCTCCTCCCACCAACAGCATCTGCAGGAATTATTTTGTGCTATTTTCAAATGTTTTTATATTTTTAAGAAATCTGCAATTTTCCTTTCAAATTACCAGAACTGTACATTATACATTTTTTTTAAATACTCTCAGTAAGGTAAATTATATTTTTAGTTTATTAATTTAACAGAAAGTGGTTGTAACTTACAAACTTCTCATGGGTGGCAGGGGAAGGAAAATCTATCTCCAATATTTCTTTTAGATTTTGCAGCATGGTACACTCCAGAGACCTGGAAAACATCCTGTACTACTTAGCAAAGATTTTACTTGGTGTGAAGATTATTGCATTTCAACCAGCACTCAAAATATTCTTACAGACTACTTACCAAAGATGCATATTTGTATTCAGCTTATTCTTCAGTGGAGTGACCACTAGGAATAAGCATATATCATTACTACTTTAAAGTTTAGCAGAAGCAAGCACAAAATTTTTATTTATTTCTGAAGACCACATACCATGGTCAGCACCAAGGAAACAACATTCAGGCAACATTTTTGGGTGTCTAGGGTCCACTTCTAGATTCAGCGAAACATTGTTACCTGCAACATCCAAAACAAGAAAAGCATTTAATGTTGATACACTGTTCTGTTCAAATAGATTACTTATTTCTGAAGAATTATCCAACTTTGGTATGGTGCGTTACAAAGGAGTAGAGATTAAGGAGTTTCTTTGGGTACATTTCTATTATTCACCTTGCTTTGTTGGCATGTTGGCCTTTGTGGCCCTCTGGCAAGGTTATAAATTAATTGGGCTTTTTTAAAAAAAAGTTTTGTAAATAAAAGATTTTAGCATCTGAAAACCTGCCATACAGAGTTCCTGTGGATTTTTTTAAAAAAAAGCTTACCAAATAATTCAAATTTTCAAAAGAGTGTATTTATATATAACCATAACTATTCATTAAACATTTGTACTCAGAGCAATTCTCCTTGTGGTTGTTGTGCGCGCTGTATTTTCAGGTTCAAGTACCCAGGTCTTCTCATCTATTTCATCCATAACATCCCAGAACTCCTTTAATGAATCCAGTGCTGCTAGAAACTGACTATGGATGTTTTTTAAGGTACTCTGAAAAATGAAAGTAAAAGGAAAATAATTCTTCAATTAAGTCATGGAGAAAGAGTTGATTTATGGCAAAGTGTTTCATAAAATTTCACATTTCGTTTGTTAAAATATTTGAACCTGTGAGACAGTGTGATTACAAAACAAAGGGAGAGAATGTAGCAAATTAGTCTTATTTTTCAGACTAACAATATCAGTTTTTAAAAAAATATTTTAATCATCCAGGCTTGTTCAAACATAGAATTTAAATTTTGCAATTAACATTGAGCCTAGAATACAGTAAATAGCAAGAAAACACAGGGACAAACTGAAAATATGCAGATAAAAATGAATTCAATATATGAATCTCATACTGTAAAAGGGCTGGATGGTTTAAAGTTTGTTAAATGTTTTCAGGAAAGTTTCCTAAATCAATATATCGGGATGCCAACTAGAGAGCGTGAATCTAGATCTCTTATCAAGGAACGAGACAGGACAGGTGAAAGAAGTGTGTGTAGGGGAACATTTTAGGTCCAGAGATCATAATGCCATTAGTTTCAAGTTAATTATGGAGAAGGGTAAAGTTTGGGCCTCGGGTTGATTCTAAATTGGAGAAAGGCCAATAGTGAGGAAATGAGAAAGTAACTTGCCCAAGTAAGTTATTTTTTGGCAAGGATGTGCAAGGTAAGTAGAGAACCTTCAAAGATTCAATTTTGTGAGTACAGAGTTTGAATGTTCCTGTCAGGATTAAAGCCAGGCATGGGAAATCTTAGTTTTTGAGGGATATTGGAATCTGATTTGGAAAAAAAAAGAGGTGCATAACAAGTATAGGAAACAAGGAGCAAATGAGATACTTGAGGAGTATTAAAAAAATTAAAGAAAAATCTTAAGAAATAAATCAGGAAGGCTAAAAGACATATGATTGCTTTGGCAGAAAATGTGAAGGAAAATCCTAAGAGTTCCTACAGGTATATTAAGAGCAAAAGGATAGTAATGGGACAAAATTAGTCCCCTTGAAGATCAGAGTGGTAGGCTTTGTACGAGTCAAGAGGAGGAAATCTTAAATGATTTCCTTTCACTCGGGAAACGGGCGCAGAGTCATGGCAAGTAAGGAAAGCAAGTAGTGAGGTCATGGAACCTATACAAGGAGGAGGAAGAGCTCGCTCTCAAAGCAAATGAAGGTGCATAAATCCCTAGGCCCTGACAAGATAATCCCTTGGACTTCGAGGGAGGATGGTGTAGAAATTGCAGGGACTCTGGCAGAAATATTTAAAATGTCCTTGGCCACGGTTGTGGTGCCAGAGGATAGGAGGGTAGCTCATGTTGTTCCGTTGTTTAAAAAAGACTCCAAAAGTAACCCTGAAAATTATAGACCGGTGAGTCTGATGTCAGTAGATGATAAATTATTGGAAGGTGTTCTAAGAGATTGGATATACAATTATTTGGATAGCCAGAAATTGATTTGGGAGAGTCAACAGGGTTTTGTGTGTGGTAGGTTGTGTTTTTAAACCAATCTTGTACCATTTTTCAAAGAGGTTACAAGGAAAGTTAATGAAGGAAAAGCTGTGGGTGTTGTTTGCATGGACTTTAGTAAGGCCTTTGACAAGGTCCCACATAGGAAGTTAGTCAGGAAGCTTCAGACGCTAGGTATTTTTGGTGAAGTAGTGAACTAGATTCGAAAATGGCTGAACAGGAGAAGCCAGAGAGTAGTGATGGATAGTTGCTTCTCAGACTGGAGGCTTGTGATGAGTGGTGTGCCTCAGAGAATCGGTGCTGGGATTATTGTTGTTTGTCATCTATATCAATGATGTGAATGATAATGTGGTAAATTGGATCAGCAAGTTTGCAGATGACACTAAGGTTACAGGTGTGGTGGACAGTGAATAAAGTTTTCAAAGCTTGCAGAAGGATCTAGACCACCTGAAAAATGGCAGATGGATTTTAATTCAGACAAGTGTGAGGTGTTGGATTTTGGAAGGACAAACCAAGGTAGGATGTACCCAGTAAATGGTAGGATACTGAAGATGTATTCGAAAGATGGATAGGGTTGTAAAGAGAGCTTTTGGAATCCTGGCCTTTATAAATCAATGTGAGTTGGGATGTTATAGTAAAATTTGGAGTATTGTGTGAAGTTCTGGTCACCTAACTACAAGAAAGATATCAATAAGGGAGAAAGAGTGCAGAGAAGATTTACTGGGATGTTGCCTGGACTGCAGAGGAAGGTTAAAAAGGTTAGGACCTTATTCCCTGGAGTGCAGAAGAATGAGGGGAGAGTTGAAAAAAGTACTTAAATGAGGGGGATAGATAGTAAATGTAGATAGGCTTTTTCAACTAGGGTAGGTGAGATACAAACCAGAGGACATAGGTTTAGGGGGAAAATGAGGGGTATCTTCTTCACAGAGTGGTGGGAGTGTGGAACGAGCTGCCAGCTGAAGTTGTGAATAAGGACACAATTTTTAAACATTTAAGAATTTGGATAGGAGAGGTATGAAAGGCTATGGACTGCATGCAGGTCAGTGAAACTAGGCAAAAAAAAAGTTCGGCACAGACTAGAAGGGTCAAAGGGGCTTGTTTCTGAGCTGTAATGTTCAATGAAGTGATTCATTTTGAGTAGAAGAATGAAGAAGGGTAATACAATCTCAATGATATAATTTGACCTGGGACTGCAGGAATGGAGACTTCCAGGTGTGTAAACCTATTCAAGAGATGGCAGGTGAAATGGGAGACATTATTGTAAGACAACAGTTCAAGTCTAGACTCTAAGATCTTCCTTTGAACATAAGGAAACCACAAATTGCTTGTCACACTTTTGTGGGAAACCCACTTTCTTCGAAGTCTTTGTTTCTTTCTACCGTACTTCTAATGGCAGACAGTTGGCAATGTCTGGCCCAGTACCACCATCTTGTCTGGGTGACAGACTGCAGATTTGTTTCCTTTGCAATCCATTCAGGCTTTTGTCCCTTAATGTAAACTATTCTGAAAGGTTTAGTCTGCCTCAGCAACCTCTATTGAATGCTTATTTATAGTTTTATTACAGTAAAGTGCCTCCATCTGCTGTACAAATCCAAAGAAAATAGTCGTCTCCTTTAGTTTGCAGAGCTCAATTGGGCCAAGCACCACTCATGTAGCTCGATAAACATCATCAAAAAGTTGTCACTGGACAAGTACCAAGGGTTTTATTTCTCCTGTACACTTTAATAATAACCTTTTCAAATTGATCATCAGTAACTTTAGCATTGTTTCGATCGATACTTTCATCCAAAGTGCTTAAATGCTGCCACTAACCAAAAGTGTTTTATTTTCAGTCCTTAAGATTTCCTTCTTTTACTGCGAACAGAAAAATAACCAACTGTGTCCTGTATAATATATACATTTTAAATTTGATTTTGACCTCACAGATATTTTTACTTTCATTCTTAACTCCAAGGCCCTAAAACAGCCAGGTGTACGATAATTCATCAACCAGAGCAGTTCAGCTTCCATAGGAAGCGTATCACACTACACTCATTCATGCTCACTATCAGCTAGTTCGTCCTTTTGTATTACATTTGTGACTTCAAACATGAGACTGAAAAATCATTAGTATTTCCAGCTATCGATCTGGTGCATGAGAACAAAGTACATTTTTTACAAAACATACAATCATCAAACATGACTTAGACAATCATACAACTCAAAAATCTGTAAGAGCTAAAAGCCTGACCTCACTACTTTAAAGGCCTGCAGCACAATAAGGAAAGCTATGTGGTTCTACTGATCATCAGGAAAATCAGTTTCATAATTAATGAAAATGTTACCATGGGTACAGTCAAAGATTAGCCTGCAAGAAGTTAACTCCTTGGCTTCAGGTTATTTTTCTTAAGAAAACCATATGGACTGAGATCATTTTTTTTTGTTCATTTGAAGACAATAGGTTAACAACTCTGTCACCAGATAAAGTTGTCCAGTGAGATTGCAGTTACACATGAGCATAGGCCACTTTGCCCTTGATGCTCATTCCTCACTTGTCACGATATGCCATCTCAGCTTCAAACCATCGGCTTTATCTGATCATGCTGTGAAACACCTGCACTGGCTATCAGGCTTTGGCTTGATGTGCAAAGACCTGCCATCATCTGCTTGACATTGCACCAGTTATAATCATTCATCTGAATGAATATGTCAGAGCAGCAGCAGCAGGCCTTTCGTCACAGTAACAGAGAAATACATCAAAACGCTATCAACCCAGCAAGAAGACAGACCAATAGGAAAATTATACATTTCAATACAAATGCCATGTAAAAATGTCAAGCTATAATTTTATCAATGTGAAAGCTTTGCTTTAATTATGTTAAAATAGTACTTCAATCATTACAAAAAACTAGAGAAAATTATTACAAAATGCATATTCTGTAGTTATTGGTTACAATTAATTGGTCCCTAAGTACATGTACAAATTTTTTAAATAATTGAAAAGCAAAAGGTGCCTATTAATTCTATTGTATACTGTATGATTTTTATCTGATGCATGATGGTCAAAGTGTTAAATTTATGGTAAATTCATTGCACACAACTCTTTGAAGTCATATCACAGCCATTGATGCATATGATGCATTTATACAGAGAAATACCTGCTGTCACACTGAAGCATACCAAGATGCTATCTAGAATGTAACAGGAAACTGAAGATGTTCCTGACTGAATGTTAATGGGAATATCTTCACTAGTACTGCATTTGGAGAATCCACCACCTTAGCTTACAATGGAGTCTTTGTCAATGGACCAGGCAGAGGTCTTCGATTCAACAGGAAATATATTTTCTTTCAGTGGAAGGGCACAGTGGAGCCTGACCACTCCTCAAATTTCCATGTCAGAATGCTCCAAAATACAGTGGATGTGCCACTCTCTACAACGAGGAAGAGGAAACGACCATGGTCGGACATATGAGTGTAAGAGTGTGACACAGAACTGAAATGGTGGCCTTATGCACTGTCCCAGCAAGACCACCTGCAAGTTGGACCACCACCTTATTTTCCATCTGGGCCCTCTCCAGCCAGATGGCATTAATATCAACTTTTCTGGTTTCTGCTAACCTGCTCCCCTCTTCCCCCTCCCTTCACCTAGCCATTCCTCCTCCCTGTTATCTCTGTTGTCCCCTCTCTTCTCCATCTATCACTCCTGTCTTGCAACTACCCCCCCCCCCCATTCTTTTGTTTGGATGCCTAACGACATTTTCCCACACCTTGATGAAGAGCACAAGCCCAAAATGTTGGTTATGTATTTTTACCTTTGCTATACAAGGACACTGCTTGACCTGCTGAGTTTCTCCAGCATTGTGTTTTTATCATCATATCCAGCCTATGTATCACAGCTTGGGTATTCAGAGGGTGATCTTATCAAACCTGTAAAGGTCAGATGGGGGGGAGGGGCAGAGTGTCATTTGGTGATGGGCAAAGTAGAGCAGTTGAGCAATTAGGTTGAGAGTGAGGAGAAAAAGAATGACTTTCGCATGAAGAAATGTTTTGATTCCAAATTTCTTGGACCATGTTTTGTTTTGTAAACTGACCTGAATTACTATTTTTGTTATTGTAAATGTAATTGTATTTTGTTACTACCACATACAGAAAAGTATGCACTGGTTAGTAATGTTAAACGTTATGTTGGCAACAAAACAGAATATGCTGTTGGGTGCCAATTGTGAAGAATCACTTACAAGTGATATTCTCTACCTCGTGGGATGGGAGTGGTGTTTATAAGCACAGGTTAAGTAAACATTATGCCACCCTTCCATTCAGCCTGAACATGATCTCCAAGTTGATCATTTGAATGTGTCGACTCCATTCCCTTCATTCTGCCATCTCAGTCGTTGACCATGATTCCAATAAACAAAAAACAGCGTACAGCTGAGAACGTTGAGGCAAAGAGAGAAGTGAAAGCAGCCAAGTTCATTGGGTAAGCACAAGATAGGGAGCTGGAAAGAGCTGATAAACTATTTTAATGCAAGAAGCTTGACAGGTAATTCTCTAAATTGTCCACATAAGAAATGTTACTTCAAAAGAGTTTCAGAAGACAACCTGAAGGACAATAGGATTTTAAATCTTTTCAGTCAGTTTGTTCTTCAACTGTGTGTGAGGATAACAAAGAAGACTGGATTAGCTTTCTGAATAAACTCAATAGTGTGTCATTTGTTAGGTATTATTAGAAAAAAAGATAATGAAACAATTAAGAACACACTAGGAAAGATGAGTACTGATGATAAGAAGTTAAACTAAATAAAATTTTCCAGTAGATATATCTGAAGTTAACAGCAGGAACAAAATAATCAAGTGTTTGATTCAGATGAAACTTTCCACAGATAATAAATACATTTCATTTGACTGGTGAATTTGGTCCATTGAGTCTGCTCTGCAAATTCACCCTTGAGCTAAAATAATCAAGTTATTTTCACTTTCCCAACAAGTGCCAATCTATAATTTCAATCATATATTGAAGTGGAACCAAGGAATTACATTTATATTCAAATCAAGTACAGTGCAACTCTGATTATCCAAAATGGTCAGGACTGGGTCTATTTCGGATAAACGATATTTTCGGATAACTGATAATTTAAAAAAAAACAGCCCAGTAGCAACAGCAAATAGTCTGTAACAGTGTTAACAAAATCAACAAACAACAAGGGAAGGTTTTTAATGCATGAAATAATGTTTTAATTCTTACCAAAAAAAAAGCTACCTAAACAAAATAAGATAAATCTAACACCAAAAACTCAAAATTCTACTCAAGAGGTTTTTCCAAAATTTTTTCAACCTGTGATGTCAGTTTTGGCTCCGAAAAAAATTTGGGTAACTGAGGATTTGATTGTTTCAGATTTGCTCAATTACCAAAAACATTTTGAAGCTGAAATGACATCATTCACCTCTTAAATTTTTTTGGTAAATGAGGATTTCTGATTTTTCTGAAATCCTCAATTATTTGAAAAAATTTTCAGAGCCAAAGAGTTGTTACTTCCGGTCCAACAAATTTAGATAATAGGATTTTGGATAATCAGTACATTCAACTAACTACCACAGTTAAAAATCCTAATTAGTTATTACTGAATAACTGAATCAATAATTATTGAGACAGCTGAAAAATGACGATCCTACCTAGCAAGGAAGAAATGAATGTTCAAATATCTATTCTTTATTTGATATTAAGGATGCTCAATGATGTAGACTTTTCTCCCCTCTTAATTTCCTTTTGTGACAAATAACCTTATTTGCCACATCATAAACAAATTCAGTACTCTCTTTTATCTGGTTTAATCAGGATGTATACAGTATATTTGCATGGGGATCAGCAGTAGGAACTCTGGCCAACTTGCTTCTTCAAGCTCCTAGTTAAGAGTAGGAACCTCACACATCTTTACAATATAACCAAGAATAGATAACCCAATAAATTACAGGGGGTCAATTTGATGTTTTCTTAAGAATGAAGTTCATCTCAAAAGCAGATTCAGTTACAGTAAAACCAGTTTTATCAAGGGATATACTACAAGGAAATGGCAAATTAACAAAAGTAAAATAATTGCAAAATTTGACCAATACCTCATGAGTCCATGAAAGCAGAAATGGAACTGGAAAATCTGTGGCACAATCAGGTGGTTCAGCTGGATACTGAAAATGGATACAAAAGATTTAAAAAAAAAGGACAAGTCTGCTAAATTCTGACTTCAATGTGTCACAAAAATGAAAAACTCTAATCTATTGATTTGTTTACAGACCTTTACCACATCAATTCCTAGGAACAAGCTTATTTAAGGAAATCTTAAAATAGCATTGCAGTAGAGTCTTAGGTAGAATACTTAGAAGAGATTTTCACCAGGGGGTGAGTGAACACATTGCCAGACTGAAGAAATATCTAAATAAGTACTTGAATTACTGCGACATCAAAAACTACAGGCTGAGTGCTGTAAAACAGACTTTGAAAACACAGAAACCTGCTGATTGGCATGGACATGCTGTGCTGAAGGGCCCGTTTTTGTGGTGTATGACCGATAATTAACTGTTGAGATGTTGATACAGATACACTCACATATACATTTTTCCCCCCAAATGCTGGATTCTCATTTTAGTTTGGTCATATTTCACAGACTGATCTTTCCGTGCCACGATTCCATTTTCCAAAGCAAAATTAGTAAGAATAAAAATACAATTCATGAACAATTTAATAACATTTAAAATGCACTATAATGTATTGGAGATTATTTTTTAGTTTAAAAAAGGCTTTCCAATGTTCAGTAGTTGGAATGAAATTTTAAATTTAATTCTGGCTATGTTGAGATAAGCAACCATGGCAGAGCTGGAGGTCAACAAATTTGTCTCAATGACTTAAGGGCAAAATAATCCTAAATTTATCACAAAGTTTTGGCTCAAGTAAGAGAGGAGTTAAGTACGAAAGGGACACCCTATTCGAAGAACAAAAGGATTCAGCGGGTAGGCACAGGTAAGAGCAGGTTTGAGATATCATATTTTTCCTCTAATAAAATAAACAGTAGGAATGGCAGCCAAGGCAGGGGAATGCACCTCTTACAAAATGTGGAGGTCTGGGCCTCGGGTTGAGATTCTAAATTGGAGAAAGGCCAATTTTGAGGAAATGAGAAAGGATCTAGAATGTATGGATTGGGATAAGTTGTTTTTAAGCAAGAATGTGCAAGATAAGTGGAGGACTTTTAAAGGTGAAACTTCGAGAGCATACAGTTTATACGTTCCTTTCAGGATTAAAGTCAAGTTTAACAGGCATAGGGATCCTTGTTTTTCGAGAGATATTGTATATCTGGTCAGAAGAGAGAGCCGATATAGGCAACATGGAGCAAATGAGGTACTTGAGGAGTATAAACAATGAAAGAAAAACCTCGTAAGAAATCAGGAAGGCTAAAAGAAGACATGAGATTGCTTTGGCAGACAATATGAAGGAAAATCCTAAGTGTTTCTACAGGTATATTAAGAGCAAAAGGATAGTAAGGGACAAAATAGGTCCCCTTAAAGATCAGAGTGATTGGCTTTGTATGGGGCCAGAGATAGGGGAAAAGATCATAAATGCTTTTCATCAGTGTTCAGAGTTAAGTTGTAGGAAGTAGGGAAAACAAACAAAGGTCATGGAACCTATAGAGATTAAAAGTGCTTACTGTATTAAAGCAAAAAAATGATGGATAAATCCCCAGGGCCTGACAAGATATTCCCTTGGACCTTGAGGGAGGCTAGTGTAGAACTGCAGGGGCTCTGATGGAAATATTTTTTAAAGTCCTTAGCCGGTGAGATGCTGGAGGATTGGAGGGTAGCTCATGTTGTTCCTTTTTTTAAAAAGAGGCTCCAAAAGTAAGCCTGGAAATTATAGACTGGAGAGCATGACGTCAGTAGTAGGTAAATTATTAGAATGTGTTCTAAGAGATTGGATATACAATTATTTGGATAGCCAAGAACTGAAAAAGGATGGTCAATATGGCTTTGTGCATAGTCGGTCGAATTTAACTAATATTTTTTAGTTTTTCGCGATGGTTACCAGGAAAGTTGATGAAGGCTGTGGATGTTGTCTACGTGGTTATAAGGGTCTACAATCACTCATTAACATATTTTTGCTAGTTCAAACAGCTAGAAGCTTTTTGCTGTTTGCTACAGACATTGTTGTCATTCCTTTGAGTGTTTCTATAGTTACAGCTTCCTTATCAAGACCAAAAAGCTGTGTTTTCAATATGCTTTTGTGCCAGGACATGGAGTTAGAACAGCCAATTTCTTTGATCGTGTATCTTTGAATGTATTAATATCTTATCGTCAATTTATTAATTGTTTTTAAATTATAGTTTGCTGTTTAAAGTGAAATTAAACAATGGAAAACAATGCTATGGAAATGGACTTTCATTAACAAGTCAAAACAACTGACTCCATGTACTCGTGATTATAAAGGTTGAAATAATGAACTTTAATAAGGCCTTTGACAAGGTCCCACATGGGAGGTTAGTCATGAAGGTTCAGATGCTAGGTATTCATGGTGAAGTAGTGAACTGGATTTAACAATGGCTGGAAGTGAGAAGCCAGACATTATTTCTCAGATTGGAAGCCTATGACTAGAGGTGTGCCTCAGGGATCAGGACTGGGACCATTGTTGTTTGTCATCTATATCAATGATCTGGATGATAATGTGTTAAATGGGATCACAAGTTTTCAGATGACACTAAGCCTAGAAGTGTTGTGGACAGTGAAGGTGGTTTTCAAAGCTTGCAGAGGGATCTGGACCAGCTGAATAAATGGGATGAAAAATGGCAGATGGAAATTTAGACAAGTGTGCGATATTGCATTTTCAAAGGCAAACCAAGAAAGGACATATAAAGTAAATGGTAAGGCATTGAAGAATGTAGAAGAACAAAAGGATCTGGGAATACAGATACATAATTCCCTGAAAGTGGTGTCACAGGTGAATAACATTATACAGAGAGCTTTTGACATACTGGCCTTCATAAATCAAAATAGTGAATATCAGAGCTGGAATGTTATTGGTGAGGCCAAATTTGGAGTATCATGTGCAGTATTGGTCACCTAACTACAGGAAATATATCAATAAGATGGAAAGAGTGCAGAGAAAATTTGCTCAGATGTTGCTCCGGCTTCAGGAGCTGAGGTGCAGGGAAAAGTTAAACAGGTTAGGAATTTATTTTTTGAAGTGGAGAAGAATGAAGGGAAATTTGATAGAGGTATTTAAAATTATGAAGGGGATAGACAGAGTAAATGTAGATAAGACTTTTTCCACTGAGGGTAGGTGAGATACAAACCAGAGGACATGGGTTAAGAGTGAAAGGGGAAAAGCTTAGGGGAAACATGAGTGGGAATGTCTTCACACAGAGGATGGGGGAGTGTGGAACAAATGAGGCGGTGGATGCAGGCTCAATTTTAACATTTAAGAAGAATATGGACAGATAAATAGATGGGAGAGGTATAGAGGGCTATGGAATTGGTGCGGGTCAGTGGGACTAGGCAAAAAAATGGTTCAGCATAGACTAGAAGGGTTGAATGGGCCTGTTTTTATGTTGTAATGATCTATGGTACCAATGACCTAGTTCCATTGGAAAAGGACTGTATACAATTCAGTCAAGGCACTTAGTGGGTGATGTATTCCATCTCCACAATAGTGTTTATTGACACTTCATTCAAGGGCATGTAGGCTGCTTCACAGATTGAGCCAGCATTAATTATCCATCCCTAAGTATCGTTGAAGAGGTGATGTTGCTGTCTTCTTGGAACAATCCAGTCCTTGAGGTGTGGATATTCCCACAATGCTGATAGGGATGAAGGTCTAGGATCATGGTTCAGCAATGAGGAAGGGACGGGGATTTTCCCAAGGCAGGAGAGGATGTGGCTTGGAGGTCAGCTTCCAGGTAGTGAGGTTCCCATGTTTTTTTTTGCCCTAAAGGATCAAAAGGCAATCAAAAAAACCTAATTCCCCAAAATAAAGTTTTCTGATCTTAAAAATAAAAGCAAATTCTCAAGTGAATAATAAATGTACCATTTTTGTTAATAACGTATCAGTTGAATGGTTGGATTACAAACTGATCATTCCATCTTTACCAGTTATGGTGGCTTGGGTACATAAAAATCATTGTACTCCAATTAATAATGAAATGTTGCAGAAATGCAAGGAAATAGCCAGTCCTTAAACAAAGACATGGTGTCTCTGATTTGCACTCACTTCAAAGGTCACTAGACCCAGTTCAAGAGTGATTCAATGAATAGCACTGGAGAACATTGAACCATGAGAGTTGTTAATAAAATGCTAGCCTCCACAGAGATTTTTCTTTCAAACGTTTTTCTAAAGAAATTAAGTAACTGTTAAAAGCTGACATAATTGTGGGGTTGTATCATTAAATTTAGGCCCTGAAGATACCTTTTGGAAGCAACTCAAAATTTTCACTCCTATCCTTCTCAAATTACTAATTCTTTTCAATGGACATTTTTTTGTGGCAAAGGGACCAGTTATTACTTGCAAGCTATTTCACTAAAGTCTACAGTGGGTACAGAAGTTGCTGGTTCATTAATCCAAAGGCAAATTCCTAAACACATTTTTAATCATATATTTTGTTTAAATTAAAAAATGAAATTTCATGGTGTTCTCAGTCATTATAACTACAAACGTACTGGATTATTGCATAACCCCATCTGGCTCACCGATGAAATTTCTGCGAAAGAAAACAGCTAATATGTGATTCTAGACCCACTATGGTAACTCTTATGTGGGACTTTAGGAGCATTTAGTGATGAAGAATAAATGCTGGGATCAGCAATCAACCTCACACCCCACGATTAAATAAAGGCACATTTTCAGCTCCAATTGCATTTACAAACCCATGCTGAGTGTAAATTTGTGCCCGTACTAATTCCTGGCTCAGCCTATGGAATTCAACCCAAAGAGGGAACAAATATAGGATGTTGCTTTGTATGGTATTGTCTCCAATTACATGATCTTGTTGAGTCATGAGGAAACCATTTGACTTGTCCTAATAAGATGACTGAATAATTGTGAGGCCAAATATGCTTGTGTTAAAGCAAGCATCAAATAATCAAGATTGACTGAATTTACTCTGAGCAGTTACTGTTTCCCAATGGAATAAAAAAAACAGGAATGCAACTTTGAAAGAGTCATGTTTTTCCCACAAGTCTATAACCTCCAACCTCAAGTTGGATGCACATGCAAGATCAAATAACATCCAGCTCTTTCTTCGCCATGGTAAATAAATACATCTTCCTCTTTCCAATACCAGTTCCTTTAAAAAAAAATTACTAAATTGCTGAAACCCCAACACTATATCTTTAACTCCATTACCAGTTCCTCACCTTTGATTTTAATTTAACTGTGATCATATGCTCTCGACCTGCAGAATCCTCAGCCTTCAGCTTAATGGTTCTGAACTCTGTATCCATATAAGCTAACCTGAGAGAAAAATATGAAAGGTTTATGAAATCAAAGTCTACTAGCAATTTGATGTGTTTGCTTTACTCCTATTAATCTGAAACTAATATCAAAAAGACAAGGTCTTGAGTGCCAAGCATTTCTCCTGTCACAGATTTACTGCTGTTAATACACCAGGCTGCTGCTTAATGCGATCATCTATCAGAAAATTATTTACGATCCGTGTCAAGGCTCACGCTGTGGTCAGTGAGCACCATGTTTCAGTTTTCCATCATAGGTACCTTTGGCACACACAGCAGGTTCCTGCCAGGCTTTACTTATGCATACATAAAACATCCTGTCAGTCCTTTGATCAATTTTTCCAGTTTTGTGCTGCATTAGGCCAGGCAGGATGTTTTTTGTTTCAGATCATAAAATTATTCATTTTTAATCTGCTCCTTCTCATTAAAGCTTTTGACCTGCAAACTATGAACATTTTCGTCAAAACTGATTATTGGTTCATACAGTGTCCCCAAATTCCAGCTTTTGCAGCATTATCACTCTGTACAATTTCTAAGAAGGGAATTCATCAACATGGTTCATTTGATGGGAGCCATACAAAATCTATAAACATACTCTGTCAGGATAGTTGTTCATTAATGACTAAACTTTCCTCACTGAAGGTAGTAAAATAATTACAGTTTAAGAAATTTGCACTCATACATAACCTAGTAACTAGTCAAATCGGCCAGCAAGTTCTCCGGTTAAACTTATTTAAGTTCTGAGTTAGCCAATATTATAATCAGTGCAGCACAAAGTCAAAGCGGTCAGTGCCTCAGCAAGGAGAGAAATAGTAAGAATTTGCCAGGAACATTTGATCATTGGTCAGAGTTCTGATGAAAAAAATGAAATCCAGGCTTTCTAGGAGTAAAGTTAGCAAAGGATTCTACATATTGAGGGTCTCGGAAATCTTCTGCAAATAGTAATTATCACAAGGTCAATTGTTAGAATTTAGATCTGAGTTAATAAAAAGAAAATAAATGAAATTGAGAAAATAACAAGCCTTAAGACAGACAATTTTTCAGGATCAGATGGTTTTTAACCTAGATAGAAAGAAACAATGAGAACATAGTCAGTACAGGTATTACAAAGCTTTCTTGAGTCGTATACTCCAATCTACTGACAAAATTATAGATGTTATTGCTTTAGTTTAAAAAAAGAAATTACAGCCTGGCTTTTTAAATGTAGTAGTTATGAAAATTATCAATGTAATAAATGTAATATCATTTTGCTGAGAATGAGCTGACAAGAACATTTTATAAAGGCAAAAGGAACTGTGTAGATATAGAAACAGGAAATTGCAAAGAGAGATACAAAAAAATGTGTAGTGAAATCTGGAGTCAGATAGCATTCAACATGGATAAATTTGAAGTTGCCAATTTTGAATGCAAGACAGATCGAAAGCAACTGTGGAGGACCAAAACAATGTGGGTGCCCATCATATCAATGAAAGCTAAGGAAGTACAAAAAGTAAAAATAACAATTCAATATTTCCATTCCCCTTTCACCCCCGAAAAGGGATTGGAAAATGGAGCGCTGCGCAGGAAATGGCGATTCAGTTGTACCAGCCTGAGAGCTGGAGCACCACATTTTGATTTGCCAACATGGCCACATTTGGAGCATATTGGGCTTTAATGAATTTAATTAGGAAAATAGTTGAAAAAGGTTGGCCTATATAACTTTGCATAAAAAAAGTTAAGAGGCAATGTAGCCAAAGTCTTTAAAAAGAAAAACATGTTTCAAGAGGATTGTTAAACTATTTTCATAGTCAAATCTGCCAAGACTGCATGTTTAAAACCAGAGTAAGATCTCAGTTACATCCTTTTAAGCAAGGATAGTGAAAATTTAGGACTCATCGCAAAGGGTGAGACTGTGGCAAACCACACCATTCCATTATCAAACTGGCATCCGTAGTTGCGGACTCACGCAGGATTGAGAGTTCCTGATGGATGGGGGCGCAAAGGACTCTGGGAGGCACATGATTTCCAGGGTCAGGATATGGCAATAGCACAACTATATTTATTTAAACTCTTGCAAAGGTTCCATGAAACAATTCCGTTGGTTCAGCTCTCAGACAACTTATGTTATGCTTTGTTCACACCACTCGCTGCAAGACAGTCAATAATTTCAGCATTAAAATCAATAGATTTAGTGTTAATTTAAATCCAGAGACAGCAGAATAAAAGTAGAGATCATAACTTCATTGGTCAGAGGTCATATAGTCATCTCCTATTCTGATATTCCTACATTGGTCTCACATTAATGGGTTTTCAAAAAAAAATACAGCATTTTAGAAAATATCAATGTACAATAGTTAAAATACTAGAAACTCTGATAACGCCTCAAACCGTGCATCTTGGCGCCTCACAGTTTGGCGGGCAGCAACCTCCTTTGAAGAAGACCGCAGAGCCCACCTCACTGACAAAAGGCAAAGGAGGAAAAACCCAACACCCAACCCCAACCAACCAATTTTCCCCTGCAACCGCTGCAATCGTGTCTGCCTGTCCCGCATCGGACTTGTCAGCCACAAACGAGCCTGCAGCTGACGTGGACTTTTTACCCCCTCCTTCGTCCGCGAAGCCAAGCCAAAGAGAAACTCTGGAAGTAGTCACATTCCTCTCTTGGGCAAACCTCAGGCGAGTAACTCTCCTGGTTTTTAAATATTGAAGTGTGACATTTATTTCATATTGGATACTTTTGGTTTTCAATGCAATTGTCAGGGACTTGCTGAAATGCTGTTTTACCTCATGTTATGGATGGCAGCAACAAAATGTACAATTTCATTTATGAAACAGCAAAGGGAAATGCATCTTGTCTCAGTTCTGCTGAAAAATAATGCAGTGCTCCCACTGGTCCAGAGTTAATTGTGTTTTGAAGAAATTTCAAAGCAACTATTAAGGGAATTAGAAATTTTCAGTTGAATTGTTTGGTGTTCTATTTCTTATAGAAGAGAATGTTTACCTGGAACAGAAAGTATCAATGCTTTTAATATGCAGTTTATTTTCTGTTTACTGGGACAGTGTAAACATGACATAATACCACCACCACTTTGGTCTAGCCAGCAGTTACATTTTAACTGTGAACTCTGGTACACGTATTCATCAGCCAGCATCATATCTCCTCTGCCAGTATTTTATTGATAATAAATTAAAGGAAAAACCTTGGAAACTTGGTCAGTTTTTAAATTACATCTGCAGGAGAAATTGTCATTACTTAGCACCCAAATGATAACCACATTCCGTTGCTTCTTATTTAAATGGATGTAGCATTGTTAATCAGGGAGTGTCACAGTTGCACTCAAAAAGGACATAAAGGTGGGCTCAAATGTTGTGGCAATGTGGGATGAGGTCAGAAATAAGAAAGGTACAATCTCTCTGATAGAGCTATACTGTAGACCTCCAAATAGCCACCAGGAGGTGGAGGATAAGTGGACAGATTATGGAAAGTTGCAAAAGCCAGAGGGTTGTCTTAGTGGGAAACTTTAATTGATGGGGACATCCTTAGTTCCAGAAACTTAGATGGAGCAGAATTTGTTTAGTTTGACCAGGAGGGTTTATTGAAACAACATGTAAATAGCCAACCAGGAAGGGGGTCATACTAAACTTTGTTATGATAAATGAGCCTACCCAGGTCATCACTTTCCCTAACTTTCAAGTTATTATGGATAAAGATAAGTTTGGGCCTTGTAGAAAAGTATTAAATTGGGGGAGGGCATATTATACCATGATTAGACATGAGCTTGGGGGAGTAAACTGGGATCAGCAAATCCACAACTGACATGTGACATTTGCTTAAGGATCAACTAGAATCCAGGACCGATAAATTCCAGTGTGAAGGAAAGACAAATATGAAGAAGGGTCATGAACTTTGACGAGAAGAAAATGGAGGGGCACTAGAGGGATAAAAAGAGATTGGAGGAAAGAGCTCAAACATTGAGAAAGAAAAAAAAATAAGGGGGAAGATGTCCTTGGTGAGCAGGATTAAAGAAAATCCCAAGGCATTTTATACTTACATTAAAGACAAGATGATGACTAATGAGAAGATAGACACTCAAAAATAAAGGAAAGGATTTCGACTCAGAGAAAGCAGGCGAGGTACTAAATGAGTACATTGCATCATAAAATTACCAAGGAGGACATGAAGAGTCATAGGGAACATAATGTGGAGAATGCTCAGGTGTTAGAGGATTAAAACAAGAAAAAGGTGCTGTTGGATCTTTTGAGGAGTATTAAGGTAGACATCACCTGGGTCTGATGGGATGTATCCATGGTTATTGAAAAAAGCAAGCAATTGTTGGGCCTGGAAAAATATGTTGACATCCTCAAGAGTGACAACTGGGGTCCCAGAGGACTAGAGAGTGGCTAATGTACTTTTGTTCAAGAAAAAAGGATAATCCCAGAAATTATAGGACAGTAAATTTGGGAAACCATTGGAAAGGATACAAGGGATAGGATTTATGCACATCTGGAAATTTATGGTCGGATTAGGCACCCTGACCTTTGAGGTGTAGTAAGGCACTTGACGAGGTCCCCATGGTAGGTTAATCCAGAAGGTACAGATGCATGGGATCCATGGTGAATTGATTGTTTGGATGCAACAGTAGTTGGCCCAGAGATGACAGAGAGTAGTGGTAGAAGGCTGATTTGGGCTGGAGGCCTGTGACCAGTGGTGTTCCTCAGGGATTAATGATGGGACCCATAAGACCATGACCAGGAGAAAAAATAGGCTATTCAGCCAATTAAGTCTCTCCACCATTGAATTATGGCTTCAGTGGCCAGGAAATTGAATATAAAAGTAAGGAGATCATGTTGCAGGTGTAGAAAACTTAGGTTAGGCTCCATTTAGAATTATCTGGATGCCTCATTACAAGAAGGATTTGGAAGCTTTGGAAAAGATACAGAAGGCAATTACAAGTATGTTGCCTGGTTTAGAGACTATAAGTTATGGGAAGCGATCAGACAATCGTGGGTTGTTTTCTCCGGAGTACAGGAGGCAGAGAGGAGACGTACAGACGTATCAAATCATGAAAGGTATTGATCGGGTGGACAGTCAGAATCTTTTCCCTAGAGTAAAAGCGTCACACACTAGTGGGTATGTGTTTAATGGGAGGGAGAGGAAGTTTAAAGGAGATGTGTGAAGCAAAAATTTTACACAGAGAGCAGGAGCCTAGAACATTTGTAGTGGTGGAAGCAGGCTTCTAGATAGACACACAAATATGAAGGGAATGGAAGGATATCTATTAGGAGCAAGCAGGAGATTTTTAGTTTGATTTGGGCATCATGTTTTGGTGCAGATAAGGGATGAATGGACTGAACTTGTGCTGTACTGTTCTATGTAAATCACTACCATCCACCAGCTACACCAAGTTCAAATGTGTTTTTCGGTCTTCATTAATAACAAGCAAGTTGCAGGTTGCATTACTCTCAGATATATATCCCTTCAGCATATTCACAGCAGGAAACACGTCTCCCTGTGCACACATCACTAGTATATAGCATTCAAACGACACAGTTTGTGTTAACAATACTTTAACTGCTTGATTGTGGCCAATTTAACCAATAAGCAAGATATAAACTTGCAACCAAGAGGCAGATAAAAGGTTAACATAAAATATTTGATTGGATAAAGTACATGGCCAAACAGCAATAATTGACTGAATTCCAGAAATAGTACTGCTCACTGCAGAGCAAGTTATAGTGCACTTTTCAAATCAAGATCATCACTGATTTTTCAAAGAATCAAATGGCCTGGTATTAACAAGTGCTGAAAATCATGCTCAGCGAGACTGCATCAATGAGCACTTTGCAGTCAGTGCTATAAAGATTACAGGGTCACTAGTTGCTATGAATAAACAAGAAAGTGAACTGCTCCAAAGTATAAATTCCTGGCATCCTTGCTACAAGCATTCTTGGCTCATTGATCAAAAAGGGATTCATGTTATCATCATACTATTTTTCAGAATAAACAGGTAAATAAAAGTATAAAAAATGCCAAAGAAAAATATTTGAATTCTTACTGGACATTTAACTGCATGTAATTAGATGTTTGAATTGATTTTATTTGATGCAACATCATTCCCATTTTCATTGAATGACCAAATACACAGAATATGGACTGAATGAAGGATCAACATTCAGTTTGAGTGGTCTTCTCCTCTGCAATGGATTGCTTTAAAAACAGGTATATCATAAACACAACTGGCATTTCTGGTGGGTGATATTTCCAGCTAGATATTCTCTGCTGCAATTATGGCAAATTTCTCTTGGAGCACAGCATCAACTCTGCCTTGACAGTGTCTGTATTGGAACAGGTAAATTCATTAATAACAGGTAAATTGTAGGCTACATTAAATTGTTTATATTCATTTATAGCAACTTGAATGCCCCTGTAATCTTTAGAGTGTAGCAAGGTTGCTACAGCTAGGTTATAGCTCTTGGTTATAGCCCTCAGGCTGCAGCTTGAATCTGCAGAAGAGACACACACCAGTAGAACGTATTTGACACTGAGTTTATTCAGCGACAGCTCTGCCTTTTAGTCAGTTCAGCTGCGTCACCACTGGGGCGTGGCTTGAGCGGGTCGGCTGCCAATTGGTTATCTCAGATGCCCGGGCCCCGAATGGGCTCCTATGATCCACAGGCTGTAGTTAGCCAATTTCACTGTCCTGCCAGCAGCCTATGGAAACAGGTATTTCAGCCCACACGATGCTTTGTCGGTCGCCGCATACGACGGCCATTTCATGTGTCAGCCCAAGGCACGGGCCATGAGCCGCTAAACAACCCCCCCTCCCCCACCCATCACCGGCAATTAGGGCACTGTTTTTAGGAGGCCAACCCCTGCGTTGTGGGGTCAGGTGAGTGATGGCTGGCCAAAGACCAAGTAGGCCAGTTTCATTCCGTCGAGTGTGAAAGTCTCTTCCCTGCCGCCAATGTCCAAAACACAGGTAGAGCTGTTGTGTCTGAGGACACAGTATGGCCCCTCGTAAGTCCGTTGCAGAGGTGGCCGGTGAGCCATACAAACATGTATTTACAGTCAGTAAAATTCTTTGGGACGTAAGTGCAGGGTTGGCTGTGGGGTCTAGGTTTAGCAGGGGCCAGGGTGCCGAGGCGCTTGCATGGTCGGGACAATGTTGTCGCTGGGGGCTCCTGCAAGTCCTCGGGGGCCATCACAAATTCACCCTGTATAACTTGGGATGCAACCATAGACTAACTCGGCAGAGGATGCCGCGAGGTCCTCCTTTGGTGCGGTGCGGATGCCTAACAGGACCAAAGGGAATTCGTCGGCCCGAGGTCCGGTAAAGCCGTGGCATTAAGGCTTCCTTAAGGTGTCTGTGGAAATTCTCCACCCACCTGTTGGCCTGTGGGTGATATGCCATGGTGTGGTGCAGTTCGGCCCCCAGGGGATGGGCTAAGGTGGACCACAGATTGGAAGTAAATTGAGGCCCCACATCTGATGCAAGGTGTTCAAAGACCCCAAAACACGCTACCCAAGAGTTGAGTAAAGCCTATGCACGTACTTTTGTGAAAGCCTGATAGTGGCACGACCTCTGGAAACCTGGTCGACAATTGTGAGAAAGTAATGTGCTCCTCTGGATACGGATGAGGCCCCACAATATCAATGTGGACATGGCTGAAGTAGCAACATGCTGGCTCGAATGTCTGTGGTGGAGCTTTAATACAAGTCTGGATTTTGGATGATTGGTACTGAGTACGAGTCCTGGCCCACAGGGCGACCTCTTTGAGGAGACTGTGCCAGACATACCTATTCACTGCCATTTTGACTGTAGTCCTGATGGCGGTGTGAGCCAAGTTGAAAACTCACCTCTTACATGCAGCCAGAATGACAGGGCGAGGTTTACCCGTCAAGGTGTTGAAGAGCAGCGTGCAATTACCAGGAGCAATCTGGATATCCTCCAGTTGTAAGCCGGTGAGCGCTGTCTGGTCCGCTGGAATGTCAGGGTCTACTTGCTGCGCATCAGCCAGATCCACATAGTCAATGCCAGGGGTAGGGTCATGCACTGCCAAGATAGCCAGACAGGATAGGGCATTGGCCACCATGTTGTATTTGCCAGATATGTGTTCAATGTCTGTTGTAAATTCGGAAATGTAGGACAGTTGCCATTGTTGCCTGGCTGACCATGGATCTAACACCTTACTGAAGGCAAAGGTAAGGTGTCTGTGGTCCGTGTAAATTATGAACTTCCTGCCCTCCAGGAAGTAACGAAAGTCCAGAATTGCCAGGTATAAGGCTAACAGTTCTCTATCAAAGGCACTGTACTTGAGCTCTGGTGGCCTGACGTGTTTACTGAAAAAGGCCAGCGGTTGCCACTGTCCATTCACCAGTTTCTCAAGTACACCCCCGACCACTGTGATGGTGATGTCTGTCGTGAGGGCAGTCGGGGCATCTGTCCGTGGGTGCACGAGAAAGGTGGCATTGGCTAGGGTATTTTTGGTGGCCTGGAAGGCCTCAGTCACTTCCTAGGTCCATTGTATGTTTTTACTGGGTCCTGCCATGAAGGGAAAAAGTGGGCTCATGATGCGGGCCATTGCAGATATGAAGTGGTGATAAAAGTTGACCAGACCTGCAAACACTCGTAGTCCCTTCACTGTCGAAGGCATGGGGAAAGAGCGAAGTGTCCACCTTAGTGGGTAACAGTCGAGATCCACATTGGTCAATACGCCCAGGAAATCAATAGCCTCTCGGCCAAACTGGCCAAATCACTCAGCCTGGAGAATAATTGTTTTAAGTGGGCATTGTGCTCGGTGCGGGTGTGGCTGGCGATTAAAAAGTCGTTGAGGTAGACAAAGGCAAAATGCAGGACCCGGCCCACTGCATCCATCAGCCTCTGGAAAGTCTGAGCCATATTTTTTAACCCGAAGGGCACGCGGAGAAATTCAAATAATACAAAAGGGATTATGATGGTGGTTTTTGGAGTCTTCGGGGTGTACCAGGATCTGGTGATAGCTCCTGATGAGGTCCACCTTTGAGAATATCCATGTCCATTACAGGTTAGCAGTGAAGTCTTGGATATGAGGCATAGGATAGCTGTCCGGTATGGTAGCCCTGTTGAGGTGCTGGTAGTCTCCGCACGGCCTCAAATCACCCACTGCCTTGAGGTCCATGTGGAGAGGGGAGGCCCAAGGACTATCAGAGCACTGCACAATGCAGAGTTCCTCTATCTTTTTGAACTTATCCCTGGCAAGGTTGAGTTTCTCAGGGGAGAAACGCCACGCCGTAGCGTGGAGGGGACGGCCCCTGTAATGATTTAGTGCCTCACCCCATGTTTGGGTTCTGCCAAATGGAAGTGAGGCATGGTGATGGAGGGGATTTTTGCTAGGGCCTGAGACAATTAGTTGTCGGCAGTACTCACAGAGTTCAGGTGGGGGCTGGTGAGTTCAGTGCCCTTGAGCGAGAGTGACTGAAATGTCTGGGCTTGCACCAGCCAGCCCCCCTTGACATCCACCAGGAATGAGTTGGCCCGCAGGAAATCCCCAGTAATGGTTGTTACACGGCCACCACCGTAAACTTCCAATTAAATTGTCCCCTGAAGCGTAGGGGAATGGTGCAGGTGCTGAATGTTCGGATGTTGAAGCCATTTGCTGCTCAGAGCTCCCGACCCACTTTGCCGCAGTGGGCCTCCAAGCCGGTTGGGGGAATGACCCAGGTGTCTACAAAGAAACGCTGGGCCAACAGGGAGTCTTGAATGTGTAGCAGGCTATACAGATGGCTGGTCGTCACAGCCATTAAGATGGCCGGTCTGGGCATTTCCCTGGAACTCACAGGTGGAGCGGCATAGACTAGCCTCAGGACCGCACTATCAGCGATAGAACCAGTGCTGCTCACTGATGGGGCGTGGTATTTGGGTGGTCAGTGGTCTTCCTGGCCAAGCGCTGATGATGCGGTGCTGTCACCTGCTCAAGCGAAGCGCAGGCATCCCTCTTCACCACCCAGAGCAGTTCTGCTCGGGTAGCCACCTTCCTGGGGTCATCAAAGTCTTCCTCCGCGATAAGCAGTCAGATGTCCTCGGGCAGCCTCTCCAGGAGGATCTGCTTGAACAGCGGGCAGGAGGAGTGGTCATCGTTGAAAGCTCATGAGAGAGGAAGAGGCCCTGTTCCTCAAACCATTGCTATGCAACAGTCGGGCAGTGCACTTGCACTTTGAGAGCTCGAAAGTGCAGGTTAACAGCTCTTTGATGGCCACATACCTTCCTTGTTCCAGGGACTGATGGAGGAGGTCGATGATGGGGGCTGCAGTGTCCTGATCAATGGCGCTGACCATGTGGTAGTAGCATGCTGTTGGCAGAGATCCATAGAATGGTGAACTGTGCCTCAGCTTGCTGGTACCACACCTGTGGTAGCGACATGCAAAGCCAAACAACTTCAATGCTATGACATTGATCGCAGGTTGCTCTTCCATCTTCGGGTCCAAAGTGCCGTTTAGACCAGTCGGGTTCACCATTGTAATGAGGTTGCTATGGCTACAGCTAGGTTATAGCTCTTAGTATAAGGCTGTAGCTCGAATACACAGAAGACACACACAGCAGTAGAGTGTATTCGACACTGAGTTTATTCAGTGGCAGCTCTGCCTTTTATAGTCAGCTCAGCTGCATCACCACCAGGGTGTGGCTTGAGCTGGTCAGTTGCCGATTGGTTACTTCGGATGCCTGGGTCCCCTGCGATCCTCTGGCAGTGATCGGCCAGTTTCACCACTCTGCCAGCAGCTTATGGAAACGGGCGTTTCAGCCCACACAATGCTTTGCCAGTCGCCGTGTTCAACGGTCATTTTCTGTGTTGGCTCGAGCTGCTACAATAGCACTGACTGCAGCATATTCGTTATTGCAGTTCCAGAAGTCCTAATTCCAGGATGGGCTTCAGGCTATGCCAGAAATGGTATCTTCCACCCAACTACTCTAGCTCAAGCTCGACCTGTCCACTTACAGACCAACAAGGCTCTCAGGCTGAAAGCCTAACAACCAGTTCTGTGTCAGGGTGCTATTTCTCCTTCTTCTTTAGAGAATCTCAGCACAGTGATGGTCTTCACCTCCAGTCCAGTTTTGTGAGTTCTGTCAAAACTGATGAGGCTAATTTTGGAACTGCAGACTCTCCCATGATTGGAAAGAAGGCAACCTATGTGATGGACAAGTGGATAGTATGTGACATGATACCCTCTTTGTAGCTTACATGGAGTTTCTGAAACAGTCTCAAGTTCTCAATGTCACTCTGAATGTTCCTTTTCCATTTAAAGCAGTCATGGACCAAAGGTTCTCAGGAGTCAATGTGAATGTGGCATTTTTTTCAAGGAGCCTGGGATGTACTTCTGATTCTTTTCTTCCATCTACCTGATAGTACCTTCCCATGATAAAGGTCAGAACACAACGCCTAGTCAAATGTCTGGTTCTGAGCATATGAATGGTAAGGCCTGCCCAATGGATCTAGCCAAGTGTAACAACCAGGTAAGAGCTGAAGATATTAGCTTGGGAGAGGGTACTAAAAGGTTTGTTATACTACTTGTGAATTTGGAGGATTTTGCAAAGACAGGCTTTGTCTAGGTGACAAAATAGTAATAATAGAGCAATTGCCTCTCAGCATCAGGAATCTTGATTCAATCCTGACCTCGTATCAAGTTGCATGTTCTCTTTGTGATCAAGTGGCATTCCTGGGGAGAGTGAAGTTACCAGCAAATGTAATAAGAGAATTGGATTGCTGTCAAAACAGTACATACTTGATAGGTTGAAATAGGCTCCTATTTTGCATAAAAATATGAAATCTGCCACACACACACACACACACCAGTTCATATCTTCATTGTTTTGTATTTTGTGTTTTTTTGTGTGTGATTTTAATGTCTTAAATGTTGAGAAAAATAAACTGTATTATAAAAATATTTGACAGCTTTTGGGCATTACTGGGTGCAAATCTCCAGACAGTCACAAATATTCAATTGTAGTGACAACAGTGACTGATCACACAGCTGGGCTGGTGAGCCCAGGGGCTGATCCCCATTGGTCCCCAAAGTGATTTTACAAGTGTGGTTGGCTGTTTGCAATAAGCCAACCCTGATGCTGCACTCAGTCACAGTAAAAAAAACTCAGCTGGGAGCTGAGTTTCTTAAAAAGACTGTACCAGGGTCCACATTAGAGAGAAATAAAAGCATGGCCTATCTCCAAAGTGTTCGATATCGACCCCTGGGATCGATGGGACTATCCAAGGGTCGAAAAATGCAAGGGGGTTGATAAATGCTGGGGTGGGGGGCGGGGGAGTCAATTGAACTTTTGGGGTGGAAAGAATTGTAGAGCCTGAGGTCCCTGCTCCTGCCGCAAGCCTGACATCCCTGTGCTGGCCTCGGAGCCCAATGTCCCCACTCCTGCCTAGGATCCGGAGGCGACTTCCCTGATGCAGACAGCATCACACTTGATGTTGAGAATGGAGCTATTGTAATTATTTGCTTGCTTGTTGCAAAGCCTTAACTTTATTTTCAAGTATGTAATGAAAATCAAAAATAACATTTATTTATTTAATGTACATGTCTGGGGGTCTATGAGGGATCAAGGATTCCATGAAGGGGTTGATAATCTAAAAAGTTTGGGGACCCCTGGCCCAAAGAATATGCCCCTTTAACTTCAGCTTATGAAATAATAGATCTAGGACAATTTCTAGTGCTTTCATTAAATAGAAAAGAACTAGCCAATGGTCCTATGATCATTGATTTTTTTTGTTTCCTGTAGGGAACAGCAATATCAGGAGGAATGAACAATTATATCTACAATTGAACAAAAGGCAGGAAAGGAGTCTATAGGATTCGTCATCCACATGGATATGACATGTGCAGTTCCCTGGCAGAAGGGTAACAAGTCACATACAGGCTTTCCACCAGTCCTTACATCCTCCAATGACCTTCACCCATTTAAAGTTCAATATGGATTTCATTGGAGAAAGAAAATGCATTGTTAAGGTGCCAGATCTCTGAGTAAATATTGTGCAAACAACTTTCATAATTAAGTAATTAAAGGCAGCATGGTTAGCACATTCTTCCTACTTCTGCATGGGTTTATCCCCAGGGCTCTGGTTTCCTCCCACTGTTCAAAATGTGCAGAAGTTGTAGGTCAATTGGGTGGCATGAGCATATTACCATGACGTACATCTAAATTATTATTATTTTTTTTAAGTCAAATTCTGTAAACAAATCTGGATAATGATCAGGCAGTGAACAATCAGCTAATAAAACTGTGCCAGGATCTAGAGTACATAATTTACCCACCTTTCTTGCATACCTTTCTTGTGACTTACTGACCAAGATGTCTAAATCATTAAAACTATAATTACTACGGGACCACATATCATTTGTGGAGCAACTAATATTTACACACACCCTGAGCATACGCCTATCCCTTTCTGCAAATGAAAATGACCTGCCCTAGCTTTAATATTAGTCTTTATTCCTGATTCATTTATCAAGGATACATCTTACCTGTATTTATCAAACGGGAACATTTTTATCATTAAATATCTCGATTAGGCCTTGTTTATGAATAGCATGAAAAAGATAGCAAATTAAAATTAAAATTTAGCCTCTAGCAATGCAGTTCCTGAACCACCAGGGGCCATGCAAAGGCCAAAAAAATGCTTTCTGATAAGGCCAGAGGAGTATCATCTTGAAAAGAAGATCAGCTGGCAATCAGCTGCATGCATAAGAAACTTGAGAATCCTCCTGCTGTGCCATTATCCTCAATAAATATTTAAAATAAATATTAAATAACAAATACAATTTTTTAAATAGCAATACTGCAAATTCTACACATGCTTATGAGAACTATTTGAATAGAAAGGAATCACAACTTACTTATCCCATCCTAAATTTTCAATCTCTTTAATTAGCTGTGCATAATACTGTGGAGGAGGGGGACTTTGCAGATTATGTTTATTTCTTAATGCAATTTCCTGTAAAAAGAGAATGTTAAACAATCATCTACATCTTTATCAGACAAACATTTTGGAGCAGACAACTGTATAATGCACTTCAGTAGGATGCTGTAGAGCAATGGTTCTCAGCCTTTTTCTTCCCACTCACATAGCACTTTAAGTATTCGGTGCTCTATGATTAGTAAGGGATTGCTTAAGGTGGTATGTGAGTGAAAGAGAAGTTTGAGAATCAGTGCTCTAGTCCCAATTGTTACTGAAATATTTTCCTTGAGAAAAATTGTCATTGGCCCATTTCCTTTGGAGTTATGAAACTGAGCATATAACGAGTCATTAAGGTACAATTAAAATAGTGGTTTTCAAACTTTTTCTTTCTACCCACATACCACCTTAAGCAATCCCTTACTAATCACAGAGCACCGATGACACAGGGAATACTTAAAAGTAGTATGTGAGTGGAAAGAAAAAGGTTGACAACCACTGCTGTAGAGGTGAAAGTTATTAGTTTTGTTACAGGCATTTTGGAAAATACAAAAGCCACTGGAAATTGCCAATCTTCATGCATTACAAAAGTCAGGTCAACATTATAAGACCAACTCTCAAAATAAATTGAGAGTTTCAATGACTTTAATCATGTTCTCTTTGTGACAAAGAGTTGTTCCTCTGGTTGCTCCAGTTTCCTTGCACAGCCCAAAGACGAAGAGGTTACCAAGTAAGTTTGAAGGATTTTGCAGAGACAGGCTTTGTCTAGGATGACAAAGTGGTGCTGGTAGAGCAGCTGTCTTTTAACATCAGGAACTCAGATTCAATCCTGACCTGGAGTCTACTTTTGCATGTTCTCTTTGTGGCATTCCTCTGGTTGCTCCAGTTTCCTTGCACAGCCCAAAGACCCACAGGTTACCAAGTAAACTGTCCATTGTAAACTGGTCCGATTTTGTGAAGGTGACTGGGAGAATCTGGGGGAAGGTGAAGTTACCAGTAAAAGTAGAGGGAATTGGATTGTCAGCCAACATAAACTTGATAGGTTGAAATGGCCTCCTTCCTTCTTACCCGAAGATCTGAAACTTGGCATAAATACAACAGTTTGCATCTTTACTGTTTGGAATCTTGTTGTGATTTTAATGTCTTAAATGTTAATAAAAAAAATATTAAAAATGCTTCACACCTAGTTATCTATCAGCAGGAAACATCTGTTGAACTAGATGGTATCTGGTTGCTGCTTTCTAAGAATGATTAAGGCAAGCAGCTATGATGTAGGAATATTGAATGGCGACATGGTTGGTGCAATGGTTAGTGCAATGCCTTTACAGTGCCAGCAACTGGGACTGGTCCAGTGTTTGAATCCCACACTGTCTGTAAGGAGTTTGTACGTTCTCCCTGTGTCTGTGTGGGTTTTCTCCAGGAGCTCCAGTTTTTTTCCTACTGTTCAAAAACGTACCAGGGGTGTAGGTTAATTGGGGGTAAATTAGACAACATGGAGTTGTGGGCCGAAATTGTCTGCTACTGTGCTGTATGTCTCAATAAATAAATGTTGATAGTTGCTTCCTTTAACAGTATATTAGAATTCCAAAGTACTAGAAATCAAATTAGTCTTGGCTCTGGCATTGAAATTTTGCAATTTGGGTGTTTTTATTTCTTGATCTATCTACTAGATGGCATACCATGAAACAACTAAATAAAATTGCAGTGAACTTGGAAGGAGGTCTTGTTGCCCAAGACAGCATAGCTGTCAACCTACAAAAACAGCTGACAGCCTTATAAAATTGCTCATTTAAAACACATTCACAACTGAAAATAGAGACACAACAGAAAACATACAACTATATAGAGCAAAGTAAGATGTCCGAAGGCACTTGGTTTATTTTAATCAAATACAACTCTTCTACTTGGAGGACAAGAAGGATAGGTTTTCAGTCCAGTCCAGTGAGTTCTGAAGTCACAGATAATAACAATGTAGCTTCTGTAATAGTGGAGACAGAGCTCGACTAGTTGGTGACCTACTGCATAACACATCAGCCTTTTAGGTTCACGAATGCATTTACTCAAAGATGGATCTGTCTGTAGTCCCTTTTACAGTTGCATCCCACTAAATCGGCCATTCAGTGTCCTGGGATAGGAATGGAGTTTTTCTGTTCACACTTGACCAATCTTAACTGGGACACTGTACATGTTTAGACTTGCAAGGAGCCATCCCCGGGGTTAGGATGGTGATGACAGGACACATGGATCGATGGTGGACCTGCTCTAAATCCTGATCAATGATTTATGATTTTATATTTGAGCAAAATTAATCATGCCTAATTATAACATAATGTACAGCACAGTATGAGCCCTTCAGCCCCTGTTATTGATGTGCCCTATATAAACCTTTATAAGAGACTGTGGGAAAGTGCGAGCAATAAACAGCATTTTTTAAACAGCATGGGAAAGTTGGTAGCGCTATCGCAAACAATTAAAACAGCATGGGAAAATTGGTAGCGCTATCAAACACAATATATAAATACCTTGAGAAAAAGCAATGGCGGACCTGCCCTCCCTGAATTCCATACAGCAAAGAAAGGGCTGTATGCACAGCTGCATGCATGGAGCACGGCATTCTGGGAAGTCAGGCCCGCCATTGTTTTATCCCTACTTTGCCAAGGCAAATAGCGCCTTTGGAAGACTACACAAAAGAGTCTGGAAAAACAACCAACTGAAAAACCTCACAAAGATAAGCGTATACAGAGCCGTTGTCATACCCACACTCCTGTTCGGCTCCGAATCATGGGTCCTCTACCGGCACCACCTACGGCTCCTAGAACGCTTCCACCAGCGTTGTCTCCGCTCCATCCTCAACATCCATTGGAGCGCTCACACCCCTAACGTCGAGGTACTCAAGATGGCAGAGGTCGACAGCATCGAGTCCACGCTGCTGAAGATCCAGCTGCGCTGGATGGGTCACGTCTCCAGAATGGAGGACCATCGCCTTCCCAAGATCGTATTATATGGCGAGCTCTCCACTGGCCACCGTGACAGAGGTGCACCAAAGAAAAGGTACAAGGACTGCCTAAAGAAATCTCTTGGTGCCTGCCACATTGACCACCGCCAGTGGGCTGATAACGCCTCAAACCGTGCATCTTGGCGCCTCACAGTTTGGCGGGCAGCAGCCTCCTTTGAAGAAGACCGCAGAGCCCACCTCACTGACAAAAGGCAAAGGAGGAAAAACCCAACACCCAACCCCAACCAACCAATTTTCCCTTGCAACCGCTGCAATCGTGTCTGCCTGTCCCGCATCGGACTGGTCAGCCACAAACGAGCCTGCAGCTGACGTGGACTTTTTACCCCCTCCATAAATCTTCGTCCGCGAAGCCAAGCCAAAGAAGACTTTCTTTATAAATTGGGCACTATAGCACTACCAACTTTCCAACGCTGATTAAAAATTGTATGCTATTGGTATTTACCTCCTCTCTCTCTCACCCACTGCAACTTTCCCACGGCAAAATTTATACCTTAATTTTAATCTTTTCTTCCTTCATGTTCTTTCACTCATGCAAAAACTTGGGTCATTTCTATCCCAGAATGCAATTGCCCATTCTACACTAGCCTGATTTCAATGCCGGCGTCTGCAGACACTGGGGATTATATTAGGGGCCGAGGCAGTCTATGACATCATCTCACGTCTGTGTTGAGAAGATTTTTCTTTCAGTTGACCCTTTTTAGGCCAATTGGGACCACTTGGAAGTGTGAAAGGGGATACTTTAAGTTCTCTGTAACTTTATTTTCTATACAGCAGACACCATCTTTCTGACTCTCTACTTGGCCCTGGAACACCTGGATGCTAAGGACATCTACCTGAGACAACAGCTTGTAAGCTTTACCTCTTTCTTCAATACCATAGCCCATGGTAAACTTAAGTCCAAACTTCAAGATCTAGACCTTAGCACCCAAATATGCAAATGGATCTTTGACTTCTTATCTAACACATCATAATGAGTGAAAATGGTTAACAACCTCTTCACGATCACATTCAACACTGAGGCACCTCAAGGATGTGCCTTCTGTCCCAAACTATAATCCCTCTATACCCACAATGATACAGCTAAATACGATTGCATCTCCATCTTCAAACTCATGAATGACACCACAGAAACGGGCTGGAAATCAAAAAAAATTAAGACAGAATGCATGAAGGAGATCTAGTGGCATGATGCCAAGATTATAACTTTTCTCTTAACGTCAATAAGACAAAGGAGATGATCACTGTCCAAAGAAAGGGGTAGAGTCCACACCCCTGTCCCTATTAATGGCACTGAATTTGGCAGAGTAAATTGGTTATCTTTATTTCTAAGAACTTGAAACAATAATCTGATAATCCCCATGCTGATGTGACAGTCAAGCAGGCACAACACTCGTGCTTTCTCAGAAGAATAAAGGTTCCCCAAAGCAGATATCACTCATCTAGATTAGGAGGAGAGACAGGGAGGCAAAAGATCACAGAGTAAGTCACATGCTTACAATTAAATGGAGTTTGATACTAATTACAAAGCACATAGGTAAGCTGAATAAGAGCAGAGGGTATAAAGCAAAAGATTGGCCAGCATATTTTTGACTTGAATGTAGATACAAAGAGATTGAAACAGGAGCAAAATCAGGCAGTTAACCAGGTAGAATTAGGCAATCTTGATCTCGAAACAACCAAGTAGTCAGATGCTCAGCCCATGGTGAGGGTTTGACCTCAGACTGAGAGTCAATATCAGGGGTAAGAATTTTTAGTGGAGACTGAAGACAACAACTTTTGCTTTCAAAAAGTTGGATAAAAAAAATTCTGATCATCTGAAGCCTGACCATGGCCAAAACCACAATTCAACTAACCATTTAAATTTTATTGCAAGACCGGTTCTTGTTAAGATAAAAATCAGAAAATGTTGGGAGTAAGGTTCCTCCATCAGAATTGTCAAAGAGAAAATTGCACCAAGAGGGTGAGGACAGTTATTGGATAGGACATATGGAATATCATTGATAGAGTGACACCAAGGTTGTCCTTGGCATTTTGATGAAATTGTCCCATGGTTTATCTTTAGTTTAATGTTGAACTATATTTTTATACACATTTTAGTAAGGTTATTTTGTGGGTTTGGTTTTTAGGGGCATAAAGACAAAACACATTTGCATTTTAAACAGGGAGAGAGAATCTTTGAAATTGGCAGTTCTGACTACAGTTACAGAAGAGATGAAAGATATGGTGATGGTTTTTTGAGATAAGGAGAACAATGGACCGTTTACAAGAAGCCACTTTGATGGTCCATCCCTGACAGCTCGGTAGCAATATTTTGGAAGAGAGAAACATCAAACAGTGACAATTACTTATGCCTAAACTTTGATTTTAAGTTTGGTAAGACAAAGATTAAATTACGCTTTTTAGCAAGATGTAAAAGGTTCAGAAGAACTTCAAAGAATGTTATGACGTCATACCATGTGTCATGAAAAATCTGTAAGAAATATATTATCAAAATCAGAGACAAAGGGGGTCAGTTGAAGAAGACTTGGCCATTATGTGAGACATTGGACTGAGAAAGCAGCAATATTTCCTTTAGAGAAGGAAAGCTGTCTGTGCTCTCCTTAATAAAAGGAGAAACACAAAAATGGTATTTTAAAAGAAATAGCCACTCTGACTGCCTCAAAGAGGACAGCCTTGTGTCCATGAAAAAAAGGTCACTCTCGATTAAGAAAGAAATAATGGTGGAAAACAGATTCTGTAACTCTTTAGCAAGGTAAGAGGGAGTTTGCAAAATCACTCGCATGAAGAAACATCGCTCTGAAACCAACTCTACGAAAGAAAATTGTGAATTTTAAAGAGGTCTAAAGATATAGTGTTTAAAAATGCTTCATAATTATTTATGAACTGCAATTTTAAAATCTTAAAGTTCAACATAAGATGGTGAAATTTAAAATGGACTTTTCAGAATTATGCCTAAACCGTGATGGTTGGGATTTGGCCCACACACACACATACATTTTACATTTGTGCATAGTGGGGTTAAGTTTAGAGTTCAGTAAGAAATGTTATGTTATTAATAGTTTAATAAAAACTATTATTTTGAATTTATCATTGTCTGGTGAATTTTCCATTGTTGTTCCTTTGTTAGTTCATAACAAATTTTGTTAATTCATAACAGGCATAAATTCAAGATGTCATCTGATCAACGGGGCAGTAAGAGAGAAAGAAAAATTTTTAAAATGTCGGCAATTGTAGAAAAGAGAGAACACAAACAAGAACATAGAAGTTGTAAAATGCTGGGTTGTGGAACATGCTCAGCCGATCAGACTATGCTGACAAAAGAGAAAATCTGAGCCATTATCATAGATGGATGACCTCCAGCAGAAATGACCAGTCCTGACACTGGCGGAGAAAGCAAGTTATAGGAGACTGTAGAGTTCTATCGTAATAACAGATTTATAGCATCTGTAGATTTTTGATTTTCAGTCTGATGACAGATCAATCCAAGGTTTTACTCGTTTCTCTTCATAGACGCTGCTTGTGCTTTTGAGTATTCTGAATAACCTGTGTTTTTATTTCTTTTTTTTTAGCATCAACAATTTAGTTTTGCTTTTAAATATTTAAGGTTTTATATCAGAATGAGAATTCATTGTCATGAACAAGTCACAAAATGTGGTGTTTTGAAGCAGCATCTTTGAGCTCACATTCATATCATGAACCATCCTACAACAATAATAAGAAATAAAAATAGTTATGCAATGAGAAAGTCACAGATCCAGTTGCAGAGGGGGGACAGAGGCCCAGAGTTTATAGCTTCATGACCAGCACTGAGGGAATAATGGATGTTGAAGGTGGAGCTGGAGTCGTTGAAGAGCAGCCGTATGTATGAATTGCTATTTTCAAGGTGTTCTAAAGCTGTGTGGAGAGCCAGCAAGATATCTGCTGAGGAGCGATTGTGATGATAGGCAAATTGCAATTGGTCATGATCTTTGCTTGGGTAGGTGTTAATTCTGGCCTTGGCCAGCCTCTCAAAACATTTCATTACAGAAATTAGTGCTACTAGGCGAGAGTCATTGAGGCAGCTCACACTGCTCTTCTTGGGCACCAAGATGATTGATGCCCTTTTGAAGCAGATGGGAACCTCTGACTGCAGCAATAAGAATTTGAAAATGTCTGTGACGCTCCTGCTAGTTGGTTGGTGCAGATTTTCAGTACCCTGCCAGGTACGTCTGATTTCAAGATTTGGAAGATTTTTGTGTGAGATGCTCTCACACAAAACATGCAAAATACTTGATGAGAATATAGTAAGGAGTGAACTGGCCACAAACCCAGCTTCAGCTACTATGATTGCATTTTAATGATAAAATAGCAATTCATACATACGGCTGCTCTTCATCGACTCCAGCTCCACCTTCAACATCCATTATTCCCTCAGTGCTGGTCATGAAGCTACAAACTCTGGGCCTCTGTCCCCCCTCTGCAACTGGATCTGTGACTTTCTCATTGCATAAGAATTAATTCCATAATTCTTATGGAATTAAGAGCACACCATCCCCATATTTAGTGCTCTGATACTTTTTGTTACATTGTCCAACAATTTAATGCACAATGTGATTTGGCATTGGGCCAAAACTTACACTTCATTGGTTTATACTTTAAGATTAGGCTTATCAACAATTTTTTGAAATTATTAAACAGCATAATTTATATAAAACTTAAATACAACATTTCTGAAACATAAAACACTTCTCATTGCAAACAAGAATTCCTTAAGAAAACACACCCAATCTTCAAAACAACTGGTTATTTAAATTCTAACGTAAGGCTAGTACCTATTGAAATAAAGTCGGGAAATTATAGAAGCTCTCAGCTAGTTAGGCAGCAATCTTGACCTTTCTCATTTTTGAAACAATTTCGTATTCATATTGGTTTCTGAACTAACATTCTTTTTGAGAAAGGTGGACAAAGCAAATAGTTTAAGACTCTTGCCAGTGCAAGAACTGAACACAACTGATTTCTTCTGAATGTAGGTTTGTCCAAATAAAGCTTCAAAAGACTGGATATAGTTAATATACAAAGACACAGGGGATAATAGCAGCTTCAAAGTTTGATCCACAATCAAAAGTACTCTTGTCTCAAGGAATGGATGAGATAAACTTTCCAGTTGGTCACCTTTAAAAAAAAAACTGATTGGATAAGCAAAGTACTAAGGAAAAGAAAGCCCATTTTATGTAATGTATGATTTACTGATAAAGGACCATTCCAAAAGATGTTTGCACATTTCCAAAGCATTTCAGTGATCTTGGCTGACTCTTCTGGATGAGACATTACACATCAGAGGAAAAAAAAGTGAATAAAAGAGAATGTCATGCAAATTATTGGATGCCTTGCCTTTGGCAAAATTTTCAAAAGTAGATCAACAGCTATTAATATTTTATTCTTATGCCATGTGGTAGAAATAGTTTTTTTCAAGAACTTAAATGGTTTGCTGATTTTATTGGTCATATTTCACTGGGAATTTTGCTACATGCTCCACTAAGGTTGGAAGTGTCAAATCTTATTGTTAGATTCCCCTCTCTCTCACACATGTAGCTGTACATGTGAGCATTATGCTAGCTAAGGTACAAGAAAAATCATTTTACTAACTATAGGAAAAATGTAATGACAAAAAAAATGGTGGTTTAGATCTGTTGAATACAGATCTCTATAAATAAAAATGGACAAGAATATATTTATTTGTGTTAAAATTTGTCATGTCTTACCCCACTCCTATAGTACATATACATACACAAACAAGATTTTTTGTTTTTAAAACTTTTCCCACTATTGCGTGTGCAGGCATCAGCAAAAGCTCCTTTACAGGAAGAATAAGCTTGTTATGTTCAAGTCTGGAGTCGATGAAGATATGTCAAAATGAGGCGCAAGGTTTCTTGTAAAATAATGCAAAGGAATAAATGATCTGCTGAATGTTTCCAGCACTTTATGCTTTTGTTTCAAACTTCCAGCATCTGCAACGTCTTGCTTTTCCAAAATGTCTTCGAAATTATTCTTAAGCAATCATCTCCACACTAACCTTCAGTTCAAGTTAAGACAAGTGTGTGCAGTCATAGTGGTTTTTTTATATCCTGAACTGAATTTTAAAATCCAAACCTGGTTAAAGTTTATCTAGGCTTGGGTTTTAAAACACAGTCAGAATACAATGAGCTAGTATTGCTCTTTTGAAATATTATCATCCTTTCTCTTTTACATTTTAACTTTTCAAAATTTCAGAATTAAAAATATTATTCAATTTTTGAAAATGAAACTTTAAAATACTTTGAATATGACAGGCTGCACTTAAAAGCTGGAAATATAAACTGGAGATATTTCTGTAGGACATCTACATTTCATAATAAATACAAATATATATGTTTATGGAACTTTAGGTTCTACTTGTAGTTTTACTCACCAGAACAGTTTTAAACTCCAGCAAAAAGTTGACTAGATCAGTGGATTGCTGCAGTCTCTAGAGAAGACAAAAAAACAAAATTGGTCAAATGATTTCTCATTATTTGCTACAGCGTTGTTGTACACGAGGTTAAACTTTGAGTAGATTATGGGCTCCATTTTGGAACAGAATCAATGCCCACACTTGGCATTCTGTCAGATTTACACAATCTACATGTGAAAGGACAATCTGGCTGGCCCAAAACATCCTGGAATTATTAAATGAGATTATAAGAAGCAAGTCCTCAATAGGCATAAAATTAACCAGAATAAGACCCACACTTTAATCTCCTCCAAATTCATTTGACAGCCCATCCCTATGTTTTTATGGTTGCCACAGCTATTTGGGGTTTCATATATTTCAAATATATTTCTTATATTCAGAAACAAAGGTCATTAATTAGATTTCTGAGTGCTGTGAAGAACATGGATAGGCTGGAGAGAGAGAGCAGAGGAAATAGATAACAATTTTGGAGGATTTTAGTTATTGGGAGATTGCATTTTTCCTGGAGCAAATGATATTGAAGGGAAATCTGATAGAGGTATATAAAATTATAAGTAGCACTACACAACGTATAATCAGAATCTTTTGCATATTACAAGGATTTGAATAACAAGAGGACATGGGTTAAGGTGAGAGGAAGGAGTCAGGAAAGAATTGTGAAGGGAATGTTAGGGGTAAGTTTTCATATACAGAGAAGTATTGATATCAACCTTGCTGAAGAGATAGTGGAATCAGATACAATCACTGCATTTATAAGACATTTTCAACAGACATGAATAGGCAAGGAATAGGATACAGATTTTATGCAAGCAAATGGGATTAGCGTAGAGTGAAGGGCTCATTTCTGGACAACTCTTTGGCTTATTTTGTGCTCTCTTGATTCTCAACACTAAACAGTCTATAAATCTGAATTTTCCTCTGCAACAAGGTTAAAAGTATAACAACCAGAAGCCCATTGATGAAATTGTTTCTAGAAATTTTAAATTAAATTTTTACATTTAAACATACAGCACAGTATGTCTAAAACGGTACACGAGCCTGTGCCACACATCTATACCCAATTAATCTAAAAACCTCAGTTACATTTTGATTGGTTGGAGGAAACTGGAGCACCTGGAGAAAACCCACGTAGACACAGGGAGAATGTTCAAACTCATCACAGACAGCGATAGATCACTGGTGCGATTACAGTGTTGTGCCAACAGCTACGCTAACCATAGCACTTCTAAAAATAACATGGATGGAAGAGTTGGAGTATTGGTGAACAAGGGAGGGATGATCAATAATGGACACGTGAGGAGGTGGAGGCAGTTGATTTTGTAGGTGCAAGACAAATGGAGAGAGAGAGGAAGAGTTTTTAGCCTGACGAAGATGATAAAATTTCCATGTTTTGTCAATATTTGTTGCTGTTAATACCTCAGAATAACAGACAATAGTCAAGGAGGTGTTATTCTGACCTTCGAGGTCATGCTAACTCTTTGTCAGAGAAGTCCGGATGTCCTGCTCCTACATCCTGTGGTAACAGCTCTTTATATTTTTCTTCCTTTCAAGGATTAATCCAACTTTTTTTGAAAGCTGTAGTTGCACCTGTCAAGGGTCCAGCTCAGATACTTAAAATCATTGCATATATATGTATATATATATATATATATATATATATATATATTAAAAACAAACATTTTTCGGCTCTTTTGGCAGTCAACTTAAATCTGATCCTCTGACATTCACTCTTCCATTAATGGGATCAGTTTCTATATATTTGAGTACGGGGTTAATAGTCGGTTATTTAGGAGTGTGGATAAACAGAGGGAACTTGGAATCCAAATCTATACATTCCTGAAGGTCGCCTCGCAGATTGATAGGATAGTTAAGAAGGCCTATGGGATGCTGGGCTTCATTAATAGGAGGATTGAGTTCAAGAGTCAAGAAGTTATGTTGCAACTCTACAAATCTCTGGTGAGACCACACAGAGTATTGTGTTCAGCTCTGGTCATCTCATTATTGGAAGGATGTGGAAGCTAAGGAGAGGGTGCTGAGGAGATTTACCAGGATGCTGCCTGGATTGGAAAATAAGTCTCATGAGGCAAAGTTAGCAAAGCTGAGACTTTTCTCTTTGGAACATAGATGGATGAGAGGAGACTTGATAGAGGTCTACATGATTATGAGAGGCGTAGATAGGGTGGACAGCCAGTGCCTTTTCCCTGAGCAGGAATAGCAAACACCAGAAGACATATATACAAAGTGAAGGGAGGGAAGTTTAGGGAAGACATCAGGGTTGTTTTTTAAAAGAAAAATTAGAGTTGTGGGTGCCTTGTCAGGGATGGTGGAGGAGGCTGAAATATTGAGGGCATTTAAGAGACCTTACATAGGCACGTGGATGGAAAAAAGAGGGTTAGAGAGTAGGGAGGGTTTTGTTTTTTTTTATAAAAGGAATACATGGGTTGGCATATCGAGGGCCTTCTTAGTGCTGTAGTGTTCTAATCACAATTAAATGCAAACACAGAAATATTCCAATGCACTGTCTTTGCTCAGTGAATGCTTATGTCCATTAAAATTTCTGTTAAATGCAATTTTCATAATATTAGTAAAGTGTTGACTTGTAGAAACAAATCTATTTTCTATCTTGATTTAGTAAGGTAAATTAAAATTCAATAGATTTTTACTGTCTTGAGAATTTATTCCAACCTCTAAATTTTTATTACACTACTGAAGCGATTATTTTACACATTACCTGTTTCACAATGTGCTGGTATCCATGCAAGAGTTGGTTTAACTGCCAGCTGCACTGAAGCCTTCAACAGATTAAAAACAAAAATAAAACAATACACATTACCATAAAACACTACAGCAGAGAAAACAGGCCATTCAGCTCTTCTAGTCTGTGCCAAAACATCATTCCCCTAGTCTCAATACCCTGTACCCAGTTCATAATCCTCCACACCTCTCCCATCCATGTGTCTATTCAATTTATTCTTAAAACTTAAGAGGCTGCATTAACCACATCAGATGGCAACTCGTTTCACACTTCGACCAATCTCTGAGTGAAGAGGTTCCCCTTTCACCGTAAAGCCAAGTCCTCTCGTATTTGTCTCTCCTAATCTAAATGGAAAGGGCCTACTCTGTCTATACCCCTCATAATTTTGTAAACCTCTATCAAATATCCCCTCATTCCTTTACACTTGAAGGAATAAACTCCGAACCTGCTTAATTTTTCCCTGTAACTCAACTTCTGAGGATCTGGCAACATTCTAGTAAAGCTTCTCTGCACTCTTTCAATCTTACTGATATCCTTCCTGTAGTTAGGTGACCAAAACTACACACAATAATCCAAATTTGGCCTCACCAATGTCTTATACAACCTCACTGTAACATTCCAACTCCTATACTCACTGCTTTGATTCATGAAGGCCAAGATGCCAAAAGCTTTTTATTTCAACCCTGTCTACCTGTGACATCACTTTCATGGAATTACGTAATACACAAGTCATAAATAGCATTGTTTGAAAGAAATACATCAGATTGCAGGCCTCATCATTCAGATAAAAAGTAATGATGGAGAAAACCCAAGTACCATTGTGAACGTGGCTCAGTCCATCACATCAACCCCACTCCTCTGTCTATTCCATTTACACCTCCCATCACCTTGGGAAAGCAGCCAATGTATTAACAGTTTCATCCCACCCATATTCTCTTCAATCGCACCACCCTTCCGTTCGAAAAGAAAGTGCACAATTGTGAGATCAAGATGATCCAGTTTCTTCTTGTATCCCAAAGACAGTTAGTTAATTGGCCACTCTAAATGTTCCCCAATGTGTAGGAGAGAGTTAGAATTGTTGTGGGGGAGGGGGATGGGAGGATTTCAGGGCAATGTGAGAGAATGAAAGGGATCTGGGTGGGTGATTGTGCAACAAGTTGCTTGGTCTGCCTAGTCTGAATGGGCCAGAGGTCAATTTTCCACGTGCAGGGACCGCACGATTATGGTGATAATTTAATGAATTAAAATTCAACTTTTTAAGTGGGAATTTGGAGTGTTCTTTTCAGTTGTTACAATAAACACCTGAATTGACCATGTTTGAAAGTCCTATAAGGATTTAATGAAACCTCTTTGGTAATCTTTGTAACCCAAATTAAAAACCTCAGGCTAAAACCAGGTTATAAATTATGCCTATCGATATTCCATTATGATAAGGTGATAGTTTTCTAATGCAGCTTAGAATCTCTGAAATAAAGGAAATATGTTTAAGTAATTATTTAATCTGAATGACACTAAACGTTTTAAGTTTTGTGGGACCTACATTTTCTATCTGACTTCTATCTTTTAGATGTAGAAAGGTTTCAGTGTATCCTGAATTGAGTTGCCTGATGCGTGTGATGTTTAAATGAGATTTTATTCAATGTCACACCTGACACACACCCCATCTTCACTCTAGTTCACCTAATCCACTGAACTTAGTATTTATCAAAAATTATAGACAACGCCAGTCACTTTCCATACTTGATGATTGCTACAATCAGAATCCAGAACAAATCCCAATCTTCAGGACCAATAAACTATATTTTAGGCATATTTCATGCTTGTTACCATCAAGGATACAAATTCATGGTCTACATACATGCATAATTTAAATCAACAGTTTAAGAAATACTAATGAATTGCATTTCTAGAGATACCTTTAAGATAGCAAAATAGATTGCATCTAAGAAAGTTTATAGTAGTACTTAATAAAAGGTTAAGATCACCCTCATTGAATTTCTGACCAATATTGTGCTTTTCAAGTCGAGTTTATTGTCATCTGCTTGTATAAATACAACCCAACGAAGTCTTCAGTGCAAAAACACGACATAACACACTCAGACAAATAATATACATGCAGGGCAAGTATTATATCTAAATAAAAAAAGATTATTTTGTACAAATGAGTCTCGGATGGTTCACGAGAGCAGTTCTTTTGGTCATTCAGCATTCTCACTGCCTGTGGGAAGAAGCTTTTCTCAGCCTGGTGGTGCTGACGGGAGCAGCTGATATTTGCTCTCTGCGGGGTGGAAGGAGTCCTCGATGATTTTGCACTGCCTCTTCAGATAACGATCCCACGCCATGTCGATGGGGATGGAGGGGGTGAGGAGGGAGACTCCAGTGATCCTCTCTGCCACTCTTATGGTCCCGTGAATTGACCTCTGATCTAATTTTTGCAGCAACTATTCTATACTGTGATGCAGCTGGCCAGAAAGCTCTTGACAGAGCTCCTATAGAAGGTTGACATTATGGTGGCCAGTACCCTTGCCCGCTTCAGTCTCCTCAGGAAGTGCAGTCGCTGTTGCACCTTCCTGACAAATAAGGATATATTGAGTGTCCACAATAGGTCACTATTTAAGAGAACTCCAAATAACTTGGTGATCTCCACTCTCTCTACTACAGAGTTGTTGATGTGTAGTGAAGGGTGGTCGTTCCTGGTCCTCCTGATATCCATGATCATCTCCTTGATCTTGTTCCCACTGAAATTCAGGTTGTTACTTTGCACCATTTCACGAGATTTTCTACCTCTCTGTAGTGCGACTCATTGTTGTTGAGGAGGCCAATTACTGTTGTGTCATCTGCAAATTTGATGGCACTGTTGGAGGTGGATCTGGCAATGCAGTCATAGGTCAGTAGTGTGAACAGGAGCGGGCAAAACACACAGCCTGAACGTAT
This sequence comes from Narcine bancroftii, assembly GCF_036971445.1. Taxonomy (NCBI): domain Eukaryota; kingdom Metazoa; phylum Chordata; class Chondrichthyes; order Torpediniformes; family Narcinidae; genus Narcine; species Narcine bancroftii. The sequence goes on from NC_091472.1 coordinate 67,062,027, forward strand.
GCCAGTGCTCAACATGACGATGCTCGATATTCTGCAATTGATCCAGACAGACTGCGGTCTTCCCGTTAGGAAGTCTGGGATCCAGTCACAGAGAGGGATGTTGGGTCCAGTGAGGACAGTTTCTCCACCAGCTTCTGGGGAATGATCATATTAAATGCCAAACTGAAGTCAATGAACAGTAGCCTGGCATACAAAGTGTTGTTCTTCAGGTGAGTCAGGACAGAGTGAAGCAAAAAGACTAGCATCGTCTGAGGAACAGTTTCTTCTATAGGCAAATTGAAATGGATTCACCATCCATGGGAGGTGTGCTTTGATGCGTTCATTACCAGATATTCAAACCATTTTATAATGGTGGAGGCCAGTGCCAGAGGGCAATGGTCTTTGAGGTCTATTATGTCCCACTCTTAGATACCGGGATGATGGTGGCTGTCTTGAACACTGAAGGAATGATGGACTGCTGCAGTGAGGTGTTGAAGATGTCCGTGAAGACCTCTGTCAATTGGTCTGCGCAGTGACATTTTGACATTAGTGTGAAAGATTTCGTAATTTGCCAGATCTTGTGTACAAATTGGCTGATGGAATTTTTCAGATAACCATACTCCAAATAGCAAGATCAACTGTAAACTACTTTGAAGCAGCCCATAGTTCTGAAAGATATCTCATTAAATGTAGGATTTTCTTTCATAGAAACATAGAAGATAGGAGCAGTAGGTCATTCGACCCTTCGAGCCTGCTCCGCCATTCAACGAGATCATGGCTGATCTTAAAGTTCAGTACCCCGTCCCCGCCTTCTCTCCGTAACCTTTAATACCCTTATACTGAAGAAATATATCTAATTCCCTCTTAAATATATTTAATGAACCTGCCTCCACTGCCCTCTGTGGCAATGAATTCCACAGATTCACCACCTTCTGGGTATAGAAATTCTTCATCTCGGTCCTAAATGGTTTGCCTATTATCCTCAAACCGTGGCCCCGGGTTCTGGATTTTCCCATCATTGGAAACATCCCATCTGCATCCATTCTGTCCAGTCCTGCCAGAATTTTATATGTCTCTATGAGATCCCCTCTCAATCTTCTAAACTCCAGGGAGTACAATCCCAATTTGTGCAATCTTTCCTCATAAGTCATTCCTGCCATTTCAGGTATCAGCCTGGTGAATCGCCTCTGCACTCCCTCCATTGCAAGAACACTACTGAATATTGTCCAGTTAGATGATGAAACCTAAGATTGGAGTACTTCCTCAATATTGCACCAAAGTATCAATTTTCATTAAGAACTTAAAACCTATGCGATATCTTCAACTTCAGGTAACTAGATGACCCAAAGATTACACAGCCAAGTATTATTACAAGAGATACAATTACAAATAAAATCCATACCTTGCACGTTTCAGATCTTGCTGTCCAGGTAACAATATCCTCACACGAAATTCTTTGTCCTAGGAAGACAGAAAGGTATATTTATTACACAACCCATGCCAATCCAGTTGCAGTTTTGTAAATAGCAATAATTATATGATGTTTATGATTTTTTTTTGTTTCAATCTAGAGTTATTGGAATAACACAAAGACTCTCAGAGGATGGACCATTTTTTCCCACTGAAAAATGACAAGGTGATGGATAACTGCAAGTCCCAAACAGCACTTCTCACTCTTTGCAGCATCACAACTCCTCATGGTACTAACCTATGGCTCCAGCTCCCACACCAATAACAACTATTCAGTAACAGTTCTACAAGGGCCAGATACAGAGATACAAGAATATTGTTAGATCATTGGGATGGTAATCAAACATATGCACCTGGGCTTTGGTTTTGATCAAGGAATGAAGGATTCTTTCAATGAAAGATTCTTTCAATGAAAGTAAAGGCAATCTGACAGATATGTAAAATTATGAAGAGTATGATAACAAATTAGAAAAAAAATATTTCCAGTTACAGAGATTGAAGTTAAAATGAACACTTATTCACTCAAAAAATAAAACACTAAATCACCAACAGATCACTAACCAAGTTTAACTAGAATTCTTTTCTATACCAATGAGTGGTCACTTTTGCTGGTACTGATTTCAGAACCTGATGCAGTCACATGGCCAGTATTTTTAGCACAAACAGCTCCTTTGAAATTATTATTGCATTTGGATATCAATTGAGCTACAGTTGAGGAATGGGAAAGGTATGACCATACTCATGAGGTTGTGCTATAGACTGCCCAATAGCCAATGAGAATTATAGGACCAAATCTGTAGAGAGACAGCAGGTAGCAGCAGGAAACAAAGTTGAGTCAGCAGGAGATTTTAATTTTCCCACATATTGACTGGAACTCCCATTCTGTAAAAGGGATGGTGGCTTACAGTTTGCCAAATGTGTTCAGGAAAATTTTCTAAATCAATATATAGAGATCTCCTATTAGGGAATGAGGCAGAAGAGATGAGAGAAGGGTGTGCAGGTGAACATTTTGGGTCCAGTAATCCTAATATCATTATTTTGAAGATAATTATGGAGAATGATAGGTCTGGGCCTCAGGTTGAGGTTGTAAATAGGACAAAGGCTCATTTTGAGTAAATGAAAAAGGATTTATAATGCATGGATTGGGAGAAGTTTTCTTTCAACAAGAATGTGCAAGGAAAGTGGAGGACCATCAAAGGTGACATTTTGAGAGTAGAGTTTGTATGTTCTTGTCAGGATTAAAGGCAAGGTTAGCAGGCATATGGAACATTGGTTTTCGAGGGATATTACGGATCTGGTTTGGAAGAAGAGAGAGGTATATAGCAGGTATAGGCAACATGGAGCAAATGAGATACTTAAGGTGCATAAAAAATGCAAGAAAGAAATCAGTAAGGCTAAAAGACACGAGGTTGCTTTGGCAGACAATATGAAGGAAAATGTTAAGGCTTTCTACAGGTATACTAAGAGCAAAAGGCTATTAAGGAACAAAATTGGTCCCCTTGAAGATCAGAGTGGTCAGCTTTGTATGGAGCCAAAAGAGATGGGGGAGATCTTATTTTTTTCATCAGTTTTCACTCAGGAAACACGCACAGAGTCATGGGAAGTATGGAAAACAAGTAGTAAGGTTATGGAACCTATAGAGATTAAAGAAGTGCTTGCTGTCTTAAAGCAAATAAGGGTGGATAAATCACCAGGACTTGACAAGAAATTTCCTTGGATCTTGAGGGAAGCTCTGGCAGAAATATTAAAAATGTCCTTAGCCACGGCTGTGGCGCCGGAGGATTAAAGGGTAGCTCACATTGTTCTGTTGTTTAAAAAAAAGGCTCCAAAAGTAACCTTAGAAATTATAGGCTGGAGAGCCTGACGTGAGTAGTAGGTATATTATTGCAACCCTTACCCTGAGAGATTAGATATACAATTATTTTGACCAGAAATTTATTAGGGATAGTCGACATGGCTTTGTGCATGGTAGATTGTGTTTAACCAATCTTGTAGAGTTTATCGAGGAGGTTATCAGTAAAGTTTCTGTGGATTTTGTCTACATGGAATTTATTAAGGCCTTTGACAAGTTCCCACATGGGAGGTTAGTCAGGAAGGTTCAGACGCTTGGTATTCATGGTGAAGTAGTGAACTAGATTCGATATTGGCTGGACACCAGAAACCAGAGGGTATTGGCCTTCATAAATCAAAGTATTGTGTATCGGAGTTGGGATGTTATAGTAAAATTGTGTAAGACAATGGTGAGGCCAAATTTGGAGTATTGTGTGAAGTTTTGGTCACCAAACTACAGGAGAGAGATGAATAAGATAGAAAGAGTGCAGAGAAGATTTACTCGAATGTTACTTGGACTTCAGGAACTGAGTTTATAGGGAAAGTTAAACAATTAGGACTTTATTCCCTGGAGCATAAAAGAATGAGGCGAGAATCGATAGTTATTTAAAATTATGAGGGGATAGACAGAGCAAATGTAGATGGGCTTTTTTCCCCACAAAAGATAGGTGAGATACAAACAAAAGGACATGGGCTGAGCCTGGAAGCGGAAAAGTTTAGAGTGGGGGGGGGGCCTTCCTTCCCCAGAGTGTTAGGCAAGTGGAATGCGCTGACAGCTAAAGTGGTGAATGCGGGCTCATTTTTAAATTCAAGAGAATTTGGACAGGTACATGGATGGGAGAGGAATGGATATCTATGGAGTGGGTGCAGGTCAGTGGGATTAGGCAAAAAAAAATGGTTTGGCACAATCTAGAAGGTCAAAAGGGTCTGTTTCTGTGCTGCAGTGTTGTCTGGTTCTATGGAAAACATGGCACCCGTTCAAGATTCCTTTATTGACATGTACAGTACATGTCGGACACCATCACACTGAGCACTAGCGCAAATCATGGCTGTGTGCTCAGCCTGCTTTTGTTCATGGTACTGACCCACAAATGCAACACTAGATCCAGGTCCAACAGAGACATGAAGTTTGCAGATGATTCAGCAGTAGTTGGGCTCATCAGTAGTTGAAATATAAAGAAGAGGTTGAAAATCTCATGGAATAATGTGAGAATAATGACCTGAATCTCAACATGGACAAGACAAAGGAGACGATTGTAGACTTCAGGAAGACCAGGGACGATCACCCTCCACTGTAATTTAACAGCTTGGTAGTGGACAAAGTAGAGAGCACAGAGTTCTTTGGAGTCCACTTAAGTGACCAATCCTGGACACACATCTCCCCACTTGTCAGGAAAGTGCCACAGTGACTGCACTTCCTGAGAAGACTGAGGCAGGCAAGGCTTCAGCCACCATCCTGTCAACTTTCTACAGGAGCTCTATTAAAAGCATCTTGGTTGGCTACATCACAGTGTGGTAGGGTTGCTGCAGAGCATTATATCATAGGTCAACCAATAGAGCGGTAGGGATCTCCCTCCCTCCCTCCACCTATCCATCCACACCATTGATGTGATTTACCAGGAATATCGTCTAGAGGGCTCGCAAAAAATTAGTGAGGACTCCTACCACTCCACACAATGCTTCTTCCAGATATTCCTGTCAGGAAAATGATGCAAGAGTATCACAGCCAGAACCACTAAGCTAAGAAACAACTTCTTCCCATGGGCAATGAGATAGCTAAATGACTGATGAACTGCTCATACAAACCATCTGTGACTCTACTATTTATTTAACAATAATAATTATTTATTTTAATATTTGTATACAGTCACTGTGCATATGGATCATTTGTCTGTATGTGTGTTACGTCTGTATGTGTGTTTTACATGGAGGACCCGTGAACTCAATTTTGGTAGGTTGTACTTGAACCATTGAATGATGAATAAACTCGAAAATTTACTGCACAAGTTTTCTAGATTGCAATATGGGAAACTCATTTAAAGACAAATCTGTTCAGTCCCAGAAATAATATCCACCAAGGGCCCTAGTATCAATCCCTGAGGCACTCCACTGGTCACAGTTCTCCAGTCTGAAAATGTGACCTCAAAAACCACTCACCGACTCCAATGACAGAGAAAATTTAAAAAAAAATCTATTTGGCTATTGGCCTCCTAACCTCCATAGCAACCTATCGTGTGAGATCCTATCAAACACTTCACTAAAATCCACATCAATAACATTAAATCCCTTGCCTTCATTTGCCCTCTGTTACCTCTTCAAAAAAAAACTTTCATCAGCTTCATAAAACACAATTTCCCACACACAAATCATCTTCTTAATTTTCTTCAGCCATCCAAATGCTCAGAAATGTCAGAATCCTCACTAATTTTCCTCCAAATGACATCAGACCCACAGGTCTATAGTTTCCTGGATTTTTCAAGACCCTTTTTTTTAAATAACAGCTTCACATTTGTAATCATCCAATTCTGTGAAACTTCTATCCTTAACAGCGAGTTAAAAATGTCTGTCAAAGTCCCAACAATATCTTTCCTACTATCCGACAACATTCTCAGATGCTACAATCGAAGACTGCTAACATCTACAGTGTCCTCCATAGTGTTTGAAACAAAGGCACTTTTCTTTCTTTTGTGCCCCAGTGCTCCAGTTTTAAATTTGTAATCAAACAATTCACATGTAATTAAAGTGCATATTCAGGTTTATTTGTATACATTTTGGTTTAACCATGTAGAATTTACACCACTTTATATACATAGTCCACTCATTTCAGGACATCATAATGTTTGGGATATTTGGCTTCACAGGTGTTTGAGAGTACTCAAGTATGTTTAATTGCTTCATTGGTGCAGGTTGAAGAGAGCAAGGTTTGCTTCTAAGCTTTCGATCACCTTTGGAGTCTGCTGTTGCCATTTTTCAACATGAGGACCAGAGTTGTGCCAGTGAATGTAAAAAAAAAGCCATTATGAGGCTGAAAAAACAATAAAACAGACAGAGACATTATCCTAACCTTAGGATTTCCAAAATCAACTGTTTGGAACATCATGAAGAAGAAAGAACATTCTGGTGAGCTCAGTAATCGCCAAGGGTCTGGTATTCCAAAGAAGACCTCCACTGCAGGTGACAGAAGAATTCTCATCATAATGAAGAAAAATCCCCAATGGATCAGAAACTCTCTTTAGGAGGCAGATGTTAGCCCTTTTCACACTGGCTAACTTGGAAATTAACTGTTCAACTAATTGGTTAAAGCGCCTATCTATTCAGAACGGAGACGTTCTGACTGACACATTGAGCGAAAGTGGACCTGCCCTCCCAGAATTCCATGCGGCAGCAAAACCCCTCCATGAGTGGTCCCGTGCATACAACCCTTTCATTATGCCAAGCCACACTGGGACACAGGGGGGACACACACACACACACGGTTTAAAAAGGTGGTTAGTTCCTTGACACACTGTAGTCTCTGTCTCCCTCCCTCTTAGACATATCTATCTCTCCTTGATTGTTGTATGTCCGTGTATTTCATCCCCACTGCAACTTTCACACGCTTCCTACAAATTGTATGTTTTATTGCCACTACCACTCTCCCATGGTCCTTTATAAATTGTGAGCATATGAGTTCTATTGCTGCTACCACTTTCCTACAGTCCTTTATAAATTGTGTGCCCATGTTTTATTATTTTCCCACTCTCTTATTACTGTGTGTTTTATTCCCTCTATGATTTTGATGCTGGAGTAGGTTTATGTAGGTCGGCACAACAACATAGGCTGAAGGGCTCATACTGTGCTGTACATAAGGCTTAATTATGTTTTAATTAGGCATGATTAGTTTTGTTTAAATACAAGATCATAATACATTGATCAGGATTTAGTAAATTGAATACAAAGCTTATAACTGCTTTTTAATCTTTTGTTTTCTTCACGTTCCTGCACTCAAGCAAGAACGTCATCAATGGGTCAATTTGTCCCAGAATGGCCCATATCCTTTCACACTGGGCTAATCGGCTCGCAGACATCAGGTCGCCCAGGGGATGATACACCCTACCTAAGCAGTCCATCCCCAGGGTGATCAGATGCCTGCATACTGATTCACTAGCGTTCACATTGCCAGTTAATTATTGGGATAAAGTTCCAGTGTAAAAGGAGCTGTCCTGGATGAGACATATAAGGCAATCGAACAACTGAAAAGTGGCAAAGCAGCAGGTATGGATGGAATCCCCCCAGAGGTCTGGAAGGCTGGCGGCAAAACTCTGCATGCCAAACTGCATGAGTTTTTCAAGCTTTGTTGGGACCAAGGAAAACTGCCTCAGGATCTTCGTGATGCCACCATCATCACCCTGTACAAAAACAAAGGCGAGAAATCAGACTGATCAAACTACAGGGGAATCACGCTGCTCTCCATTGCAGGCAAAATCTTCGCTAGGATTCTACTAAATAGAATAATACCTAGTGTCGCCGAGAATATTCTCCCAGAATCACAGTGCGGCTTTTGCGCAAACAGAGGAACTACTGATATGGTCTTTGCCCTCAGACAGCTCCAAGAAAAGTGCAGAGAAGAAAACAAAGGACTCTACATCACCTTTGTTGACCTCACCAAAGCCTTCGACACCGTGAGCAGGAAAGGGCTTTGGCAAATACTAGAGCGCATCGGATGTCCCCCAAAGTTCCTCAACATGATTATCCAACTGCACGAAAACCAACAAGGTCGGGTCAGATACAGCAATGAGCTCTCTGAACCCTTCTCCATTAACAATGGCGTGAAGCAAGGCTGTGTTCTCGCACCAACCCTCTTTTCAATCTTCTTCAGCATGATGCTGAACCAAGCCATGAAAGACCCCAACAATGAAGACGCTGTTTACATCCGGTACCGCACGGATGGCAGTCTCTTCAATCTGAGGCGCCTGCAAGCTCACACCAAGACACAAGAGAAACTTGTCCGTGAACTACTCTTCGCAGACGATGCCGCTTTAGTTGCCCATTCAGAGCCAGCTCTTCAGCGCTTGACGTCCTGCTTTGCGGAAACTGCCAAAATGTTTGGCCTGGAAGTCAGCCTGAAGAAAACTGAGGTCCTCCATCAGCCAGCTCCCCACCATGACTACCAGCCCCCCCACATCTCCATCGGGCACACAAAACTCAAAACGGTCAACCAGTTTACCTATCTCGGCTGCACCATTTCATCAGATGCAAGGATCGACAATGAGATAGACAACAGACTCGCCAAGGCAAATAGCGCCTTTGGAAGACTACACAAAAGAGTCTGGAAAAACAACCAACTGAAAAACCTCACAAAGATAAGCGTATACAGAGCCGTTGTCATACCCACACTCCTGTTCGGCTCCGAATCATGGGTCCTCTACTGGCATCACCTACGGCTCCTAGAACGCTTCCACCAGCGTTGTCTCCGCTCCATCCTCAACATCCATTGGAGCGCTTTCATCCCTAACGTCGAAGTACTCGAGATGGCAGAGGTCGACAGCATCGAGTCCACGCTGCTGAAGATCCAGCTGCGCTGGGTGGGTCACCTCTCCAGAATGGAGGACCATCGCCTTCCCAAGATCGTGTTATATGGCGAGCTCTCCACTGGCCACCGTGACAGAGGTGCACCAAAGAAAAGGTACAAGGACTGCCTAAAGAAATCTCTTGGTGCCTGCCACATTGACCACCGCCAGTGGGCTGAATCGCCTCAAACCGTGCATCTTGGCGCCTCACAGTTTGGCGGGCAGCAACCTCCTTTGAAGAAGACCGCAGAGCCCACCTCACTGACAAAAGGCAAAGGAGGAAAAACCCAACACCCAACCCCAACCAACCAATTTTCCCCTGCAGCCGCTGCAACCGTGTCTGCCTGTCCCGCATCGGACTTGTCAGCCACAAACGAGCCTGCAGCTGACGTGGACTTTTACCCCCTCCATAAATCTTCGTCCGCGAAGCCAAGCCAAAGAAGAAAAAGAAAAGGAGCTGTGAACAATTAGTGTCCGCAGAAGATTTCTTGAACAGAAATAGAGGCTACACAACAAGATGCAAACCGTAGCAAAAATGGTGTGCTTTGGACCTTCACATCTCCACACTTTGCTCTTGCCATCACTTTAATGCTGGTACATCTTTGTCTCAGAATTCTGCAGGCTCATTTAAATACTTCTTGGCAAACTATAATCTGCCCATCCTTGCTGTGGCTAACTGGTGGTTTGCAACTTGCAGTCTAACCTCTGTATTCAACCTTTGGAACATGATTAAGAAAGAGTATTCTGATGAGCTCAGTAATAGCAAAGGGACTGATATTCCAAGGAAGATCTCCACCGCTGATGACAGAAGAATTCTCATCATAATTAAGAAACATACCCAAAGTTATGTCCGAAAGATAATAAATACTCTTCATGATGCTGGTGTGGATACATCAATGACAACTGTCTGCAGAAGACTTCACAAACAGAAATATAGAGGTGACACGGCAAGATGCAAACTGTAGCGGGAGCCCCACGCATGCAGCAGAATTGCGCATAGCCATAACAGTTAAGCAAGCACATTACCAGAGCGCATCGCCTCCAATGACATCCCAGTCCTCCAGCTGCAGGTCAGGCACCAGCAATTAGGAAAAGCGTGTGAATAAGAGCCCGCGCTTTTTATGGCACCCGACACCTGAGGCTGGAAAGTGACTTCACTATCGCATCCCAGAAGGCTTCGCGTGAAACTTGCAGTGGGAACTATAAAAGCTGTGGTTAAGCACAATAAAGTTACTGATTCCTGACTCTACTGACTCGTGTCATTTATTGCCACTAGCGTAAGGTACTGTCGTCAGATAGGTCACTACATATTTTGGTGACCCCGACAGGCCTCAGCTACACGGAGTCCCACCTCACTGACACGGACGAGCAACCGTCGACTTCAAAGGTGGAGGTCGACACGGCCTTGCTGACGGCAGCACCTGTGGTGGTTAATGCAGTAGCAGTTCGCCTGCCTCCATTCTGGTTGGATCAGCTACGTAGCTGGCTGCAGCTGGCCGAAACGCAATTTATGCTTCGGAACGTTACATCTAAGACACAAGATATTGACATGTTGTAAGTGCATTAGATATTACGACCGCAACAAGGGTGAGTTCATTTATCAATAACCCGCCGGTGGACCAAAAGTACACTAGATTCCGGGACTTTCTGTTGAAAACATTTGAGCTCTCTCGTCATGAACGGGCTATAAGAATTTTGAATACGCAAGAACTGGGGGACCATAGTCCATCCCAGTTAATGCAAGAGCTGGTATCACTAGCTGCAGGCCATACAAATTGTTTTATTTTCGAGGCACTGTTTTTAATCGAAATTACCAGTGCATGTGCCAGATTGCAGATGCAGCCCATCTGTGCGGGTGAGTTGTTCGAGCCCCCCGAAATACCAAGCCCTCCGGCATGTGCGGTAGTACAGCGACCACGTCCTGATCAAGGAAACAAGAGTTCTGGATAATGTTTTTGTCATCGCCGATGGGGGTCGCTCTGCCTATAGATATGAGTTCTTGCACTTACCCAGGTCCACTACCACGTCCGGGAAATGGACCCGCCAACCGCCGTTAGTGGCTTTGGCGGTTGGCACAGAACAAGGTCTAATTTATTTACATGACGTGATTTAGGGGGTAGATTACTTGATAGATACGAGAGCTAAGTTCAATATTGTTCCTCCGATACAGTTTGAGTTGGCACAAGGTGCACGTACTCCACTGCTTTCAGCTATTAATGGTACCACGATTCCTACTTTCGGAATGAGTAAGGTAACAATACATACGGGTTCAGCGGTATTCTACTAACAATGCGTGGTGGCCTCAGAAGTTTTCCCCTGTTAGGCGTGGATTTTTTGAGAGAGCATGGTCTCCTGGTGGATATACATAAATGCCGTCTGATAAACACGGCTATCTTCCAAAGTTTTCCCCTTATGAGAATGCATCGTTCTTTCCAACCGGTAAGAGTTCAGGCGATTCAGCAGAATGCATACGCCTCGATACTTAATGAGTACCCGGGACTGTTGACGACTAATTTTCAGGATAATAAGCCGTGGCACGGTGTATATCATCATAATGATAGAACTGGTCCACCTGTTTATAGTAGGGCTCGTAGGCTTCCAAAAGACAAGCTTTCAATTGCAAGAGCAGAGTTCACGGTAATGGAAGAATTAGGGGTGGTATGCAGGTCCAAACGTCCATGGACTTCACCCCTTCACATGGTGCCTAAAAATTGCGGTGGTTGGCGGCCATGTGGGGACTACAGGCGGTTGAACGATATAACCGTCCCCGACCGCTATCCAATCCCTCATATTCAAGATTTCTCAGCACGGTTGGCTGACGCTACTATATTTTCCAAACTAGATTTAGTGAAGGGATATTATCAGATTCCAGTTCACCCTGTGGATGTTCCAAAGATGGCTATCATAAGCCCCTTTGGTCTCTTTGAATTTATCAGAATGCCATTTGGTCTGAAGAACACACCCCAGACGTTTCAAAGATTGATGGACATTGTCATTAGAGACTTAGAAGGAACCTTTGTATATTTGGATGACATCTCCTAGCGAGCCCAGATGAGGAATCGCATAAACGACACCTCCATCTCCTGTTTGCTAGATTACAGGATTTTGGCCTTTCAGTCAACCCCGCAAAATGTCAATTCGGTACAGCTGCAATTGATTTTCTCGGCCTCAGGATTTCTCGTAATGGAACTATACTATTGCCATACAAAGAGATTGCCATGCGCAAGTTTCCCTGGCCTCTTACTCGGAAGGATTTGCAATGATTTATAGGGGTGGTTACCTTTTAACCATCGTTTTATTAGCGGAGCGGCAGCCATGATGCGCCCACTGTTTGACCTATTAAATAGAAAAAGATCAAATATATTGCATTGCGATGAGGAGGCAGAGATGGCTTTTGAAGAAACCAAGGATTCTTTGGCATCTGCGGCGTCTTGCCCACCCAGATCACGAAGCGCCCCTTTCGCTAACTACAGTCACATCTGACCATGCAATTGGTGTAGTGTTGCAACAACACGTAAAAGGACAATGGATGCCCCTTGCATTTTATAGCAGACATCTTCGACCTACAGAGATGAGATTTAGCACATTCGACTGAGAATTGCTGTCATTGTATTTGGCGGTGCGTCATTTCAGATACATGCTGGAGGGTCGAGTGTTTACGGCCTTTACTGATCATAAACCTCTCGTGCAGGCCACGAATATAATTTCTGACCCGTGGTCGTGAAGCAGCAATGCCAATTGTCATTCATCTCTGAGTTCATGACTGACATTCGATATGTTGCCTGTTTTTCCAATCCAGTGGCAGATGCTCTATTGGGACCAACCGTATCTGCAGTCCAGGGTGGAATCAACACAGCACAGTTGGTGGAAGACTAGCAGCGGGATGAGGAGGTACAAACCTACAAAACTGCCATTACAAGTCTCCAGGTTGAGGAAATCTCTACTGAGGCAAGCGGTCCCATACTCCTTTGCGACATTTCCACAGGATACCCCAGACCCATTCTACCGGTTAGTTGGCACAGGAAGATCTTCGATGATATCCATAATCTTTTGCATCCTTCAATTAGATCTTCCGTTAAACTAGTGTCAAATTATTATGTGTGGCACGGTCTAAGGAGAGCTGTCACCCTGTGGGCCAAGACTTGCCTTCAGTGCCAAAAAAGCTAAAATTCACAGACACACACATGTACCGCCTGAAAGATTCTCAACGGTGGATGAGAAAAATTTCAGCACGTCCATGTGGATGCAATTGGACCTTTGCCAGTCTGTCAAGAGATGAGATTTATTTACTGTTATTGACCAATTTAGTCGTTGGCCGGAGACAGTCCCTATGCAGGCAGCAAACGCAGAGAAGTGTACACGGACCTTTATTTTTAATTGGGTTGCACGATTTGGTGTACCTACTCACTCACTTCGAATAGAGGTACGCAGTTTACTTCCCACCTGTGGACACAGATTTCAAACTTCTGTGGAAGTAAATTACACCACACAACTGCCTATTATCCTCAATCAACAGTTCCATAGGCATTTAAAGTCGGCACTTAAGGCAAGACTGCAGGGGCCGAATTGGATGGACAAATTTCCGTGGGTGTTATTGGGAATACGTTCGGCACCAAAGGAAGGATTGCCAGTTTCGTCTGCTGAGATGATCTCTGGAACTCCACTATCCATTCTAGGTGACATACATTTCAGTACTGACATAAATCAGCCAGCTGACTTGGATATTTTACATCTTGTGAGAGAGCAATAGGGCAAAACAAACCTATCCCACGGTTTTTCACAAGAGTTCCAAACATCAGGTGCCGCACGACCTACTGACTGCGGAATTTGTAATGGTTAAGAAAGGTCAGAAAAGCTCAGCATTTCAATGCCCATATGAGGGGCCCTTCAGAGTAATCAGGCGAGAAGGAGTATATTTACATTGGACATAGGGGGCCAAGAGTGTATGTTCACAATTGAACGACTGAAACCGGCACACAATGACCTTTCAAGACCAATCACGTCACCTCTGAAATATCCCAGAGGACGCCCCAGACTGAACCACCAGCACGGACCTACATCTGGCAGCCACGATTCTGGGAGGGGGGGTGTAGCAGGAGCCCCACACATACAGCAGAATCGCGCACAGCCACAACAGTCAAGCAAGCACATTACCAGAGTGCATAGCCTCCAACGACGTTCCAGTCCTCCAGTTGCAGGCCAGGCACCAGCAATAAGGAAAATCGCGTGAATAAGAGCCCGCGCTTTCTATGGCACCCGACACTGGAAAGTGACTCACTGCTGCATCCCAGAAGGCTTAGAGTGAAACGTGCAGTGGGAACTATAAAAGCTGTGGTTAAGCACAATAAAGTTACTGATCCCTGACTCTACTGACTCCAGTGTCATTTATTGCCACTTGCGTAAGGTACTGTCGTCACATAGGCCACTACAAAACCACTAGCCACAGCAAAGATGGGCAGATTATAGTTTGCTAAGAAATATTTAAAAGAGCCTGCAGAATTCTGGAAAAAGGTCTTGAGGACAGTTGAGACCAAAATGAACCTGTATCAAAGTGATGGCAAGAGAAAAGTGTGGCGGCGTAAAGGAACTGCCCAATATCCAAAGCAGACCACCTTTGCCATGGTTTGCATCTTGCTGTGTAGCCTCTATTTTTGTTCATGAAGTCTTCTGTAGACAGCAGTCATTGACATATCCACACCTGCCTCCAGAAGAGTGTTTTTGATCTGTTGGACTAACGTCTTGGGATTTTCTTCATTATGATGAGAATTCTTTTGTCATTTGCAGTGGAAGTCTTCTTTGGAAGACCAGGTCCTTTGTGATTACTGAGCTCACCAGTGCACTTTTCCTTCTTCATGATGTTCCAAACAGTTGATTTGGGTGATGTTTCTTACTGTTTTATTCTTGTTTTTCAGCCTCACAATGGCTTTTGTGACTTTCTCTGGCACAACTCTGGACCTCATGTTGAAAAATTGAACTACAGACTCCAAAGGTGATCAAAGCAGAGAAGCAAGCCTAGCTCTCTTATACCTGCACCAATGAAGCAATTAAACATGCCTGAGTACTCACAAACATCTGTGAAGCCAAATATCCCAAACATTACTGAAATGAGGGAACTATGTATAAAAAGTGTTGTAATTTCTACATGGTCAAACAAAAATGTATACAAATAACCTTGAATAAACTGTGGCATGTACACTTTAATATATGTGAATTGCTTGATTACAAATTTAAAACTGTAAAGCATAGGGGCAAATAAAAGAAAAAAGTATCTTTGTCCCAAACCTTATGGAGGCACTATATCTCTTCATTGCACAATATGCCCCAAGCTTTCTACTCCAAGAGCAGTGAATCTGCACAATTCTTTGCCTAAGGAAACAGTGAGGGCTGCCTATTTAAATGTATCTACAACAGATTTAGGGAATTTGGTTACCTCCCACAACCCCCACACCTACTTATCCTGCCTTTCCTTCCCTTGATGCTACTGGGAACATGTTTATCCAGGACCCTTAAAAGCCTCTCATTTTGCAGTTGTGCTTTTACAGTCTAATGTTTGCATCCAGGCAACAGTTGTTGGCCATTGCCTAATCAGGGCAAAATTGCCTTTACCTCAATTTAGGATTCTATCTTGAAGATCAATGATCTTTTTTCATAATTATCTTAAGGCTAAAAGAATAGTGGTCACTGGTCCCAAAGTATTCTCTTATCGATACCTCAGTAATCTGACCAGCTTCATTCTGTAGTAGCCCTATCCACGTGTTGCCGTACGTTGCTCTCCTGGACCTACTTAATAAAGTTCACCCCATCCAATCTCTGAGCACTTGAGCAATCCCAGTCAATGCACACTTTGCAATTTTTACAGGCCTCAGCAATCTCCTAACAATCTCCTTTAGCTCCCAGTGACCATTTGATGTCCTGTTTTTCTTTCACTCCGCCTCATACTATAGTCACCTTGTGATATTCTTCATCCTAATTCCCATCATTTATGATGCAGGACCTCATCATATTATGTTGCATTGCATCCATCTGGCATTAAATATCTTTGTACATTTTCATGGAAGTGCAAATAAATTTTGAAACAAAGTAAAATAAGCAATCTCATTTTGAAAAGAGAAGATCACAGGAAGATAGATAGGTCAAAATGGCTTTTGCCACATTGGCCTTCTTCAGTTGGAGTACAGATAATCCCCAACTTACGACCTATGCAACCTATGACCATCCTCAACTAGAACACAACAGACAACAGGCCATTTGGCCCTTCTAGTCTGTGCTGAAAACATCATACTGCTAATCCCACTGACCTGCCTCTCCTATCCATGTATCAATCCAGTTTATTTTTAAAACTTAAGAGTGAGCCCACATTTACCAAGTCAGCTGGCAACTCGTTCCACACTCCCACCACCGAGTGAAAAAGTTCCCCTTTCATCCTTCATGCATGTCCTCTTGTATTTATCTTTCCTAATCCAAGTGAAAAGAGCCCATTCCATTTACTAAACATAGAAACATAGAAAATAGGTGTAGGAGTAGGCCATTTGGCCCTTCAAGCCTACACCGGCATTCATTTTGATCATGGCTGATCATTCACGCAGTACCCTGTTCCAGCTCTCTCTCCATATCCCCTGATCCCCCTAGTCACAAGTACTAAATCTAACTCTCTCTTAAATGTAGCTATGGAACCGGCCTCAATCATTTCCTGTGGCAGAGAATTCCATAAATTCACCACCCTCTTAGTGAAAAAATTCTTCTTCATCTCAGACCTAAAGGACTTCCCCTTTATCTTTAAACTGTGATCCCTGGTTCTAGACTTGCTCAACATTGCTCAACTCTGTCTATACCTCTCATAATTTTGTAAACCTTTATCAAACCTCCCTTCATTCTTCTACGCTCGAAGGAATAGAGTTCCAAATTCAATTCTTGAAGAGCTGACAACATCCTAGTATATCTTCTTTGCACTCTTCCAATCTTACTGATATCCTTCCTGTAATTTGGCAATCAGAATTGCACACAATATTCCAAATTTCACCTCACCAATGTCTTGTACTACCTCACCATAAAATCCCAATACTTGCACTCAGTACTTTGATTTATAAAGGCCAAGATGCCAAAAGCTTTCTTGACACCCTCTCTTCTTGTGATGCCACTTTCAGGGAATTATGTATCTGAATTCCCAGATCCCTTTGTTCCTCCACACTCCTCAGTGCCCTATCATTTGCTGTGTATGTCCTACCTTGGTTACTCCTTCCCAAATTTCTCTGCATTAAATTCCATCTGACACCTTCTAGCCCATTTTTCCAGTTGGCCCAGATGCCTTCCTTAAGCCTTGAAAACCTTCCTTATTGTCCACAACGCCTCCAATCTTTGTGTCATTAGCAAACTTGCTGATCCAATTTTCTACATTATCATCCAGATCACTAATATAGACAACAAACAATGGTTCCAGCACCAATTCCTGAGGCACACTACTAATCATAGGCCTCCAGTCTGAGAAGCAATCATCCACTACCACCCTCTCTTCTCCCATTCAACCAAGTTTGAATCCAGTTTACAATCTCAACATGAATACCTAGTGTCTGAACCTTCTGAACTAGCCTCCCATGTGGGACCTAGTCAAAGGTCTTACTAAAATCCATGTAGAAGCATCCACAGCCTTTCCTTCATCTACTTTCTTGGTAACCTTGAAAAACTCTAAAAGATTTGTTAAACACGAACTAGCACACACAAAGTCATGCTGACTATCCTTAATCAGCCTTTGGCTGTCCCCAAATACTTGTATACCCATTCTCTCAATACACCCTCCAATAATCTACTTACTACTGATGTCAGGCTCACTGGCCTGCAATTTCCTGGTTGACTTTTGGATTCTTTTTTAAACAATGGAGGAACAATGGAACAACCCTCTAATCATCCAGCACCTCACCCATGGATAAGGATGTTATTTAAAAAAATAAAATAAAAAATAAAAATAAATAGATATATATATACATATATATATATATATATATATTTATATATAATGTACGTAGTGGGTCGCTACAGTTATAGCTCGGTTATAAAAAGGAGACTCACACAAAGGGAGTTCAGTCAACATTGAGTTTATTGAGATGCAGCTCTGCCTTTTATAGGCAGCCAGTCGCAAGCGTCACCACCAGGGCGTGGCTTGAGTGGAGCTGGCTGCCTATTGGCCGCCTTGGATCCGCAGGCTCAAATTGGACACCCTGCGATCCATTAACGGTGATTGGTTGATTTGGCTGCTATTATTACAGCCTATGGGAGTGGGTTTCTCATCCTGCGTGGTGCTTGCACGATCGCTGCGTTCAATGGCCATTTCCTGTGTTGGCCCATGGAGTGGGCCGCTGGCCGCTACACGGCCCCCCATTTCCCTAAATAACCGGCAAGTGGAATGTTGTGTCTTGGAGCCGGCCCCTTCACCATGGGGTCGAGTGACTGACCAGCTGGTTAAAGTTCAAGTGGGCCGGTTTTAGCCGGTCGACCATGAAGGTCTCCTCCCTACTGCCAATGTCCAACACGCAGGTGGACGTGTTGTATCTGATGATGCGGTATGGCACTTCATAAGGCCGCTGGAGAGGTGGCCGGTGAGGCCCGCGTTGGACAGATACATAGTGACAGTCTGCAGTGATCCCGGGCGCTTGAACAGTTGAGACAAGGTGGCCTCCGGGAGTTCCCACATATCCTCAGAAGCAGCCACAAATTCACCTGGGATAACTAGAGGTGCGCCATAGACCAACCCGGCAGAGGATGCCTCGAGATCCTCCTTTGGGGCAGTACAAATGCAGAGAAGGACTCAATGGAGTTCGTTGTCCCAGTGCAGTCCAGTGAGACAGGCCATAAGGGCCGTCTTCAGGTGCCTGTGTAACCTGTCCACCAACCCATTGGCCTGCTGGTGGTATGTTGTGGTGTGGTGGAGTTGGGTCCCCAGGGCATTTGCTAAGGTGGTCCACAGGCTGGAAGTGAATTGGGCCCCTCTGTTGGATGTTAAATGTTTTGGAACCAAGAAACGTACCAACCAGATGTTCAGTAATACCAGTGCATGTCTCCGTGGAGATTTCAGATGGCAGCACTGCCGCTGGCCAACTGGTCAGCCTGTCGACATGGTCAACAGATATAGGTAGGGGGCCCACAATGTCAGTATGCACATGACTGAACTGACAGCATGCTGGTTCAAAGGGCTGTGGAGGGCCTTTAATGTGGGTCTGGACCTTGGATGCCTGGAATGGAATATGTTTTTGCTAACTGAATGACCTCTTTAGAGATGCTGGGCCAGACATACTTGTTGGGCACCATTTTAACTGCAGTCCTGATAGCAGGGTGAGTCAAATTGTGGATCGCCTCGTTCATGCAACCGCAATGACAGGGTACGGTTTACCAGTCGAGGTACACAGAGCAGCTTACAGTTACCTGGGGCGATTTGGACATCCTCTAGTTGGAGGGTGTCCACTTCCTGCGCTTCAAGCAGGGCCGCATAGTCGATGCCTGGAGCAGGGGCGTGGACTGCTAGAATAGCCAGACCAGATAGAGCATTGGCTAACACATTGGACTTGCTAGCGATAAGTCCATTGAGAGTTCAGATATATAGGACAGGTGCTGCTGTTGCCTGGCTGAGCAAGGGTCTGTAACCTTCCTGAAAGCAAAGGTGAGTGGTTTGTGGCCTGCGTAGATTTTGAACTTCCTCCCCTCCAGGAAGAAAGCAAAATGGCAAATTGTCCCATATAAGGCTAACAGCTCCCTATCAAAGGCACTGTACTTGAACTTTGGTGGCCTGAGGTGTTAACTGAAAAAGGCCAGCGGCTGCCACTGTCCATTAACCAGTTGCTTAAGTACAGCCCCGACTGCTGTGCTGAAGGCATCTACCATGAGGGCAGTCAGGGCAGCTGTCCTGAGATGCACAAGAAGGGTGGCATTGGCTCGGGCATCTCTAGTTGCTTGGAAAGCCTTGGTCGCCTACTGTGAACATTGAATGTCATTCCTGGGCCCTGTCATGAGGGAGAATAAAGGGCTCATGTTGAGGGTTGCTGCCAATATAAAATGATAATAAAAAATGACCGTAGCTGTGATCTCTTGCAGGCTCTTCAGTCGATGGTCTGGGGAAGGATCAAATGGTGTCCACCTTTGAAGGCAACAGCCTGGCCCCATGTTGGTCAATGTGATGGCCCAGGAAATCAGTAATCTCTCTGCTAAACTGGTACTTGGCCGGACTGATGGTTATCCCAAACTCACTTAGCCTGGAGAACAATAGTTTTAAGTGAGCAGCGTGCTCAGTGCGGGTGTGGCTGGCTATTAAAATGTCATCGAGGTAGACGAAGACAAACTACAGATCCTGGCCCCCTGCATCCATCAACCTCTGGAGAGTCTGAGCTGTGTTTTTCAGCCCAAATGGCATGTGAAGGAATTCAAATAATTCAAAGAGGGTTATAATGGCAGTTTTGAGAATATCATCAGGATGAACTGGGATCGGACGATAATCCTTGATGAGGTCCACCTTAGAAAATATCTGCACCCCTTAAAGGTTGGTGGTGAAGTTCTGATTATGGAACATGGGATACCTGTCAGGTGTGGTGCCCTCATTAAGTTGGTGGTAGCCTCTACACGACCTCCAACCTCCTGCTGCCTTTGGTATCATATGGAGGGGAGAGGCCCATGGACTATCGGAGCTCTGCACAATGCCGAGTTCCTCCATCTTTCAAAACTCTTTTCTAGCCAGGTTGAGTTTCTTGGTGGGGGACGAGGGGGGGAAGACACAGCACCCTGGTGTGGAGTGGATGGGCCTCCATAATGATCTGGTATCTCATCCCATGTTTAGGCTTTGCTGAGTTGAAATGAAGCTTAGAGATGGAGGGGAATTCCATTAAGACTCAAGTGACTTCATTGGCAGCAGTACTCACCAAGTGTAGGGGCTCGTCGCTCGGGTGATCGGTTGGTGGGCTTCCTGGCTGGGTGTTACTGATGAGGTGCCATCACCTGTTCGAGCGTAGCGCAGGTGTCCCTCTTCACTACCCATATTACGTCTGATCGGTCTGCCACCCTCCTGGGGTCATTGAAGTCTTCTTCTGCGATGAGCAGCCGGATCCCTTCAGGCAGCCGCTCCAGGAAGATCTGCTGGAACAGCAGGCAAGTGATATAGCCATTGTTGAGAGCGAGCATGTTGCTCGTGAGAGCGGAAGGGGACCTGTCCCCCAATGTGCAGCAGTTGGGCGAGAGTCTGAAAGTGTAGGTTAATAACTCCTTGATGGCCACATACTTCCCTTGATATGGGGGCTACTGGAGGAAGTTGATGATGGTGTCTTGACTGAGGGTGCTGACTACTTGGTAGTTGCGCATGTCTTCAGCAGAGATCCGGCTGTGCCTCAGCCTGCTGGAACCACACCGTGGTTGCGACGTCCAGAACCTTTGCAGCTTCAACAAAACCGGTCCAAAGTGCCAATTGGACCAATCGGGGTCTCCACTGTAACGAATCACCACAGTTATAGCTAAAGGTATGGGGTGGTTATAGCTTGAGGTTATAATAAGAAAGAAGACTCTCACACGCAAGGAGTGTAATCGACACGGAGTTTATTGAGATGCTGATGTGCCTTTTATAGGCAGCCACCCATGTCATTACTGGAGCGTGGCTTGAGCAGAGCTGGCTGTCGACTGGCTGCCTTGGATCCACAGGTCTGGATTGGACCCCCCTGCAATCTACTGACAGCAATTGGTTGATTTGGCCGCTATTTCTGCAGCCTATGGGAACGAGTCTCCCATCCCGCGTACTGCTTGTGCGATCGCTACATTTGACACATTTCTTGTATCAGCCCGCAGAGTGGGCCACAGGCTGCTACATATATATAATACATAAAATTTATGTGGTTTATGTTGTATTTCACAAACTATAAGAGGGATACAGGGCAATGTAAGAGCCAAAATGTGCATACTTACCTTGTTAGTTGGCATCCCAGAGATCCCAGGGCTGGGCCAGCGGCTGCCTAGATTCCTGAGCAATGTGCAAGTCTTCAGTAGGCATATGTGCGGTGGGTTCACGTATTAGAGTTTGGTTGGCACATGCATGAGACTTAAGGATGTGATTTCAATTATCAGGCCACTTAACTTTCACACATGCCCCAAATGAACTCCAATACGAGAACTCTCCGAAGGCTCTTGCACACGCATGAATCAAGATGGCTGTGCCCAGCCCTGTGACTCCAGAATGCTGACTAACAAGGTAAGCATGGAGCAGAATGTGGAAAGATTCACCAAGGCTGATCAACAAATTCAGGAGGATTTAAATTGTTATCATCAAATATACAATGAGAAAGATTTAATTAGAAAGTTTGCTTTAAGACTTCAGTACTCCTCATGTGCGGGCACAATTCCGACTTATGTCCACTCCAAGATACAACTAATTCTGCGGTCATAAGTCGGGGAATGCCTGTGTTGAACATAGAAGTTGGGAGGCTTTGTTGCGGTAGTACAAGACGTTAGTGAGACCCCATTTGGTGTGTTGTCACTGTACTATAGAAAAGATATTGTCAACCTGGAGAGATTATAGAGATTTTCCAGGACTCTGGGGGGTGGGGGTGGGGGGAGTAAGCTATAGGAAGAGATTGTGCAGGCTAGGGGATCATCCTTAGACTGCAGGAGGATGAATGGGTGACCTCACAGAGGTAGACAAAATAATGAAAGGAATATTATACACGGGTCTTGCTCAGAGTAAGGGAATCAGTCACCAGAAGACATAGGTTCAAGTTGAAGGGGGTGGGGGAAATAGATTTAACAGGAATCTGAGTGGCAAAGTTTTCACAGAGAGTGGTGGGTGCTCGCATCTGGCTGCTGGAGAAGTGGTTGAAGCACGTATGATTGCAATGTTTAAAAACATTTTGACAGCTACATGGACAGGGATGGGTTTAAATGGATATCAGCCAAATGTAGGCAAGTGGGCCTAGTGTAGGTGAGACATTTTGGTCGGCATGGGTGCGTTAGGCTGAAGGGCTGTTTCCACACCATATGATTCTATGATTTTATCAGAAAGATTTAGGGTTTTGCAATGACTACAGCTTTAGAAATAGAGCAGAATGATAAAGGTGCTATTTTTAATGCAATCATTGAAAAATAAAAGCAAAATCATAAAGTTAAGAGATGGTAGCTAAACAATAGGTTTATTTAAAACCTAAGTTAGAAGAGTCTATTCTAATGCACCTACTTGAAGAATATTGTTATATCATTAGATGATAAATAACCTGAGCTTTGGTTTTAAGGATTGACAAAAGATAAAAGGCTTCTTTCAATAAAAGCAAGGCAAGAGACAAATACAGTATCCAAAATCGGATTATCCAAAACTTCATTTATCCGAAAATTGTTTGGTCTCAGAAGTGACATTGTTTCGCCTCTGAAAGCTTTGAGATAAATATGGATATCTGAAACAATCAGAAATCCTTAGTTAACCTAAAATTTTGGAGCCGAACTGGCCTCACAGGTTGAAAAAAAATTCACCTGACATGAAATTAGAACAATGTTGTCTTTGTTTCAGGTAACTCCCTTCCTCCGCTCTTTCCATTTCTTCTTTTCCTACCCCAATGACTTTTCTCTCCAACTCTCCCTCTCAAACTGTGTCCCACTGTCTCCCAGCCACAAGTGGTCAGAAGTATCCCTCGTCCCGGTGTCATCAAGGAGAGCAGCCTCCCAGACAGGAGCAGGGACTTAAGGCTCCCAGGCAGGAGTGGGGACCTCGGTGGGGTGGTGTCAGTGATCATCAGCGGTAGTTGGGAGGGGGAGTGTGCATAGGCAAAGACTGGGTCAGTGATGGACTCCAACATTGAGAACCCAGAAGCAAAGCTGAACAGGCCCTGCCAGAATGAGCCCACAGGGAAAAAGAAGCTCGCCGACTCGCCAGTGAGTGTTCTTCCAGCCCTGGAAGCCTCCCCTGGGATCGGTGGTAGTGGTGAGGACACATCGGGGATTGGATGCAGCGGTTGGGAGGTCTTGATGATCTGGATCGGTATTGGGGACGAGTCAGAAATCAGCAGCCAGCATTTTTGTTGTGAAAATTAAACATTATTTTAAAGCTTAGCCTTCCCCTGTTGTTTGTTGTTGCTACTGGCTGTTTTTTTTTTTTAAATGGCCAGTTATCCAAAAAATTCAGTCTTCTGAAATAGGTCCGGTCCCGACCATTTTGGATAATCAGAGTTGTACTGTATATGTTTGAAAATATGAATCTAATAACATATGGAAAAAAAAACATTTCTCTTTACCAATAAGCAAACAAGAAACGTGAAATTTAAGAATATCACCAAAACCATGAAGGAAGAAGTCAGTGATTTTTTCCCCCCCACTGAATGCAGAAAAAATAAAAGCTCCAACACAATCAAGAAGCAAAAGAGGCACTAAATATTAAAAATGTACAAGAAGGTATGAAGGGTAGGAGAATGAGACAAAGGTGGCTCTATCATGCACAGTAGGTTTAAAGAGCTTCCTTTGCAACAAAATTCTACATGACAAGACTCAAACACCATTTTTAATTATAGCATTTCTCTTGCAGGAACATGCAATCCATAATGCTTTTTTGTTATTGATGTTATTTATAGATCAAACTCTAATCACACTGTACCTTAACCATAATAAAGCCATCAAACACTGTTTTTTGTCTATTCTGAGGCAACAGAAGGGGGCACTCGTTGATCAAGACATCACATCCAGCCATGATTTGACATTAAGGTGAAGATCTGGAAGATACAAATAGGTTTAGTGACAGAAATTATTTTTATAATTATTCCCAAATATATTTCAAAATCTCAACTAATGTCCAATTTTTCAAAAAGAATTTGGTAATTTTTTTTAAAATTACATTGGCAACAGGGCAAGTGTCAAAGGAAATCACACACATCTCTTCAAGACCCAGACAACTAAATAGCCTCATTATTATTTATTGACAAAAAAAACTACAGGTACTTCAAATAATGCTACAATATTAAGTTACAATTACGACTACCCACTCCCTATTTGTCTTTTTTTTCCCCATATTGCACAATGAATCTGAATTTGATTTCCAGGCTATTAATTCCAAATGTACTTTTAGGCAAAACATTAATTTATTCTCCTTTCATGATCATAATAAGAAGGAATACAAGGGATACTAGAGTGCTAACATTTACCAAAAACACATTAAACATCATGCAAATAGAAAATGAAGATCAGGCCTGGATGTTATGTATGTACTCTGACAATAAATCTGAACTTTGAACTTTTTAAATTTCGAAAAATTCTGGAGAGGCTAAAGTGTCATATTTAAAATATACAAAGCATCACTAATACCACAGGAGTGAGAGATAGGCACACATTAATTCACTATATACATTCAAGATTTGGAAAAGAGGCTCGAATGCAGCGTATCTAAGTTGGCTGATCAGGAAATTGTGCAGAGGATGCAAAGAGATATTGATAGGTTAGGTGATTGGGTCTGGCAGTTGAGGTATAATGAGGTAAAATACAAATTCAAAATAGATCAGCTTATTATTTAAATGGTGAAAGATCGCAAGATAGAGTGCTTGTGCATGAACTACAAAAGGTTGGTTTGCAGGTGCAACAAGTTGTCAACATTGTCCTTCATTGCTACAGGAATAGAATTTAAGAACAAGGAGATTCCACTGCAACTGTGTATGGTCTGGTGAGGCCACACTTGAAGTACTCAGTGCAGTTAGGAACTCCTTTATTGAGAAAAGATGTACTGGCTTTGGAGATGATACAGAGGACATTCACCAGATTCATTACAGAGATGGGGGGGAGTACCTTTGAGGAGAGATCAAGTCACCTGGGACTATACGCAATGGCATTCAGAAGAATAAGAGGGGATCTTATAGAGACATTTAAAATTATGAAAGGGATACAAAAGATACAGGTAGAAAAGTTGGTAGATGAGACTAGAACTAAAGGACAAAGTGTCAAGTTCAGTGGAGGAGATTTAGGACTGAGATGAGGAGGAACTGCTTTTCCCAAAGTAATGAATCTGTGGAATTAAAATGTTTAAGACACAGTTAGATTGATTTTGTTTTTGCGCAGTAGGAGAACTAATGGTTATGGGAGGGGGGGAGGTTGGGGAAAGCAGAGAAGTAGAGCTGAGTCCACAGTCAGATCAGCTATGGTCTTATTGAATGGTTGAGCAGGCTTGATGGGTCAGACGACCTGCTCCTATTTTGTATATTCTCGTACTGATTTATCTTCTGGAACATATGCAGACATGGCTTCCAAGTAAAGATTCAGATGAGTTTGGCCCTGAAGTGCTTCTCCTACTGTAAATTCAAGTGAATCATTCACAGACTAGCAAGCGTCATCCAGGGGGACAAAAAAAATCATTTAAGAGATTCTGAAAGACTGTCAGCATCTCTGATACGTACTCCAGAAAATTAAAGGAAAGATTAAATATAATGTAAAATACCATTGTCACAGGTATGAAAACAATCCACAAAATTCAGAGAATTGCAAATTTGATTACTGCTGGACCTTTCCTCGTGCTCCTTACTTACCCAAGCAATTATCACTATTTCTTATCAATTCATCTTTGATGGTCGATACAAGTACCATATACTTCAAATGTGTCAAGACCATAATAGGGGGAAATGTTTCTCCTTTCACTATTTTCTCCCTTATCAATGTAATCAGAAAAAGGAACATTTTCCAGCCATTAAAGAATTGAACAATTTTAAATAATGAGTGATTTGTATCAAATACCCTATTGACCTAGGAGGCATTTATAATTCTTGTCTCACCATCCCACCTCAGCCCTCCCAGTGCCTTACCAAATTCAAGGATGGTGCAGGTTAAAAACTACAACTAACTGATACGTGGCTGCCTAGGAATCAATTTACAGCAGGTTTGAGTAATTAAAAACAAATTGAAGAAACTTCCAACCAATCAACTTCCAAGATGTGAAAAATTAATTCTGCTAACCCACTCTGCCATCTCTGCGAACCTTAAAGGCTAGTTTCTGACAGGAAATTATCTGACAGAATTATGCATTAAACAAGTCCCATTAACAACAGCAATTCAGAATCTGCAAAAATATTGCTGAGTTAGGCAATGTTTGCTGCCCTAGATACATCAAGGCACAAATGACCTAAATTTGGAACTTCACTTGCTATGATACAATCTCTAGCCTCTATTCCACTGTCCAAGAATTAACAGGGAATTAACTGGGACAGACTCCAGTGGAAAAAGAAAACAGTCAGCATGCCAGCATCAAATAATGTCATTTCACGCAAGGGATTGACAGCCTCTACCCATAATCATACCCCAAGCATCAGCTCATGCTGATGTGCTGATTAAACCAGTGGAAAAAGGACAGCAGAAAGTCACCTGTTTCCAATTGAAGGTAGAACACTCCAATCCCTGGGGATGAGTGTGTTCAGTGGAAAAGCAGTCACTGTCCCAGTTAGAGGTGGCCCAGTGGAAACAGTACAAATGCCTTCCTATCCTGGGACACTGCATGGCCAATTAACTGGGATGCCAGTGGAAAAGGGGCTTCTATTAACCGCTCGAGTTACATTTGAACAAGTAAGAAAATTACTATCGCCAGTCAAATATCACTACATCCTATACAATAATACAGTAATCATTTATAGCAAGAACACATTATACAAACTATATTCAAACTACAGCCATCCTTTGATTTACAAAAGGGATACATTCCTGGATAATGCTTCAATTTATGAAAATTCCAACAAGAAAGGCAGGGCAAAAAGCATTGTATGTATTTTGTTAGTGAATTCCTACAATGGAGTAAGAAAAAAAATAAACATAAATTATCGCTGCATCCAGATAGAGAACAGGTAAGAAACCATCTCTTTGGAAAAAGACATGTAACCTGAAGAATCGATGATATCCGAGAAAAGATTGGGAGCCTGATTGTGTAGTATTTGAAGAATACCTGTAGTCAATGCCATCTCCCTTGTATTGATATTAAATAGGTGTACTGCTCTAGGTCAGTTCAAGTAAGTAGTGGTCAGCACCTGTGATAATACATATTGTAAAGGATTGTAATGCATGGCAGAGCAAGATGCAACCAAACTGATCTGCATCTTGCAGTCCTTCCTTTTTTCACTGGAAAAACTGCAATGGGTAATTCCCATAGGGAATTTGATAGTATCACTAATAAAGCTGAAAAGTAAAAGCATCATAGAAGTTATCATGGAGGGTTTATAAAAAGTTTTTTTTTTAATTTAGAAATAGAGTACAGTAACAGGCCATTCTGGCCCATGAGCCCCTGCCACTGAAATACTCCTTGACCTACAACCCTCATATGTTTTAAAGAGTGGGAAGAAACCTGAAAACCAAAAGGAAACTCATCCAAACACAGAGAGAATGTATAAACTCCCTTCAAACAGTGCCAAATCCAAACCCTGGTCACTGCTGCTGTAATAACAGGGCATAAAGTCAGTGGTTCTCAACCTTTTTTTCCCCCACTCACATGCCAGTTTAAGTAATCCCTTACTCATCTCTGAGCACTTGTGGCATCGGGATTGCTTAAGGTGGAATGTGAGTTTAGGGGGGCAGTTTGAAAACCACTGAGGTAGATGGAGTGGAATTTGCTGATGCACAAATTGTACTGTATTTTATTGTGTATGGTTTCTGATATGTTGTCTTAGAGAAGTTTGTGATGCAACTGTCATTTAAGGCAAAGTTCATTGTTGTTAGTCTATTTTATTTAGCATTTGACTTGTTCATTACGATAGTAGGAACATACCTATCATTCATTAGTTTTACAGTAATTTTTGTGGCCATTTGTTTATTGTTTTGAATTTTGTGGCACTGTTAGAACTACACTTAATACAATGGTTCTGAACCTTTTTCTTTTCACTCACATACAACTAAGTATTTCCTATGCCATAGTAGGTGCTCTGTGATTAGTAAGGGATTGCTTAAGGTGGTATGTGGGTGGAAAGAAAAAGATTGAAAGCCACTGCTTTAATTTCACCAAAATGACTCATTATGTGAACAGTTTCATAACTCCAAAGGAAATGGGCCAATGGCAATTTTTCTCAAGCAAAATATTTCAGTAACAATTGGGTCTAGAGCTGTGGTTCTCAACCTTCCCTTCCCACTCATATACCACCTTAAGCAATCCCTTACTAATCACAGAGCATTTAGGGCATAGGGATTACTTAAAGTGGAATGTGAGTTTAAGGAAGCAGATTGAAAACCACTGATATAGCTGATAAACAGTGAATGTAAGCAGTTCTGTGGGTGTACAACCCCTTTATTTTAACTGACACTGGTTTGTTTACTAAAGGGCAAGTCTATTACTTTTTGGCCATCTACGGATATTGAATGAGTTCAGTTTTTTAAGATGTCTATAAGTTGATTTTGGCTACAAGTCAGAAATTAAACAAAAATAATTTGTTACGGTAACCATACCTCCACAGAATTGTAATGAATGGCATCAAAAGGACAATAGACTAATAAAAAGTACAATATTAAGGGTAGAGAGAGACAGAGTAAACAAATTCTGATCAGGGGAACAAACATATGTCAAGCTTATTAATTTAATAGCAATATGGGTGCTCATTTACATTTAAGGGTGTCCAGTCATCAGATGTTTGTAACCCAGAAGCCTGTAAGTAATTTTATTTCCAGGACAGCAATGAACATCTCATCCACCTCTTTTTCAGTTTTAAAGCTTTTAAAATCGATTCCAATTAAATGTTGGTCCAATTTCAACATGACGCTATTTTTATTTTCAACTCTTTACTGTTCTAAAAATTTAATTTTAAAGATTGGAGGAAGGAACTCGATTTATTTAATTGTTTCTCTTCTCCCTCCCAATAAAGATTTTAAATGTAATTGTTTAAGTGATTAACTCCACTCGCAACTTTTCACCCAATGAAACAGTCTATGTCTGCATGGCATCAAAAAATATATAAACACATTTCGGCATGGGCTGATAAAGCAGAAAGTAACATTAGTGCCACAAGGTGCAAGGCGGCCATCATCTTTGATGAGATCATCTAATTACCTACCCTTGATAATCATTGGTTTTACTACTGGCATGCTCTCTTCCAAGAGTCATCAGTGACCAGAAATTCAACCAGATTAGCCAACGCAAGTGCTAATTTGAGGCTAAGGTATCAAGCAGCAAAAGACTCATTCTGACACTGTATCCAGGAGTACTTGACCAGCACTGCTCTTCCCAAACATTTGTTCTTGATGCCACTGGTGCAGTATTTGCAATCCATTCCATACAGATCCTCATTTAAGCCATTTTAAGTGCAGCACTTAAATCCAAGAAGTCAGTTGGAAATTAAGTGTTAAACCCATGTAAAGTTGTTGTCCTTAAAAACAGGTACAGGGGCTGAAAAAGCATGGCATCAAAACTAGCAGGTTCCTTTCTTAAGCTGCACACCAGACTTGGAAATGTGTTGCCATTCTTTTTTCATCACTGCAGCCAAATCTTGGAACCCTTCCACTATAGTAGTATGGAGACATCCACACTAAAGGAACTGTGGAAGATGAAGATGGCTCACCACCACAAGATCAAAGGCCCGATGGAATGGAGAATAAATGCTGGCTTTGCAAGCAACACCATCATACCCAAAACATTAATGAATTATAAAGACTCATCAAATTACTTCTTTACCTTGAAATGAAATTTAAAAACTGACTGTTCCTGTTGTGTGTGCTTCAGATTTCTCCCCTCATGACAGACTATGATAAACTGTTCATATTTTTTTTATTGTAATTGTACAAGGAATGAGTCTCTGACAGTTAGAACTTAATTTTCTGAGGTATATTTTGACAAATAAAAAAAATCAAAATAAAAACCAGCTGAAACAAAACATTAGAGATGTGCTCATCTTGGATCTGCAAAGAATTCAACGAGGAAGGCACTTGTGCGCTAGCTACATTGACCACTATATACCAGCATGGAAGTGTCTGAAAGAGCGTTTCTATAAGGTGTTCCAACTCATGTAGGAAAGACAGTAATAGGTTGGTTTGAATGTACACAAAGAGAATATAAAGAAACAGGGATAAGCAGAATAACAGTGTTCAGCACAGGATACAAGGACTTTGCAGTGCAGGGAATGACATGCCTGAACAGGCCAATAGAGAAAGACATCAGAAAACATGCAATAGTATTGCAAAACTCACCCTTTTTGTTCAGGTTATTTTAAGCATTTTTCCCTTTTGATTGCAGGACAAATCCACTCTGAACCTGGATAACCAAGAACACACTATTTTAGGAAACTAAATTTTAATTTCTAAGATTGCTTCAGTCTCCTAACAATCAGAAAATCCTTCAAAAGATAACCTAGATATTTTTTACATATTAAATGACAAAATGCTTTAGGTAACAAAGCAGGAGACTATCTGAGAATATTTGATGAATAAATCATTAAAACTGAATTAAGCCACTGGCAATTAAGGAAGGAAATAAATGGTGTGCTACAAAGCTGAGACTTTGATTAGCAAATCTAAATACAAGTAGACTAACCTGGATCAAGCAAATTAGAGGGCCCAACTCTCAGCATCTCCCTCTGCAAATGAATCCTCAACTCTTGGACATACAGACTGCAATCAGTGAAAAGTGGTGACAACGCCTCCTTCATGATAACCCTCAATGCTGGTGCCCCTGCATAGTGAGCTCCTTAATAAATCCTTTAACATTTCGTAACTATGTGGCCAAATATTCCCCAACTTCATTTACAAGATTGCAAATAACACCACAAAAGGCAGACCTTCAAACAATGAGACATAATACATGAATGAGATATAAAGACTAGTGGCATGGTGTCAAGACTACACTCTCCAGGAGGTGGGGGGTTGGACTGCACTTCTGGTCTGCATCCATGTGCAAATGGCAGAGAGCTTTAAGTTTTTAAAGGCAAATATCACCAACAATTGCTCTGGTTCAGAAGCTAAGGAAATTTAGCACATTCCAAGTGTTGCTTACCAATTATTATAGATGCCCAAGACAACAAAAAAAACTGCAAGGAGTTGTAAACGCAACACAGGCCATCATGTTGTCCACCCTCTCTGCCATCAGCTCCAACTCACTGCAGGAAAGTAGCTGATATACTAAAGGACCCATTCAAACTCTCCTCCCCCAGTCAGAAAATAGAGGAACTTAAAAATTCACAGCACCAGATTGAAAGACAGTTTCTTTCCCCCTCTTATGAGAGTCTTGAACAGACCTATCGAGTAGATTAGTAATTAACATTAGTAAAATATGATCTCCTGATCTCACAAGACCTGTCTCATCACAACCCTTGCCCTTCTCTCTGCAACACCATCACTTTGCACTTTTTTTTTTGACACATAA
The DNA here is from genome assembly GCF_036971445.1 of Narcine bancroftii. NCBI lineage: Eukaryota > Metazoa > Chordata > Chondrichthyes > Torpediniformes > Narcinidae > Narcine > Narcine bancroftii. The sequence continues at coordinate 67,094,148 of NC_091472.1, forward strand.
GTAATGCTAACTTTTTGCCTGGATACCACGCAAGAAGTTTTTGCCTTTTACTTTGATATAGACGGCAATAAGCAATTGTAATTTTTAGAGAAGAGTCTTGTAGTTGGTCTTCTTGGTGTTCAGCTATGAAGTGCAAGCTTCCATAAATTTCCTGAAAAAAGTTCTGAAATTTGTCTATAAAATGCACACTAGTGCATTGTCAGGTCTGCAGGCTTTGAGGAATACAGAGGGGTTGGACAGACAGTGGTTTTATCACGAGAGTGTAGGAGGCTGATGAATTCTTTTCTTTTTCTTTGGCTTGGCTTTGCGGACGAAGATTTATGGAGGGGGTAAATGTCCACGTCAGCTGCAGGCTCATTTGTGGCTGACAAGTCCGATGCGGGACAGGCAGACACAGTTGCAGGGGAAAATTGGTTGGTTGGGGTTGGGTGTTGGGTTTTTCCTCCTTTGTCTTTTGTCAGTGAGGTGGGCTCTGCGGTCTTCTTCAAAGGAGGTTGCTGCCCGCTGAACTGTGAGGCGCCAAGATGCACGGTTTGAGGCGATATCAGCCCACTGGCGGTGGTCAATGTGGCAGGCACCAAGTGATTTCTTTAGGCAGTCCTTGTACCTCTTCTTTGGTGCACCTGTCACAGTGGCCAGTGGAGAGCTCGCCATATAACACGATCTTGGGAAGGCGATGGTCCTCCATTCTGGAGACGTGACCCACCCAGCACAGCTGGATCTTCAGCAGCGTGGACTCAATGCTGTCGGCCTCTGCCATCTCGAGTACTTCGACATTAGGGGTGAAGGCGCTCCAATGAATGTTGAAGATGGAGCGGAGACAACGCTGGTGGAAGCGTTCTAGGAGCCGTAGGTGATGCCGGTAGAGGACCCATGATTCGGAGCCGAACAGGAGTGTGGGTATGACAATGGCTCTGTATATGCTTATCTTTGTGAGGTTTTTCAGTTGGTTGTTTTTCCAGACTCTTGTGTAGTCTTCCAAAGGCGCTATTTGCCTTGGCAAGTCTGTTGTCTATCTCGTTGTCGATCCTTGCATCTGATGAAATGGTGCAGCCGAGATAGGTAAACTGGTTGACCGTTTTGAGTTTTGTGTGCTCGATGGAGATGTGGGAGGGCTGGTAGTCATGGTGAGGAGCTGGCTGATGGAGGACCTCAGTTTTCTTCAGGCTGACTTCCAGGCCAAACATTTTGGCAGTTTCTGCAAAACAGGACGTCAAGCGCTGAAGAGCTGGCTCTGAATGGGCAACTAAAGCGGCATCGTCTGCAGAGTAGTTCACGGACAAGTTTCTCTTGAGTCTTGGTGTGAGCTTGCAGGCGCCTCAGATTGAAGAGACTGCCATCCGTGCGGTATCGGATGTAAACAGTGTCTTCATTGTTGAGGTCTTTCAAGGCTTGGTTCAGCATCATGCTGAAGAAGGTTGAAAAGAGGGTTGGTGCGAGAACACAGCCTTGCTTCACGCCATTGTTAATGGAGAAGGGTTCAGAGAGCTCATTGCTGTATCTGACCCGACCTTGTTGGTTTTCGTGCAGTTGGATAATCATGTTGAGGAACTTTGGGGGACATCCGATGCGCTCTAGTATTTGCCAAAGCCCTTTCCTGCTCACGGTGTCGAAGGCTTTGGTGAGGTCAACAAAGGTGATGTAGAGTCTTTTATCACAAGGGGTATGGATAAAGTGAATGATCCATCTTTTATCCAGGGTAGACATTTCTACTACTTTTACCCAGGGTAGGCAGTTCTACTTTTACCCAGGCTAGGCAGTTCTACTTTTACCCAGGCTAGGCAGTTCTACTTTTACCCAGGCTAGGCAGTTCTACTTTTACCCAGGCTAGGCAGTTCTACTTTTACCCAGGCTAGGCAGTTCTACTTTTACCCAGGCTAGGCAGTTCTACTTTTACCCAGGCTAGGCAGTTCTACTTTTACCCAGGCTAGGCAGTTCTACTTCTACCCAGGGTAGGCAGTTCTACTTCTATCCAGGGTAGGCAGTTCTACTTCTATCCAGGGTAGGCAGTTCTACTTCTATCCAGGGTAGGCAGTTCTATTTTTACCCAGGGTAGGCAGTTCTACCTCTATCCAGGGTAGGCAGTTCTACCTCTATCCAGGGTAGGCAGTTCTACTTTTACCCAGTGTAGGCAGTTCTACTTCTATCCAGGGTAGGCAGTTCTATTTTTACCCAGGGTAGGCAGTTCTACTTTTATCCAGGGAAGGCAGTTCTACTTTTATCCAGGGTAGGGAGTTCTACTTTTATCCAGGGTAGGCAGTTCTACTTTTATCCAGGGTAGGCAGTTCTACTTTTACCCAGGGTAGGCAGTTCTACTTCTATCCAATGTAGGCAGTTCTATTTTTACCCAGGGTAGGCAGTTCTACTTTTATCCAGGGAAGGCAGTTCTACTTTTATCCAGGGTAGGGAGTTCTACTTTTATCCAGGGTAGGCAGTTCTACTTTTATCCAGGGTAGGCAGTTCTACTTTTATCCAGGGTAGGCAGTTCTACTTTTATCCAGGGAAGGCAGTTCTACTTCTATCCAGGGTAGGCAGTTCTTCTTCTATCCAGGGTAGGCAGTTCTACTTTTATCCAGGGTAGGCAGTTCTACCTTTATCCAGGGTAGGCAGTTCTACTTTTATCCAGGGAAGGCAGTTCTACTTTTATCCAGGGAAGGCAGTTCTACTTTTATCCAGGGAAGGCAGTTCTACTTCTATCCAGGGTAGGCAGTTCTACTTCTATCCAGGGTAGGCAGTTCTACTTTTATCCAAGGTAGGTAGTTCTACAAATAGAGGGCACAAGTTTAAGTTTCAACAGGACCGGAGGGGCAAGTTTTTCACTTAGAGGGTAGTTTGTATCTATGTTTATCTGACCCTATATTTCTTACCTTTTGGTCTCATGGCACAATAGGGTAATTGAACATACTATAAATTAAATTACTACTGTATATTGATGCATCTTAAGTACTTTCATAGTGGCAAAAATTAAGATTTACATTGAGCATTGTATGGACGCGTATGAAAATAATCCCTCACATCTGGAACCAGCCACCAGAGGAAACTAGAAGTGGGTTCAAAAGACACTTGGACAGATATTATAGGAAAGGCTTGTGCACGCAAAAACGAGTGCAGAATACTGGACCAACGGGATGGGCCGGACTCTGTCATGGGAAGAGCCGGGGCGTTTCTTTTTCATTTCAGTTGATTTAAATCCACGTTTTGCAACGTTTGAACTTTAATTTTTGAACGATCATGTTTTAACCTTTCTGGATGAAAACCGGGCAGCCCCACGTGACTCGGCCCAGAAGATCAAGGCCGCTTCAGACACAAGCCGGCGGCCTTCGCGGTGCGGGATTCAGTGTTGACGTTGCTCTGTACTCACTCGGAGCGAGTTTCCTGCACTCTGCCTCCGGGCCGGACTCGCCGCTCCGCAGACACTCTACCAGCGCCAATCCGAGCGGCCGGAACCCGCAGCGCTGCGCCCGCGCTTCCTTCAAAGGTTCCCGCGCGTTCGGGATCCTGGCGGACCAATCAGCGGCTTCCCCCGCCCCTCCAATCAGTTCCACCGACGAGTCGAGGGCGCCAGATTCAATTGAGTTCCCGTCCGAGCTTCCCCACGTGGCTGCTGTTCGGGAACGAAGCAGTGGCGAGCAGACATAGGTAACCAAATCACCCCTCCTACCTTTCGGCCTGACAGTGGATGCTATCAAAGGTCTTTAATAATAGGGCGCCTGGGATGCACATCGTTGCATGGAGTCGTGCCGTCAGCCATGCAGCAGGCTTTGAAATTATTTTCTCTGATTTTCAGGCCGCCTGCCATGTCTGAGGTCTGGAGCAGTTCGTGATATTTTGTAATGTCTGCTTAAGGACTGGTTGCACTTCAGCCCGACATGCCTAATCTTCAGTGAGTTGGTCAGAATCTGCTTGTGGTGATATGTAATTACACCACTAGGTCACCAGGGGGCATCCCAGTGACCTTGTACATAAAGCAGTCCAGAGCTACAGTCTAGCCTTCCAGGTTTGTCTTGCAGAGACAAGACCTCTTAGTGTCCATATTTGTTTATTAAAGCTGTCTTATACTCGCACTGCTGGTGTGGTTATTATCAGTACACTGCTCAATGTTTTGCTTCCAGGTTTGACCAAGATGGCCATTCACAGGTCCAAGCAGTGGGCTGAAGGAGATTCCCTCCGAGCCAACTGCCTCTTTTCTGAAGAAACGTCTATGTCTGGATATTTCTGGAGAAGGAACATGCCATGTCTACTGATTCTCTGGGACAATGGCAGTATTCTAGACAAGGATGACAGAGTTTTCATTTGAATATGATTTAATTCTGATTTAACAAGTAAATAAACCCTTTTATATATCAAAAATGGAAGGCAAGAATATGTTAGCAGATGAATTGTATCCCTCCAGCTCTAAATGTAGAGTACACTCACTGCCACCCAGCCACTGAATACATTTTCATCAATTGTAACTATTGGTTTTTCATGTAGCATATTCACTTCGCATAAAGATGCAACTAAAATCAGTTGGTTGCTCTTCACCCATAACCTGTCCACTCATTGAAAAAAAATACCTGTACTGCCTTGTAAGCATGACATTGTCTACTTACTCCTAATAAGTGATTATCTTGAAATCAAAATGGAAAATGAATGAGTTACTCAATTTATATTATCAGTGAAGAAGTGTTGGCTTTTGTACAGAAAATGGAAATGTTGGATATGCTATGGCTGTGGCTTACAGACTTATAAAGAAAAATTGGCCAAAAACTAGAGCAATTTTTTTTCAAATGCATTAACAGGTGATAAAGTATTCAGACTCATGATACCATCATTTAAAATATGGAGAAATTTCTAAACAGTGGATTGAAAAGTGTTCCATTGGAGGAGCCAGTGATTTAAGAAAAGCTAATGATTAGACAATCATGTGAAACAGGAAGTTGTGTCAATTTTGGGGGAAGCAGTGCAGCCAAAGAAACTACTTTTAAGGCCAGCAAGGGCTGGTTTCAGACATTCAAAAGAACTTCTGGACTATAAATAGCATAATGTTAATTTGGTATTGAAAGGTTTATCTTCAGACTATAAACTAGCAGCAGGGTTTCCATCTAAGCTGGCCAAGTTCATCGATCAGAAGTGTTATAAAGTGAAGCAAGTTTATAAGTGAGACTTTTTAAAAAATGAATTCTAATGAGAACTTAACATTTGAAAAATGAGAAATCTGCTCTGCAGGTGGCATTGAAGTCACAATTGACAATAAATACTTGTAATGAAGACTTTGCTGAGGATCCAAATCTGGAACAGAAGTTGATATTCAACAAGTTTAAGTGCTTCCAGTCTGTATATAAGACCTTCCAAAACCATGAAGTCCACCAACAATCTGGGAATTAGCATTCATCAGCACATTACCAACCTATAGTTAAAATTGTCCTTTCAATGTTCTTGACTCCCTTAGAGCACCCAGGTATTATACACTGCACATTACACTGCAAGATTAACTTGAAGGTATCTCTTGAAGCTAGCATTATAACATCTTCTCTGTTTCTGTTATTGTAAACTTCAAAGAACAGCCTGCCAGCATTATCACTGACCCACATGTGAAAAACTCATAGCACCCAACAACCTGCTAATCACCATTAGCAAGTATCAGTACGGCTACATTCTTCCCAGAGGATGCAATTAGTGAAGCTGAAGAGCTAACAAAGTGAATCACTGAACAAGGAACAAGTTGAGCAGTAGAAACCTATGACCAGATGGCAACATTCCTATCACACATGCAACTTAGTAGAGATTAATAGTGAAATTGGAGGGCTTTATTTTGCTACCACTATTTATCATAATAAAGGAAATGAATGTACAGCCTATATAGAAGAATGAACATAGAAACAACCTCTTTGCTCCATCAATTCTGAAACAATTCCTTCTGTTAACAATGATTTCTCCCCTAAAGCTGTTACATAATTCTTTTTTAGAATTTATTATTGAATCTGCTTCCACTTCACTTTGGACAGTGAATTCCAAACTTTAACAACAGACCATGCAGTTGTTTTCTGGAAGTACCTGATTCTTTTGCCTAATTTGTGTCCTTTAGCGGCTGACTCTTCTGCCACTGGAAACCCTTTGTTCTTAATTTCTCTACCAAGTCTTCTGACTATCTTGAATATTTATGCAAAGCCTCGATTTAACCTTCATCTAAGGAATAAAAATCCTAATTCTGTAAGATCTCAAGATAATTAAAGTTAGGTATTATTCCAATAAATCTATTTTGTATCCCTTTTCTGAAATTCAAAAGGAACATACTGCATATGCAAAAAACTTGAAATTACAACAGAAAATATTGGAAATACTCAGCAAGGTTAAGCCAAGTTTGTGAAGATAGAAACTGAAGATTGTGAAGATAGTTACTGTTCTGTGTGTCTCAATTAAAACAATTTTTAAAAAATCAATATCGAAAATGTAGTAAATGCTAAGCAAGTCAGGTAGCAGCTATTGAAAGAGAACCAGAGTTAACATTTCAGGTCAAAGTCTGTTCATCAAAACTCCAAAGCCAAAAGTTGGTTTTAAGTTTCATCCTGGGTTTAGCCCATTTTGCTCTGGGTTAAGATGTTAATGAAGTTATCTGATTTATAAGTCAATGAAATCAGTTGGTTAGAGAGTGAGTGAGAGAGAACACAAACAATCACAAAAGCTATGAATTGGGGGTAGTTAGAGGAAAGAAGAACAAAAGATTGTAAAAGACATAAAATGCAGAGCTGTATGAAATGCCCAGGTCAAACTGGAATAATGGAGAGAGAAAAACTGAACCTATATTGCAGATTTTTAGCATTGACTAGAGAAAATTAGTTATCTGATTTCAACAAATGCCTTATTTTCCTAGCTTTGACAGAATTTTCTATTTTTCCTTCATCCATTCCAAGTTTGATTAGAATTCATCACAATACTTCAGCTAGGAATTAATTATTGTACAAAAAAAGGTTGAACATAACTCTATTGTTTTTCTACTTCAAAGTCTAGATTATACAACAAATGGAAAGATGCATTAAAAATTAACCTGTACTGATTTATTACATATTCAATTTTCATACATGTGTAATATGCAATGATCCATGCTTGCAAGAATGAATCTTGGACCTTCAAGTGGTGGGACTGAATTAGAATGCCTGAATTTAACAATAGCAGAATGGAGATGGAAGACTACATCTCATTGGCTTTGAAACAATTAAGGTGCACAGTTATCCTACATACTACAAAGAAATAAATATGCTTTGCCTTAAATTTGTGGACATGGTCCACGTGAGAATTCCATTGCTGGTTTCAGTAGCTGACCCTCTTTTGTAAAACTTCACCCTCCCCTCATGAATTGAGGCTTACGTAGCATTTTTCAGGCACTTCCATGCTCCAATATTCTAGTACTTATGTCAACCATGCATATTATAGTGACTGATTTCTTTACCAAGTACCAAGCAGCCTTCATGTATAGGCACATCATTCATATTGGAGCATTCAATTATATATTTTACATATTTTAAATCATTCTGTTTTGTGTAAGATATCTGTGCTCAATATTTGAATTTTGGGCCTATGTTGGAATAAGCATCCTTTATAACAACTTGACATAATTTAATACATTTCTATTAATAGATGCAGCTGTGACCAGAGTTCTAATCCCACTTTGTCTATAAGTTGTTTGTATGTTTTCCCCATGTCTGCATTGGTTTTCCCTGGGATCTCCCGTTTCCTGCCACTGTTCAAAACTTAGCAAGGGTTGTATCATAATTGTGTGAAATAGGCCAGCATGGGTTTGTGGGTTGAAAGGGGCTGTTTCCATGCTGTACGTCTAAATTTTTAAAAATATTATTCTGATGCATCGACATAGAATCCTCTCTAGGAATTGAATTTAGTATTCCAGAGTTTAAAGTGAAATCCATGCATCAATATAATCTGTACCATTTTATCTTCAAGAAAGGAGATAAAATGTAGATGCTAACTACAGAGGATTTTCCCTTCTGTCTATCACAGGGATAGTCATCACTTTCTCCTTCCACTGGCCGACAGTGCTAACTGAATTGCATTGGGGATTCTGTCCAACTGGAGGTAATGGGGCACAATCTTCACAGCTTAACAGCAACCAATACAAATTGGCTATTACAAACTCAATAAAATCTTTGTTGCCTTCAGTTAGCATTCTCTCCTCAAATTCAACTGCCAACAGAATTTTACTTCCATCTTATAGCTTGCAAGCATTGATAGCAACCACTGGGTCTACAACAATGTTAATCTCAGGGAAGATCTGAGTCAAATAACTGTCTCAACACCTTTTCATTCACCCTTGAGACAATGCTGCATCTCAGCTTCAATGAACTTACTGCAATAGCAGAACTAAGTTGATTTCAGAACTAATTGGGAACTGTTCAACCTATACCGAATACACTTGAGGATCAAAGTCACCAAAACTTCAATGGCTAACCTTAGTCCTGGCTCAAAACTTATGGTCGAGAAGGTAGCAATGATTCCTGTCCTGCATACTTGAGTCCTGATTTGCTAACAGCTTGCACTTGGAGCCATTGGGAACTGCCACCAACATTTTTTCTAAAACTTATAGGAATTGTAGGTTAATTGGTGTTATGGGATGGGGTGGGGGGTACAGGCTTATAGGCCAGAAAGGCTTGTTATCATGTATGTCTAAATGTAAATCTTCCAAATTCAATGAAAGTATAAGCAAAGTAATGACCAGCATTGAGACCCTAGTTACGTTCAGCCAGCTACATTAGGTAGCTCACATCATTCACATGCCTGAGATTAAACAACACAAAATATGCATTACTAATTACAACATGGAATTTAGAAATTAACAGATTAAGAAAAGTTTCAAGGATTTATCATACTTTGGTGCACTTTCTTAATTTAACAATACTTTTCACAACTTTCTGTTCTCACTCACAAGACTGCACAGAAAAACTTGGTTTCATCAGAAAACTTAGAAAAATTGCATAATTCGTCCTTTATAGATATGACAATGTACAGCCTCAATGCAGACACCTGGTAGACACCACCATTACTTATCTGATTAACATAGGAAAGGTAATTTCTAAGCTTTAATGCTATAGTAATTCTTAGCCAACTTTCAAATTTTCAAATTTACATCCCTATGGAACCTTTGGGAATTTATAGGCACAGCTGCGTATTATTACAAATTTGCCTCAAGCAAACTGTTACACACTCAAAGAAAATCTGAGAATGCTGATTGAAAACATAGAGTGGTTTAGTTATTATTAAATCGTAACACTAAGTGTCTTTAATTTTTACTAACAACTTTTTAACTACCTTCAGTTATTACTGCCAAATATTCTCCAATTCCTTCTGAGCAGAGCAATGAATTTCATGACATGTTCATGCCAATAATTTCTGATGCTGATTCAGACTGGAAAGAGATACAAGGTACACTCAGTTTTTAAAAAAATCTATTTGAAATAAAGAATTTATTGTGTTTTGCTGACTTGTTTCAGGGAGCACATAAAAAGTACCAAGTGATGATAATTAAAATAGTATTTTAGAGAAATAGAGTACATTTATTGGCAATGTGGAAAGCCGCACCCAAACAACCTAGAATACAGGACCTCTGGTTTCTAGCATCTTGTGGCAATGACTAATGACCCAGAGATACAATTTCAAATCCCTTGATCTCAGAATCAGAATTCATTGTCATGAACAAGTTACAAAATTCATTGTTTTGCAGCAGCATCTTAGTGAAAATATTTATATAATCCACCTAACAAAAAATAAATAAAAATAATGCACAAAAAGTCAAAGTAAGTAATAATTTTTAAAATTTCTTATAAAGTTCCACAGTAAAACTATTCTCTCCTGATGATTTACCATTTAGCATTGAATTAAGAACTAACAAAAGAGAGTTAGATAAGACTCTAGTGGGCAAAGGAGTTAAGGGTTATGGGGATAAGGCTGGAAAGGGGTACCGATGGTAGTGATCAGCCATGATCTGTAAAATGGCGTGCTGGCTCGACGGGCCAAAGGGCCTACTCCAGCTCCTATTGTCTATTGTCTATTGTTTAAAATCTATTGGCTTTTCCAATTGCTCCTTAATCCAATCATTAAAAATAGGTAATTGTAACTTATTTAAAAATCCATCTATTTTACTTTGATCTTCCTGCACTTCTGAAGTATTTTTTTTAATTAAATTCCTTAAACTGCTCATTAATATCCTGAGGTTTATAAGAAATTTTCAATTTTTTTCTAACTGTCTTTATTGTTCTAGATATTTGCTCAGATTTCAATTGCCATGCCAAAACTTTGTGCCTTTTCTCCCAATTCATTATACTTTTGTTTCGATCTTTGCAATAAATGTTCAGCTCTATAAGATTGTAATGTATTATATTTCAATTTCTTAGAATCTAATTGTACTTTTTTCTCTTTATCAAATGGATTCATCGGTGTCTTTTCCCAAAACATTTATATCTTTCTCTAACATATCATCCTCAGCTAAATATTGTTTTTAAAGTTTAACTGTAAAATTAATAATATGACCTCTTAAATACACTTTTAAAATATCCCATAATACAAATTTACTGTTCACAGAATTTATATTTATATCTAAAAACTGTTGTATTTGTTCATTAATATATTTACAAAATTCTTCATTTTTAGTAATAAAGAATTAAACCTCCAGCGATATGTAGAGACCATTTTACCTGTTATTGCATATGTCAATAAAACAAGTGAATGATCTGACAAAATTCTAGAGTTATATTCAATCATTACTACATTATCCAATAACTGAGCCAATAATATTTAAAAAAAATAAGTATTGTACTGAGCTGAATAAAAAGAATAGTCCCTCTCTTTTAGGTTTAATTTCCTCCATATATCAATCACATTAAGTTCCTTCATCAAAAATAATTTTTTGGTCATCTTTGTTCTAGGCATCACCTTACCAGATTTATCCACTAAAGGATCTGAACAACAATTAAAATCACCCCATCATAATTTTATCATGAGAAATATGATAAATTAAGTTAAAAAATCCTGAATAAACATCGCGTCATCCACATTTGGTGAATAAATATTCGCTAAAGTCCAAGATTCAGAATACATTTTACAATTTACTAACAAAACTCTCCCTATTGACTCATATAATGATTCCAAAATAAATGCAAATATTTATGAACCAAAATTGCCACCCAATTAAAACAAGAATAAAAGACTTGACCCACCCAGTCTGTTTTTAACTTTTGATGTTCAATTTCAGTTAAATGAGTTCCTTGCAAAAATGCAATATCAATTTTTAATTTCTTAATATAAATTAACACTCTCTTATGTTTAATCAGGTTATTGAGCCCATTCACATTAAATGTATCAAATTTTAAATTAGCTATATAATTTCATAAAAATCCCAATCTGTGCAGCAGGGTCTCCATCCACATAAAAGTTATAAAATTTATCCAAATCTCCTCAAAAGAATAAAAGAAAAAGAACAAAAACATACCCAAAATAATATATTTTAAAAAAACTTCTCTCCCCCCCCCTTAAGTGCTAAAAGTACTAAAACAGGTAGCGGCCTAAGCCACTAAGTGAGCGACGATGTCAGTTCAGCTATAATGATGTTTTGCATCTCTCCCAAACAGAAATAACATGAATATATAAACAAAAAATTCAGGTATTGGAATTCAAACAAGAATTCAACTTCTTCCAAGTCTCCATTCACTTGCTCATCATCAATCAGGATCTCTTCAGAATCACTAGATTCCTTTTTTGCATCTCCGCTAGTCGATCTTTGTGTATTTTCTTCTTTTTCTCCTTTTGAACACCATTACCATTTTTCTTAACAACTCCATTCGATTTTTGCAATTGAGAGGATGAAGACAGACCTTTTTTAAGGTTGGGCAAAGAATTAGCAAAAATCAATTCATCGCTATCATCTTCAAAAAACTGAGATTCCTATTCTCCATAAAAAAAACTTTTAGAATAGCAGGAAATCTAAAGCAAATTTGTAACCTTTCTGCTAGAGGACTGTTTTCGCTAAATTGAATTCTTTACAACTTTTAATAATATTTTGACTGAGATTCGCATTAAAATGGACTTTTATTCTGAACCATCAACAGGCCTCCATGTTGCGATGCATTTTGAACTGCCAATCTTAAAATCAGTTCTCTATCCTGATATCGTAAGCACCTGACCAAAACAGATCGAGGTGGTTGACCATGTAGTGGTTTCCTTCTGAGCGCTCTATGGGCCCTATCCAATTCCAATCCATTCAGAGACAAATCCGAACCTAAGAAATCAGGTATCCATTTTTGAAAGAATTTTACTGGTTCAGAGACTGCAAAGTCTTCTGGAAGACCCACCACCTTCACATTATTCTTCTGGCTCTGATTCTCCAATGAATCATTTTTCTTCAATAAATCATTCTTCTCTATCCTCCATCCAGTAAAAGAATCATCAAAAGTATTCAACTTTTGTTGACAATAATCAATATCACTCTAGCTGGTCTTCCATCTTCTTAACCTTCTCTTATACTCTGTCCACAACCTTTGCATATTTTGCAACATCAGCTGAACAGTTACAATGTTCTCCATAACATTTGAAAGCTTATTATTAACAGATGTAAAACCGAAAGAAATCTGTTGAGATATTGCCTGAAATTGTTGCTGAAAATAATCGTTACATTTAGGTAAATGCCTACCCTGAGCTGCAACAGGTTTTCCTTTCATTTCTTCTTGATCACTAAATTGAAATTCTTCTTCTGAACTTGGCTCTTCCGTTGCTCTTGCTCCCAGTTCTTCTGCTTCCACCACCGTTACTTTTTACTTCCCCCCTGTAATGGAAGATTTAAATCATGTTTTTTACTTTTGCAGCCTTTGCTTCTGCAAGGCTGAGAACCTGCTTGTTATTTAGAATCAGCAGACATGAGCTCAATTCCACCGAGGGCCCAGAGATGCTGTTATCTGAAGAAAGGACATCTGTGTACCAAGAACATTTAATCTTCCTGCTTGTTTTGGTCACAGGCTGTCAGAGGCCTAACCTTGATGCAAAATAAACCATTGTATTCAAAGTGATAAGATGAAAATTATGTTATTCGATAGAAGCCTAGGCATGCTAGCTTGCTCGCTTATCTTTCTTTCTGTGCTGGGAATAGATGCTTGAGTAAGCAGTTTTTGGGTAATATAAGCCATGGTCCCGCTGCTGAAGTCTGAGACTCTCCGAGAGGTGGCAACATCTCTCAGCAAGAAGAAGAACTTCTAGAGTCCAGCCAACATCCCGGTCGGGGGAGGTGGAGAAGATGCTACCGGAACCCCGACAAGTGAGCAGTCGTTGCCTCGCTTTGGCAGTTGGGACCAGTCCAGGCATTGATAAGTATAATTGGAAAGGGCTTGCATATTGTAGTTTGAATCAGCTTTTTTGAATTGGTAAAAAAGATTTGTATAAACTGAACTGCTCTCGGTGTGTGTGTCTATTTTCTTTCAGTAGCTCAAACACTATGACTAATCTAAAACAAACAAAGTGAGAGGTACAAGTTTACCCAGGACACACCCCCACCCTTGGGTCTTAGACCCATCCTCCACTGATCCAGACTCGCTAGACCGGTGAACTCCAGCCCCCCCCAAGGGAGAAAAATACTAGGAATAATACACATGCGCAGACTCTTCAACTTCTGTGGAAGAACGTCACTTCACGTCAGTGCCATCTTGCCTGGAACTCCACTCTACTGGCGCCGGTGATACCCTCGGAGTAGCTGATTGTCATTGCTGGGAGTGAGGAGGAATATTACCTAAATCACCTATATCCAGCTCCAAGGTAGGCCTCACCTCTTCCAAGATCAATGATTGCTTTAAAATCAGTTTTTTCATTGTTTGAGTCCTAGTTTTTTTCATGATTATTTCAGGTTGTTACAATAGTATTCTGTTAAATTTATACATTATTAAAAGGACATTTCGAAACAGGTTTTTCACAAATCTGTCGGGAGAGATGACTACCAATGTCTTTCTCCTACGCCATCATGCCACGCCCCCCCAAATTGATGATAGTGGGACTGAATTTTGCATTTTGTTTCAAATGAATTATAAATGCAATCATCTTAGCAAACAGAGCATTGAACACCAAGAACAGCAATGGAGCAACAGTGCAATGGAGGAGCAAGTTCTATAAAGTATCATTGCCATATCCAGGATACTGCTGCTTTCTCTGGAGTTGTTCAGCACATTCAACAAAAATAACATGTAATACGCTGGAATATTGAAAAATACTAAAACTGAAGGGAAGAAAAAAATTAAAATAATTATTTTAATAATGGACAGTGAGGCATGGAAGGAACTGATAGTTAAAAAGCACAGTAAAAAGAACTCTTAAGAAGTTCCTAATTGTAGAGGAAAATTAGAAATTGAGAAGTTGGAGAAGACTTCCAGATTAACAGGATAACATGAGTGAGGAGTTTGCCTTCTTTGGTTAACACGATCCAAAGCAAGTCAATTTTAAAATGAAATATTAAGCCAGTGGAGGTTGCAGGGCAAGAGTAGGGCATGCCCAAGGATGCATTTAAAGATAAGAATGTTGATTTCAAATTTAATGTTAGAACCACCAGAAGCAGTGGAAAAGGTACACTGATAGGAATTTGTGTCAAGGTAGCTATATCTTAAATAATTATTATGGAAGCCATAAAACTGAAATTTTATGTTATGAATTATTTAAAATATTGGCCATATACATCAAGTACTGGGTGATCATTTCAGTCTTAGGTACTCATGTTGGTAACCTTTGAAGGCTGGAGAAGGTGTTCAGAGAAATTTTGTGGGAATGGGGAGATATGTCTATGTAACTATTTGTAAATTGATTTCAGTTCACTGTTTTATGCTAGAATCAATAAATCAGAGAAACCTTGTGGATTAACTCAATCAATGATTTAACAGGGTTTGTTAAATCATGTGTGAAATGGCATGAGATCTAATAGAATTGTTCTGCAGTTGATGCAATCTTAAATACAAATGGGCAAAAACTATATGACTCCAAACAATGCTTAGCTGAACTTGAATTTCTGCTAAAAGTTCAAATTAGTCATCATATTTTGAGATACAATTTACAAATTTCAGATATAATGGATAATCTGGGTACAGATGTTTATATACAGTGTGTGCATATTGATGCAGAATACTAACTGCCTTCTGGACAATTTCTTTTGCATATGTAGAAAGTTTTCTCAAGAATAAGGTAAATCACACTCAAAACAATACTATTAATTGCTTGAAACTCTGTTTATGCATAAGAGGTAGATTTTCTCCAAGTATCAATCAACATGCTGTCCATACAATCCACTTTGTTTAGTATGGTTTATTACCTCACTAAATTGAGCAGTTGGTTGTTAACTAAGATTTGTAGCTAATATCTTGCCTGATATCTATAGCTCTTGAATTAACTTGCAATTCATTGAAATGAATTGCAACTGTATGTGTTTTCAAATAATACTTATCAAATATAAGACAGATTATAGGATAATTATAACTTTAAATAAGCTACCATTAGAAAACAGGTGAATATGAAATCTTCGACATATTGAAATATTTCAAATTGTTCACACTTCAAACTATTAACTATTTTCACGTGAAACAATCTAATACTTAAATAACAGTAAAATTGATCTTATACAATAATATAATTTCAAAATTAGAACCACAACCTTGAAAGTGTTGTGTTGTTTAAAGCAGAAAATGTATTATTGTGCTAAGAAATAAAACATGAGTAAGTGTATAGGACAGAAAGTTCATTGTACAGTGCCAGTTGCATGATTGCAAAAAGAGAGCTTGAATGGGTACATCAAATAAGTCTAACAATATTGTGCTCTCTGAGAACTGGCGGTCTGAAATTAAAACAGATAAATCGATTACTAGATGGTTAGTTACTAGTTGTGTGTCCAGCCTATTTCAGTTTTCTCGTTTGTATAAAGGCAAAAGTTAATTTGAATTCAATTGCCATCTTTGAAAGACAAATCCAAATACATATTTACAATAGGGAATCAATTTTCGATAAAGCTGTTGAAGCCAAGTTTGCAATAGGTTTATATCTGGGATAGAGTCAGGCTTTAGCTGTAGTTCAATTAATAATGATCACTTGCAGGACTTTCCAGAATATGACTACTTAAAATATTAATAGTTAAAACAGTCAAACAAAAGGGTAGGGGCATCAAATAGGTGAACCTGTCAGGTTCCCACGCTCCCATTCTGACAAAAACCTATCAGGGAGCCTTCGGCATCACAGGGTTAAAGTCCTGCATGTTCTCCCCAAGATACTGTGGGAGATATCACTTTGGCTGCAACAGTTCAAGGCCACAGCCTCAACACCTCTTTTCCCAGCAGCATTAGGATATTGGCATGAAATGATGGCAGTAACAAGTGAACAAGA
Organism: Narcine bancroftii; assembly: GCF_036971445.1. Classification (NCBI taxonomy): domain Eukaryota; kingdom Metazoa; phylum Chordata; class Chondrichthyes; order Torpediniformes; family Narcinidae; genus Narcine; species Narcine bancroftii. Next base: position 67,110,528 of record NC_091472.1, read on the forward strand.
TTGACAGGCAAAGATTAAGTTGTCCTTGAAACACTGGCTCTGCCAATATCCTCGATGGAGCTTTCGGTCCGCCGGGAGGGGTCGATGCAGTGGACCTTACTCTTCCGGCAGCCAGCAGTCAGTCTGCATGTCGCCTTCCATGCCCGGTCCTGGGTACCGGCAGCAGGCACTGCCGTTGCCTCCAGTGGCCTCAACCGGAGGTGGGCGAACGGCCGACCAATCAGCCCTGAGGAACCATGCCGCTGCCCCCTTGTTCTCGCCGGGCACCAGCCTGGCGGCCAGACGTGGACGTTCGGGACGCTGCACCAGGCGGGGCGAATGCAGCCATCCGAAGGACCATTGCTCAGCCTCCTCCGGCTCGGACACCAACGAATCCAGGCTCCACGGCCGGCGCCCCTCACCTTGCGGTGGTTGCCCGGCCGATTCTCGCCGCGGTAAGGCGGCGTCGGGCTCGGAGTCGGCCCACTCCCACAGACTCCTCTGCCCGGGATCCTGGGCCACTGGCAGCAACGTCAGCGTCTCCTCGCGAGCTTGGTTTCTCTGCTGCTCGCCCCGGTGGGGACCTGGCGTCGCATCTGGTGGGGAGCAGCACAACCGTCTCCGAGGCGGCGGTGCCAGGCAAGCCGGAGAATCGGCGGCAAGCTCCGAGTGCAAACCTCCCATCATGGTGACCGGCGAGCGCGCGGCACCTGGCTGCCAGCACGCGACGCCTGCCCCGTGCCATCACACCTGTGGCACGCGACCAAACCGCCCGAAGAGGCGCCGGAAGCAAAGACCGCGAGAACACAATTCATAGCGGGATCTGCTGGCCGTGGTGCGCGAGAATTGGAAAGAGTGACGTGAATCGGCGCGAAAGCGTGGCTTCCAGAGCGGGAACCGCGAAAAATGCCCGGGAACGTGACGAAAACATGAATGGGATCGGGATGGTCTCAGCGTGGCTGGCATGGGAAGGTCTGCCCCGGGAATGGCGGCGTGGGGCCGTCGTTTCAAATCCGCCAATGGCGGTGATGGTGACGGCGGCTTGAAGCCGCTGCAAAGACTTGGCAATAGCGTCTGCCCGTAAATCGCCACACTCGGCTGCGATGAGAAACTCTGCAAGGAAAGGTAGATAACAATTTCATCCAATAAACGGCATTGATAGGATTTTGAGGTTGAATCTCGGGTCTCTGATGGATCTACGGTGCAAGTGCATTGAACAGCGGCCGAGAAGTTAAATGACTATTTCTTAAGTGACCGAAAAACTGAATCCCAAGGATCGTGGCTGTCACGTGACAGCACTGCCCATTACCTGGAAGACATCCAACTGTCAATCAAGGGCTGGCTCCGCCCCACCCATCAGTGCACACCTGACCATTGGTCCCTTTAATTATCTTTGTAATTGGCCTTGGGCTATTTGTTTTTGTAATCAATTAGACCTTGGTGGCACTGAGCCATTGGACCCCTGTAGATTACATGGGCTGGACTCTCCAGTACTATGAAAGGGTGCCATGTGACCTCCCCCCACCCCCTTGGTCTCTTTTTGCCATCTCTGAGGGATTACCCTGCTTCATTCCAGGTTAAATATTATGGAACAGCACTGGAAAAATTGTTTGGAAAGGTGTGCACCAGTCAAAGGTTGATAGTGTCTTTGTGTCCTGAGTAGTATAGAACCATGCCTGCACTGAGTCAAGGAGTGGCAGGTATCTTATTGTTTCTTTTCTTTGATTGTATATAACAACATTGTGTGTGTGTGTGCATGCGCGCGCACCTTAACCCTGATGTGATCTTACCATGTGCATCTTCTGTAAACAAAATCATTTACTGTCAGACTGTTTTTTACTGTCCTTGCTTTTGAGACCCTTGAATCTGTTCCCTCACTCACAACACATGCCTTATCTATTTCCAGTTGTATTTTGTAGTTTACATCCCGGCTGCTGTCTGGAGGCCTGTCTTCTTGGCTTGGCTTCGCGGTCGAAGATTTATGGAGGGGGTAAAAGTCCACGTCAGCTGCAGGCTCAATTGTGGCTGACAAGTCCGATGCGGGACAAGCAGACACGGTTGCAGCGGTTGCAGGGGAAAATTGGTTGGTTGGGGTTGGGTGTTGGGTTTTACCTCCTTTGTCTTTTGTCAGTGAGGTGGGCTCTGCGGTCTTCTTCAAAGGAGGTTGCTTCCCGCCGAACTGTGAGGCGCCAAGATGCACGGTTTGAGGCGATATCAGCCCACTGGCGGTGGTCAATGTGGCAGGCACCAAGAGATTTCTTTAGGCAGTCCTTGTACCTCTTCTTTGGTGCACCTCTGTAACGGTGGCCAGTGGAGAGCTCGCCATATAACACAATCTTGGGAAGGCGATGGTCCTCCATTCTGGAGATGTGACCCACCCAGCGCAGCTCTTCAGCAGCGTGGACTCGATGCTGTCAGCCTCTGCCATCTCGAGTACTTCGATGTTAGGGATGAAGTCGCTCCAATGAATTTTGAGGATGGAGCGGAGACAACGCTGGTGGAAGCGTTCTAGGAGCCGTAGGTGATGCCGGTAGAGGACCCATGATTCGGAGACGAACAGGAGTGTGGGTATGACAACGGCTCTGTATACGCTAATCTTTGTGAGGTTTTTCAGTTGGTTGTTTTTCCAGACTCTTTTGTGTAGTCTTCCAAAGGCGCTATTTGCCTTGGAGAGTCTGTTGTCTATATCGTTGTCGATCCTTGCATCTGATGAAATGGTGCAGCCAAGATAGGTAAACTGGTTGACCGTTTTGAGTTTTGTGTGCCCGATGGAGATGTGGGGGGGCTGGTAGTCATGGTGGGGAGCTGGCTGATGGAGGACCTCAGTTTTCTTCAGGCTGACTTCCAGGCCAAACATTTTGGCAGTTTCCGCAAAACAGGACGTCAAGCGCTGAAGCCTGTATATAACTGCTATTAGCGTCCTTTTACTTAACTCAACCCATAAGGATTTTACCACTTCTAATCTTGTGTCCCTGCTTTCCAATGATTCTTCTTACCAGATTCAATGATTCTGCTCCCTCTACCTACCTGCCCATCCTTCTGATACATTGTACCCTCCAATCTTCAGCTGTACTGCAAGATCATCCACCTTGTTTCTGTGTTTATTTAAGTATAATTCCTTCAGGCCAGTTTTTGAATGCACCCTGTTTTACAAACCCAAAGGACCCCAAAAGAGCAGCAATAGACATTCACCAAGAAAAGTAGTTACTTAAACAAAAGTTGTTTTTAATTATCTTTCAACATGAAAACAGAATCAAACTTTAACTTATCTCTATTAACTTAACTAAACCCAACTTAACCCCCTTCTAATCCTAAGTGCACATGTTTATAATGTGTGTGTAAATTTAAGACAAGTTCTTTGGTTCACAGTTCAATCTCACTTCTCATTCTTCCAAGTTCACTAGTTGCAAGGAATTCTTATACCATGCACAGAATTTAGCATGTATAAAGTTCACCAGGCTTTGGTGCTCGAAAGGTAAATATTTACCATTCAGGAAGGTTCTTTGGAGGTTTGCAGAGAGAGATTTGTTGTTCCAGGATTTCCACAACTGAGGTACCACCATTAGTCACTTCAATCTCTTGTTGATGAAACTTGCCCCATCAGGGTTCTCCAGGTGATAACATTGTTATTTTAGGCTACCACAGAGTTCGTTTCTGTTCCCCTTATTCCAAGAGAAACAACAGACAGATAGCACTTCCAGCCATCTGCCACTCTGGAGCTTTCTGTTTCAGTTCCAATAAGCTTTCTGCTTGCTTCAGCTGTGACTGTTCAGTCTCTCTATCTTCATCTTCCCACTGCTAGAAAGCCCATGTGACTCTCTCATTTGCAAACCCCCCCCCCCCCTGCTCCAGCAAACAAGAGGAGTTGGTCTTTTTCTCCCATCTCTTGTCTTAAGTAAACAAAACTTCTCATTGACCTTTGAGTGAGCACTTTGCAGAAAGGTCAGAAGCCTTGTAAAAATGTTCAACACAGATGACCTGTCTCCAGTCTATTCATTTGATGATATCATTTCAATTAGCAGCTACTTGTGAAATGTGCTTTGCATTTTCCATAGTTTCTGTAATGTTACTGAATATGAATTAAAAATATGGGCTTATTAATTCGATTAAAATGAACGTTTTACCTAAATTTCTGTACTTTTTTTTTCCAAGCCTTATCAATTTTCATTCCTAAATCCTCATTAGATTCGGGTATTTCTTCATGTATATAGCAGGGAAGGCAACCTCGTAAAAATAAAACTCATCTTCTAAAGACCAAAAGGAATAGGGGATTATCACTTCCAAATTTTTGATTTTGTTATTGGGTGATTAATATACATGATCTACTTTTATTGTTATATTTTGATAAATGCAAACTTTGTTCCTCTCCATGGATTCCATCTGCATCTCCTGCTGCCCAGGAAAGGCAGCCAGGATACTGAAGGACCTATCATACCCAGATGGATTCTCTTCTTCCTTCTCCTATCAGTGAAAAGGCTTAAGTATGTGAAAGCATCCAGTGACATGCTTAAGAGAGTTTTATTTCCTCTAACCAGCAGGCTCTTGAATGAACCCCACAACAGTGCTATTATGTTAGTTAATCATTATTTTTTATTGTAAATCTGTACTCAGTAAAAATTGTTCTTATTTGGTCATATGAATGTAACAGGTACATAACTGGATAGACTGCTTGAATTAGGTATAATGTGCTAAATTAAAAAAAAACTAAGCTAATCCCATGAATTCATATATGTATAGCGTGAATAAAAGCTCTCACGACTGGAGAGAGAACAAACTCTTTTATTAGCTCATAACTAAGGGTAGGGTTCAACAGTAGTCTTCAGAATGGTTCTGGGTTTAGGCAGGAAACCAGGGTCAGATATGAGCAGATGGGGGTGAAGCCAGGAGCCTGGGCTAATCATCAATTAGTGAATCACCCGATTAGTGAATCCCAGTTCATTGCAATATATGACGTGCCATTTCTCATTGCCTCACCCACTTGACTAACACCAATCTAATTGCTCATTATTGCTCCATATCTGTGGACAAATTCAGTTGTGATGGTTTCAATTTATCTAAAATCCATTGTAGTTATGGGAGAGACACTTCCAGTTTTTTTTTCGAAAATAAGTTCATGATTTCATTCATAAATGGCATGGGCTGAATTTTATTTTCCTTTGTTCCACTAGAAAGGAAATAGTTCCTTGTTGTCCAGTCTCTCCAATCAGATTTACACAAGCATCTACAACACAGAAGTGACCACATTCATTCTTCCCATTCTGATTTACTTAACCACCCCTTGCATCCCCCCTTGTTGCTTTCACCAACAATATGACAATGTATTCCATAGTCTTATTGCACTTTGCTGCAAGAGCATTCCAGTTTTTCCCATTGGCATTATGTGACTTCTATGTATAACCTCAAATTCTGAATCCTATTTCTTCCATCCTACTTGGCACCTATCAAACCTTTTATAATGTCATTGACATGAAGAAAAGACCTTAATGTTTTCAGGCTTTCTTAAGTATGTTCTCCCAATTTTGCTACACTTATTATTTTTTCACCTTGCACCTTCATCAGTACCTCCATATCTTTTTTAAATTGAAATCTGAATTGTTTACAGTACCAGTATTGTAATCCAAATAAGCTTAATGTGAGGGATATCACTTTTCAATTAAAACAATTTGCTTAGATCAACCATCATTATTTTTCTTGTCCTCAAGTTAATGCAAGCTATGTTTATGCAACAACTTCTCCACAATCACATTGCCACTTTTTAAGGATGTGAACTCAGACTTCTACTATATTCACTCCAATGACTGTACACCTAAATCCTGTTCCAACTTATCTTCCAATTTGCTAATATTACCCGTCATGTGCTCAGTATCAAATAATGATGAGGTGATGTACAAAATGGAGATTGACAGTCGAGTGGCAAAATAATAAAATCTCCCTCAACATCATTAAGATAATCATAGACTTTAGTAGAGGGGATAAAGCCCACAGCCCTGTACACTGAAGTGAAGAGAATAGACAGCTTCATGTTCTTGGTAGTAAGTATTTCCAATGACTCAATCTGGATGGTCAAAAAAAGCACACCAACATCTCTACTTTCCTTGAATAAGGATGTTTGGAAATCCTCTAATGTCCTTTAACATCTTGTGCACAGGCTGCTCTGCTGAAAGTCAGAACCTGCAGAAGAAGGTGGTGAATGTTGCTCAGAACACCATGCAAGCCACTATCTGTGGACTGCATCTGCAGGCGGCTGCCTGGAAGAAGCAACCAATATACTGAAGAACTTATCACAAGTGGGCATACTCCCTTCTCCCTCCTCCTATAGGGGAGAAGATTCAAGAGTGAAATCATGTTTAACATTTTTTTCCCTGCATCCATCTGGCTCCTGAATGAACATACAACAGTACTCTCATGTTTTGTACTAATTGATGTTTTTTCCCATTGCAGCTCTATAATGGTGCTCCTGTTCTACCTTATTTCAGCTGCTGTAGATGTAATGCTAACACTGCTTAGAGAGCTACATGCAAACTTTCTTCCTCTGTATGGATTCCATCTGTATCTCCCGCTGCCCAGGGAAGGCAGCCAGCATACTGAAGGACCTATCATACCCTGGATGCATTCTCTTCTCCCTCCTCTTATTTTAGAGTTGACAAGTTTGACTGCTTGCAGAAGAGCCTTCCTCACTGTACCAGTTATTATGTGACAAATAAACTAAATTAAACCAGAATAAGTATAACACTGTAACATAAATAGAATTTTAGTGTATTTCTACTTCTACAGTGCTTCTGGGGTTTCTGTTCTTTGGCTCAATACAATACTCCAGATTAAATCAAAATAAGGCGGCCTAAACAGAAACATAGCTTTCTCCTTTTTGTAATTTCAGATGAATGAGATAATGGCACTAGGCATATTTTGTCTGTTCACTAACTGTTGATGTGTATGTTTATACACATAAAAACCTAGCTAATTTTGGTCCTCTTTTGTTCTTAATTTGTCATTGATATAAAGTGTACACCTCATTGTTTTCAAAGTTGAATTTACTACAATTTTCCCCATTTACTTCAATTTTTTTCCAACTGCATTCATTTGTACTACTTATTGTTTCTTGCTCGTTACATAAAAAATTGTCTGGATTCTTTATTCATAAGCAATATTTCAAGTTGTGGTCCAAGTACAGAAATTTTGCAAATGCTACTTTTTACGTATTACAAATCATTCTGTATATTGTTTTTTTGTCTCCTTTTCAACCAGTTATTAGTTTTTGCCATAAGGTTACCTCCAATTCCAATTAATTTACTTTTGCTAATAGTCATTTAACTAAACCCTTTGCAGCTCCCCCATGGGGTTTCACAAAATGAAGGATGATCGTAATGATCCAGCAGGCTGCACGAGTCCTGCAGCACTGCCCTCCAATTGGCTACAACCAAAAGAGCTTAACTGGCCTATCAGGGAAAAGGGATCACTAACACACCAATCAGTGCTGAGGGTTTTGACCACGCCCTTCATTTTGAGAATAAAAGCAGGGCTGTGAGCCCAATAAAGCACAGTGTTAACTACACTCATCTGAGTTAATACCATTCTTTCTTGGAACAGCGTGTTCTTTCTGAGCTCACCTGCATTGCATGTGTTTATAGGCTCCACAGAGCCAGAGCTTGTAGCAACCATCTACAACCTAATTATATGCCTTTTGGAACCAAATATGAACAGATGCATATTTATCCCTCAAGTTAGTGATCGATCCAATTTGATGTATGCTTTACAACCAATTGAATCTCACTGGTCAGCTTAAAGCACTCTGTTTCTATTTCTAATGATATGATGTTTTTTTAAAAAAAAGATGTGTTGTAATATTCTAAACTCTGGGCTAGAAATTGTCCAATCTTAGAATTTTTTGCATAGGTTTCAATACTTCATTACCATTTCACTATGTATATGGAATCTAGTAACTTTGTCCTCTTGACTTTTTTTTAGCTTTGGTTTTGCTTCTGAGATTTTGCCCTCTTCCTATACTGTAACGATGGATACAAAGTATTCATTATGTCTGTCATTCCTTAGTATTAATCAGAGTATTTGATGGTCTCCTATTTGCCTGCACTGGCTCTTTAACATATTTACATTTTTACTGTTAAGATTGATATTCATTGCAAGAATTTTGATTTTTCTTGAATCTCTTAATTCTATTTTGTTGAAAATACTTTTTGCCTAACTACACAAGTGGAAGTTTTGACTTTTATACCAAAGTACAAGTTTTGAATCATTGCAACGATAGAGCCTTAATTTGTTTTACCCCTTAGACACTGTGTTTGGTATATGTGGTCAATTTTTCAATGTGTTAAGCACAGGATGGATGGCACCCTATCTGAAAATACTGTTGCAAGTTAACAATTGGAAAGTTCTACATTTTGTCAATTTGATAACATGGAACTGTACAGTACAGCACAGGAACCGAGCCTTGTCCCATGTGTTTGTACCAAACATGGTCCAAACCAGACTAAAACTCTGTTGCTTGCATTTGATAGATAACCTCCCCTCTCCACCCACTTCAGATTCATGTGGGCATCTAACCCTGCTTCCTTCATTATACTTGGCAGGCCATTCCAGGCACTCACTAGGCTTTATATAAAAAAAATTGCTCCACTTATCTCCTTCAAACTTCCTCCCCTCATCTTAAATGTTTATCTTCCAGTATCCTGACAGTTTTCCCTTCTTGGAAAAGATTCTGACCGTCTACCCCATTATTGGCTCTCCTGATTCCATAGATTTTCAGTGGGCCAGTCTCTTGCATGCCAGGGAAAGTTAATTTTAATTATAACAGGCAAATATAAAACATTCTTCTTCCATTGATAATTAAATAAATAATGGTTTTGACCCAGAAGAAGCTGGAGTTTTGGTTATAGTCATGGGCAATGGAATTTGGCTGTGTGGACTTGTGTTGTTTGGGCTATATACCATCAATTGTTTTGGACTCAAATTACTTTGAACAATCCAACTCCCCCCTTCCAACATTAGTTGTCCATGTGATTCTCCAGTTGCTCTTTTGCTGAGAAATAAATTATGAATAAAAAATGACAGTGCCTTGGTAAAAACTTAATGTTTACCTCATCCGTAATAGCTGCACTACAGATTCACAAATACTGTAGATTTTTCTTGTAAATTATTTTTTTATCCCAACCCATCTGGATGATGTGTAGTAGGAAGTCTCTGGGGGATGTTCACTTACGGTCCAGGCAGTGTGCAGTTTGTCATTCTCCTGCTTCATCCCTGCACTCGCACACTGCTGCATAACCACTCCGTCAGGCAGCAATAAAAACAGAAATCATGGCAGATTGTTTGCATGTTTACAGACGAAAACAGGGAATTAGCTTTAAAAATTGCTGATGCGTAATTAGTTGATGAATGTCCCCAGATGGCAAGGGTGGTATTGGTAAGTTTAATCATAAAGCAGATCGAAAGTTTTTAATTTGCTGGATCTGATAAATTATTTTTGATATGAACTTGCACATTTAATTTATAAGTACACTTTTCTAGTTTTGAGGATTTGCATTTTGGGAATTAATTTTATGGGAAACCTGTAGTATATAGGATATGGCTACATCATGCGATTTAAATAAATGATATCAGGTTTATTGAAAAATGGAGCTATACCCATTTTAGAAGAGCAAGTCTTTTATTGCATAACTCCTCGAGTTGTTGAATTTTTGAGTGAGTGGGTTGCTTATTAAAACTTTTTAATGTGAGATGCACTTTCTTAGAAACCCATTGATGACATTTTGCTTTTTCTGTGTTACTACACAGATAATTATTGTCAAATCAGAGGGGTTTGGAAAAACAAGGCCATTCTTTTGTATTTTAATAAATAAAACTATTTATTTTCTCTCCCAATAATATAATTGTATCAGCTGGGTTGGACAATGAAGATTGTATTTTGACTAACAAATGCCAAATAGTCTCTTCGTAAGGTTTCCAATTCAAATTTTTACATGTGAGGTTTATTAAGCATTAAATTAATAAAACATTCAGACTTAGCTACTGATATTAGGCATGTCAGTTTTGGAAACCCACGAGAATGGTTTGTAGTTTTTGACACGATAATTCATCATTGATTTTTTTTTGTAGAGCTATTGATTATTCTTGAGTATAATGAATTATTTTTACAACTCATTACATTTATGGATGCTTAAATGTTGAGTACCTTCACTGATTGCTATTACAAATACATATTTAAAATGCTGCTGGAAGGTGTTTTGTATCTCTTTGGGAGTTTTATTTTGCTTTATTGCTAACCTCCAGAAAAGGGTTTATATTACAAACAAATCTTTCACAGTTGTGAATATAATGAAATTAATTTCATTTTAAGGACAGTTTTTACTCTTGTAGCAAGTATTAAGGGGAAAGATAAACAAATATTTATGGGCTTAGAATTGTCACTTTCAGATATGAAGGGAACTAAAATTGATCAGCGGGGTATTTTGTCTTTAACGTACCCATCTATGTAAAACACAAAAGTCTGCAGACACCATGGTTGAAGTAAAAACACAAAGCTGGAGAAACGCAGCAGGTTAAACAGTGTACTTTATGTAGTAAAGATAAAGATACATAACCAACATTTTGGGCTTGAACCCTTCATCAAGTTATGGAAAAATATTAGCAGGCATTTGAACAAAATTGTAGGGAAGGATAGGGAGTACAGTCTCAGGAAGGAGGTAAGAGGTGAATAAAGGAGGGATGGCACAGCAACAAGCAGAGGGAGGAGGAATGACTCTGGGAAGAGGGAAGGGGTAGAGATCTGAGAGAAAGAAGACAAAGGAAAAGCGAATGGAGAGTAGGTTAGCAGAATTCGGAGAAGTCCTCATTAATGCCATCTGGCTAGAGTATGTCCAGATGGAAAATCAAGTGTTGTTTCTCCAATTTACAGGTGGTCTTGGGATAGTACTTGAGGCCATGGACATACGTGAGCTTGGGAGTGGGTGCAGAATTAAAATTTATTTGGCAACTGAGAAATCCCTATCACTGATGCAGTGAGGTGATCTCCCAGTCTGTGGTCAGTCCTTTCAATATAGAGAAGGCCACAAAGGGAGCACCAGATGCAGCAGATTACACCTGCAGATACACAAGTGAAGTGTTTCACTTGAAAAGACTTTTGGATTACCTCTCCATGGTAATCAGAGCCAACACTTTTCATCAATCCCAAGATGGTGATAGGATCCTAGAATGAGAATGTAATGTGGATAAAGATATTGATGGCCTGAAATTGTCATTATTGCACTGAGATTGAGAATAAATTTTATATACATATCTGTGATTAAACATAGAAATTCAATATTTGCTATCAATGATATCAAACTGAGGGAGCACTGTTCCATAACTTTATCTAGTGAAATCTTAAGAAGTTAGTGTCATTATGCGAGCTTAAATTATTCTTGCTGGAAATGAAAAAAAAATCATTATTCTTTATTAGATTTAAGTGATCTTTACTTTGTTACAAAGTTTTGTGTTGTGAATTGGCCTATGTGTTGTGTGGCTTTGTGTTGAAAAGTGACAGTTTTCCTTAGAGAGCCAAGGTGAAGGTGGACTGCTGAGAGAGTGGGAGATGGACTGAGCATGTGCAGAAAATGATCTAAAAAATTTCTGGACTTCGATGATAAACCACCACTGGGGGTGCTGTGGAGTGGAAGAAGGCCCAGAGCATGAGTCATGGTCTGGAGGACAGTTTAGAATGTTAGGATTTCAAAAAGGATGAACATTCCAAAGGCAGCCAGAAGGATCCGAAGCAAGCCAGTTGTTCCTCTCTCTGCAAGCAACACAAGACAGCTTTGAATTTTGTGTTCTCTCTCTCTCTCTCAAAGATCTTTTGGCTTCAGTTTACCAAACAAACTGAATTTTGTTTATGATCTTTGCATCGGTTGAGATCAAAGTTTTGAGAGTCTTGTGTGTTTTGTGTCTGTTTTTCTGTGGGCTGGTTGGAAATATAACTTGGACTTTAATTACATATGTTATATTTAGGCTGGGGAATTTATTAGTTTTAAACTTTTATTGGAATTTGCATAGTAACCAGTGGGCATTGTAATAAAAGGGGGGGATTTTGAATTAAAGTTTGAAGGTGAATTTTTGTTAATAAATTGTTCATCTTTACCCCTGTGTGATATGCTGCCTTTGTGGTTGCTGGTTTGATCTTGTAACAACTTGCATTCTGATAGTTGCTGCTTAACTACCTCTGTAGCTGGCACAGAAATGGGTAGATTGTAATTATCCAGGAAAGCTCTTTGAAATTTAAGTAAAACATGAAAATCTGCAGACACTCTGGTTGAAGTAAAACTCAAAGCTGGAGAAACTCAGCATGTCAAGCAGTATCCTTTATATCAGTGAAGGTAAAAATACTTTTGGGTTGGAGTCCTTCATCAAGGTATGGAAAAATGTTGGCAGGCATATAAACAAAAGAGTGGGGGGGGGAAGGTGTGGTCGCAAAGGCTGGAGGTGACACTAGTTATGTAATTTTACACTGCTTGACCTGCAGAGTTTCTCCAACTTCGTGTTTTTTTTCTTAACTTCAAATTTTAAAGTTTTTAAAAATACTTAATATCAGCTGGCACCTTATGCTTCGACAAATATTCCTGTCTTTATTTTGAGATCTGTAAAATCTTAATTAAAAGTTTGCTTTTTACTTCTCAATTTGTTTTTTGTACTTTTTAAAATGAAATTGTTGGTCAGTCCACTTGAAAGCTTCATTGTTACTGTAGTCTATGTGGAGGAAAGGTAAAATAAGAAGCTATATATTCTATTTGGGTTATTTTTATTAAAAGCAGTGTTTATTTGTTTGTAGATGAATGGAGTTGAGGAGCCCTGCCTGTCTGGGCTTGTAGCAGTTTTAGTTGTTTATTGTTTTAGTTATAGACATTCTAAACCATGGAGACATCATGACGATGGAATTATTGGGTACTCCCTGTTGAAGGTTTCCGTAGGGAGTTTTGGCTGACCTTTTTTTTAGCCTTCCAATTTCATTAATTCCTCAGGCTCATGTCCCTTGGCTTCAGGATCATTTTGACTCCATTCAGGCTTAAGAAATAAAAGCAGCATAGGCTATTCAGCCTCTTCTTCCATTTCATAAGATCATGGCTGATCTTTTACTCCAGTCCTACTTTCCTGCATGAAAGCCTTCGCCCTTGATCCCTTAATATCTGACAATACCAATCTCTACCTTGTGTCACCATACTATCCTTCAATAGAGAATTGAAGAAATTTCTGATGCGCTATCAACAACTCTGAAAGACTGGAAGTTATCCTAAACTGATATTCTTTAATTCACGATAGAATGGAGGGATGTCCATGCTGGTTGACTGTCCTAAACTAGGGAGGGGACTGTGGAACAGTCTTCTTTATTCAGAAGTCTGTGGGTGGAGCTATAGGTACAGACAGCCAATGGGTGTGCCATTAGGACTCTGAGACATGGTGCTTTTCTCATTCTTTAATACCATCAGACTAACGTGCTTACTGACAGATGTATATATGTAGAGCTGACATCATGGAGTGGGTGTCATGATGGACAGCAGGGCAGGCTTATACACAACACTCTTTCCCCCCCCCCCCATGCAATAAATGTTGCAGACTCTCTAATGACCATTACTACACCAGGACCATGACTACTAGTGTGAATTAGGGTACATATACTGAGTGATTATAATACAGGAAGGAAGTTAATAATAATTATGGAACATAGTCCTGGCTGGTCTTCATTCTCTTTTGAACCGCCTTGGTGAGGCATGCTGGACCGGTACTTGTTCGTGGCTGTTCTGGGTGGGACCCATCAATATTTGGGTCGATGGTGACTGCCAGCCTTGGCTGGGTGCTACATGCTGGGCTTTTGTCGCAGTTACTGGGCTACCCATTTCTGCCTCTCTTTCATTTGGACTAAGGGGTTGAATTGCCACGGCAGGTCTAGTTCTGCCTCCTCCGGGTTGAGGTAGTTTGTGGACTTTAGTGTCAGACAGTGCCGCAATTGGTCAATGTGTCATTTTCACATTCTGTCTCCCACTAGAACAGAGTATGAACAGGGGCTTAACTTTTGTAAGATCACCCCAACCACCCATGGGTCTTGTATTGTCTGTAATCTTGTGCCAGTACTCTCTCATCTATTTCCTGTGTTCGAGGTAAAATTTGTGGTGATGTGGATTTTTCTACAAGGAGACCCAGATCAGGGTGAACCATGGATAGTCTTGTCCACAGGTTGCAGCCAAACATCAATTCTGCGAGGGTGTATTTTGTGGTAGAATGCAGTTTTTCTTTACCCCAATAAGAAATCTACAATTCTGTGAATCCAGGAGGCATTTAGGAAATTTTTGGTTTTTATCACCTTGTGACAGATTATGTTGCGTTTGTATTGTTTATAGATATGTTTTTGGGAGATAAATTGGGGCAGTTTTTTTTTTAGTATAGGTCACATGGAAACACTTTAAAACCGATCTTATTTAAAATACTGAAGCTCTGCTCATGCTAGAGAGGCTAGCGCCAAGAGCCTTTGCAAAAGCTTTGGAGAGTGCCCAAGAGACTTCACTAATGGATTGTTGTTGACAAAAAGGCAACAGATGAAAGAACTGGTCAGAGCTGCAGGCTGTCTGGAGTGGAACTTGGTGTTCTAAAAGGGTCATGTGGTTTTGCAAGCAGAGAGCATAAAACAGGCTTTCTCTCAGAGAGAGTGGGAGAGAGAATACAGTCAGTAGCAGCAGCCGGGACTGGAACAGGACGAGCTGGAAAACTCCATCTGGAAGATGGGTTGTGAGTGTTTAGTTCAGCCTATTCAAAGCTTTTGTAATTCATGCAAGAGGAGAGGACTGGCTGCCTAATGTTTCATTTGAAATAAGTGAAACAAAAAGGAACTGTGTGGTGACCTGAAAGAAAGGTTATCATCTGGAGAACCCTGATAGGGCATGTTTCTTTGGCAAGACACTAAAGTTGCTGGTTATAAGGAATCAGTTGTGGGTGTCCAGCGAACAACAAATCTCTCTCTAAAACTGACAAGAACCTTCCTGAGGGGTAACCATTTACCTTTCTAGCACCAAAGCCTGGTGAACTTCATAAATGTTAAATTCTGTGTACAGTATAAGAATTGCCTACAACCAGTAAACTTGGAGGAATGTGAAGTGAGATTGGACTGTGAATCAAAGAACTTTTTTGAACTTGCATACAGATTACATACACGTGTGCTTAGAATTAGAAGGGGGTTAAGTTAGGTTAGTTAATAGTGATAAGATAAAGTTTGATCCTGTTTTCATGTTTAAAGATAATTAAAAGCAGCTTTTTAAGTAACCATTTATCTTGGTGAATATCCATTGCTGCTGGGTTTTAGGATCCTCTGGGCACATAACAGCCTTTTTGAATGTTTGCACAAAGCGTTCTGCCTCCCCATTAGTACTTGGGTGATAGGTTGTGGACAAAATATGTCTGCTATTTTTGTCGCATATAAATTTCTTGAAAGGTTCTGATGTAAACTGGGGTCCATTGTCCACGACCAATTCGTGAGGTAATCTGTATGTGGCAAATATGGCCCGTAGCTGTTCAATTGTAGAATCAGTTTTGGTGTTTTTCATATTTGAAACTACTGGCCATTTGGAATGTGCATCCACTGCTATAAGGGAAGTCTCTCCCATGAATGCCCCTGTGAAGTCTACATGAATCTGATGCCAGGGTCTGGAAGGCCATTTCCATGGGTTAACCTCAGCCTGAGGCATTTTTGACTGCATTCTCTACTGTCGTTTCAATGTCTCTGTCTATTGATGGCCACCAAACATCTGGACCAGCACTTTCATTCATACCATTCCTGGATGGTTGTGGTGCAGCTCTGATAATACGGTGTTTTGCCATTTGGCCGATAATTGTACGGGTACTCCAAAGTAAACATCCTTCTTCAATTGATAGTTCATGGAGTCACGTGAAGTAAGCTTTCAGGTCTTCTGGTATGATTTCAGATTCTGGCCATCCATTAAGGGTGAAGTATAAGACTTTGCTTAACGTTGCCTACTTTTGGGTTTCTTTGCCGATCATCTGGGCTGTAATGGGCAGTTGTTGTAGCTGTTCTTGGTTGATAACTGCTGCTTCTGCTGTCCATTTAATAATTTATTTTTGTTCATTTTCGGGTAGTGGTAAGTGTGATAAGGCATCCACATGGCTGTTGAGTGTTTCCGGTTTATGTTTTGCCTTATAGTTGTATGCAGTTAGTAGCATGGCCCATCTTTGAATTCTGGCTGCAGCTAATGTTGGTATCCCCTTGTGGGGGCCCAGAATCAAACTTAGAGGTTGTTGTCAGTGATTAGGTTCTTTTTACACCAAAAATATTGCTAGTCTTTTCTTTTCCAGTTGTGTGTAATTGTGTTTGCTTGGAATTAATGTCCACGATGCATAGGCCACTGATTGATGGTGACTTTGTAATCACCACAAATGCGAATCTCACAGTTTGCTTTCCATATGGGTAAGATGGGTGCTGACTAATCACTGTATTCTATTGGTTCTAATATGCCTTCATCTTTTAATCTATTTAACTTAGCTTCACTTTTTCCTTTCATTGCAAATGGAACTGTTCTGGCTTTGATGAACTTTGGTTCCACATTTTCTTTTAATTGCAGTTTGGCTTGAACACATTTGATCTTTCCCAACTCTTGTTGGAAGACCACAGCGTGGTCGTTAAGGATCTGGTTGAGTTCAGGGTTTTGACTTTGTAGTTTCAGTCAGTATTGAAATGATCTCCAGCTTTGATCTTTGAGCTCGTTAGGTCGTCAACTTTTACCTTTATATTTTTGCTTCCTTCCCCCTGGCTGGTGCATGGAGCACACGTAGGTTTCATTTCATTCCTCATCACCACTTTTGTGTATGCACTTGGGTCTTGGAGGCATGGTGCTTTTCTCATACTTTAATACCATCAGACTAACATGGCTACTGACTTACAGAGATATGGAGGGGTGACATCATGACGTGGGTGTCATGATAGACAGCAGGGCAGGTTTATACACAACACCCTGACAGATAAATATAGTGGTTTATCACATTCACCCTGTGTTTTTAAAAAGAGTTCAGTGGAGTGAAGTGCATTAGATATAATCCCAAGTCGAGTCTTTTGGGCGATATGATTTGCTGTTGTGACTGTGGTGCAGTGATGGGCGCCTGGACAGTCTGGGGTGCCTGTATGCAGTTGTTGACATTGGCTTGGTGGGTGTGGTGTTGAGTCTGACGCCATCCATTGGGGCTGGGGCAACATGCTGTGGCCCTGGTGCATCATGGATGGCGAGAGGTGAAAGGGGTGCAGGGTGACAGTAGTGGTCTCTGGAGTCCCTGAGGGTGTCAGATCCCTAACAGAAACCTTGTCTTCATGTCCATCAGGATACGCCACACATATATGTATTGGGGGTTGGTGTTGAGAAAATGGACCCTTTCAACCAGTGGGTCAGACTTATGACTCCTCACATGCTTCCAGAGTAGGACTGGCCCTGGGGACATCAGACATGCCAGCAGGAACGTTCTTGTTTTATACTTGCTAGGAAAGGAAAATATTTGTTCATGTGGTGTGGTGTGGCATTGGTGGTAGTACATAGGAGTAATCTGATTGAGTGGAGCACCTCAGGGAAGTTCTCTTGCCAGCAGGAGAGAGGAAGGCCTCTAGACTGTAGCATTCTCCATTTCCACCTGACTGTTCCCTCACGGGTTGTAGTTGGTGGTCCTGCTCATGGCAATGCCTCTTGCCAGCAGGTACTGGTGCAGCTTGTCATTCATAAAGGAGGATCCCCAGTCACTACGAATATAGCAATGGAAGTCAAACAGGGTGAAGAGACTGCGTAAGGCCTTTATGACTGTGGCAGCTGTCATGTCTGGGGAGGGGAGGGTGAACGGAAAACGCAAGTACTTGTCAATGACATTGAGGAAGTACTCATGGCAGTTCAAGGAGGGAAGGGGTACTTTGAAATTTATACTTAATCATTCAAAGGGGCAGGTGGCCTTTATCAACTGTGCTCTGCCTCGTCAATAGAAGTGTTGTTTGTACTCCGCGCAGACGTGGCAGGTTTTAGTCATCAACCAGATCTTTTCAATGGAGTAAAGCAGATTGGGGGCTTTGACAAAGTGAAAGAACCTGGTGACTCCAGGGTTGCAGAGATCATTGTGGAGGGCTTGTAAATGGTCAATTTGTGTGATGGCACAGGTTCCATGGGGTAGAGCATCTGGGGGCTCATTGAGTTTCCAGGCCAGTACAAGCTAATTCTCCACCTCAATATCTTGTCGTTTTTGATTTTACCTCACTGATGGTTGTTGAACATGAATGCAACTGCACATTGGTCAGTCAGCAAGGTAAATCATTTGCTGACCAGGTAATGCCTCTGCCTTCACAATGGCTTGGACCTCCTTAGAAGACTGCCGAATTTTGGTACCTTGGAGGGTTCAGGAAAAGAAGGCGACGGGTCTGCCCTCCTAGTTAAGTGTGGCTGCCAGTGCGAAGTCGGATGCAATGCTCTCCACCTGGAACATGGTGGATTCATCCTCGGCAGGCATTGTAGCCTTGGTAATGTCTGTTTTGATGCGGCTGAAAGCTGCAAAGGCCTCCGGTGTTAGGGAAAAAGAGGTAGATTTAAAGAGGGGCGGGCCTTGTCTGCATAGTTGGGGACCTACTGGGCAGAGTAAGAGAAAAAAGCTAGGCACCTTTTTAGGATGTTCAGGCTGTGGGGAGGGGGAGTTCCAAAAGCGGGTACATGCAGTCAGGGTCAGGGCCAATGTCTCCATTCTCAATGACACAACCAAGGATGGCAAGGTGGGTTGTGCAAAATGCATATTTAGCCTTATTGTAGGCAAAGTTAAGGAGGTTGGTGGTGTGGAAGAATTTTTGGAGGTTGGGGTTATGATCCTGCAGGACATGGCTGCAGATGATGTCATTATCCAGATACAGGAATGTGGTCTGAAGCTCATAATGGTCTACCACGTGGTTGGTCTACCACGTGGTCCATCTCCCACTGGAAGACCGAGTTGCCCTTGGTGATACTGAAGGGAACCATCAGGAAATGATAGAGGTGGCCATCTGCCTCGAAACCAGTATATTGTTGGTCCTCCAGGTGTGTGGGGAGCTGATGGCATGCCAACTTTAGGTCAGTGGTGGAGAATACCATGTATTGCACAATTTGGTTCACCACGTCGGATATACTGAGTAGGGGGTACGCATCCAACTGCGCACATCTATTCATGGTCTCACTGTGGTTGATGACCATTCTGCATTTCTCCCTGTTCCTCACCACCACCACGTGCTCTCCAAGGGCTGGTGCTGGCTTTAATTATCCCCTTGTTGAGTAGCCGCTGCACCTCTGCCCTAATAAAGGCCCTGACCCTGACACTGTATCGCCTACCTTGGGTACCGACAGATTTACAGTTTGGGTGAGGTTGGCAATCAGCAGTGAAGGGGTGATTTTGAGGGTGGAGAGTCCACATGTCATGCACACTGGACAGTCATGTTGTTGGCTGGAAGTGGGGTGGGGGTGGAAGCTGAAGGGTAGTTGCTAGTAGAGTGCAGTGGGCTGTTTGAAAACTGCTCATTACAGACAGTGAGGGGGGGGAAGGGCCCCATTGTATTTTATCGTCATGCTTTTAATGTGATATTAAAAATCCAGTCTCAATAGCCTGGCAGCACATAGTTGCCACATCACTAGGAGTAAAGCCCTTGTAGTCTGTGCCCTGCATAGTCAGGGTTACTACGCAGTAGCTGTGGACAATCAGGCATATGGGACTTTGAGGTCAAGGAGAACTTTTGGGTTACTGGCCTTACCATGTCTGGTAATGACATGGTAATGACAAGGTAGTGCTGCACCACGTTGGGGTGGACGAAGCTCTCCATGCTCCCACTATTTAACAGGCAACTCATCACCTGACCTTCTACCTGAATGTCCATCATTGATTTGGACAGTTGAAGAGGACTACCTTGGTCCAGTATGATGGAGGCCGGCACACATCTTTTGCTGGGCGGCATTTCCTTGGATGCTTGCCCAGACTGCAGAAGTCGCACTTTGAGTGCTCACGGAGTACAGGAGCTGCAGTCGGGTTGCTGCCAGGACATGACGATGATGGTGTTTGACATTCACAGAGAATAGCTGCCATGGTCGGATCGCTTGCACGATGTGAGGGTGGCGGCATGTCCAAAGTTGGTAGCATATGGGGCAATCACAAGGTGGCCCATTGTTGGCTGAGTAGGCCTCCATATTCTGAAGGGCTACCTCCATTGTGCCTGCCAATTCAACCACCCTCCGCAAGTTGAGCTCACCTTGCTCTCATAGTCTCTGCTGGATGTAATTGGACTTGAGGCCTGCTACTTTGGCATCTCTAATCAGGTCCATCGTGTTCTCCGTGGCCATCATGGCTTTACATTTACAGGCCTCTCTGAGGGCTCATAGGTACTCTGTGCTTGATTCCCCGGTTCACTGTTTTCGGGTCACCAGGAGGTGTTTTGCGTAGACTTCATTTACCTTCATCCGGTACTGGCCTTTCAAGATGTCCATTGCTTCTGGATACAATGCGGCATCTCTGGTCATTGACTACACCGGGGCCTGATTCGGGAGTGCAGTACCTGTAGTCTGTGATTCTCTGACTGAACAATGGCTGATGATGCCTTCAGGAATGCTTCAAAGCAATGGAGCCAGAGTTTGAAGTTGGTAGAGGCCTTGGGTGATTGAGGGCCAATTTACAGCTTCTCTGGCTTCAGGATCTGCTCCATTGTCAAAATTTATTGTGAATAAAATTGATGCACCATCAATAACTCCAGAAGTCTAGAAGTTGTGTAAAACTGACAGACTTTTATTCGCAATAGAATAGAGACCTGTCCATGCTTACCCTTAAACTGGGGAGGGGGCTATGAAGCAGTCACCTTTATTCAGGAGTCTGTGGGCAGAGACACAGGTACAGTCAGTCAATGGGAGTGCCCCAACAGAAAAATATACAGACAGTGATTTACTATGATTTCTTAATAATTTGGGAGTAACTCCCAGTTCTAAACACTTCAAACAAGATAAGCCATGATCCTATATCTACCCTATTGTTCCCTGCTTAGAATTTTGTTTTAATTAGACCACCTCCCATTGTTTTAAATGGAAATGATTGTGAGCTTCAAGAAGACCAATAACGACCATTCTCCAAGACACTTTAATAGCTTGCTAGTAGAGAGTTCCAAGTTCCTTTGAGTTCAATTAAGAAGTGACTTATTCTGGACACACAACATCTCCTCACTTGTCAGGAAGGCACACAGTGGGCACTTCCTTAAAAGGCTGAGGTGCTCAAGGCCACCGGCCACAATTCTATAAACTTTCTGCAGGAACTCAATCGTGAGCATAATGACTGGCTGCATCCAGTGTGGTATGGTTACTGTAGAGCAGGGGTGTCAAACTCGAATTCACGGAGGGCCAAAATTAAAAACTTGGACTAAGTCGAGGGCCAAACTAAATATTTATTGAAAATTTTCAACAACATCTGCATGTTTTCTCTTCTTTCAACATATGTAACGTTAAACTTTTTCTTATTAAAATAAATGTCTAATAATAGTTTTTGATAAACTCTTTCCAGAAGCATTAACAAATGAGAAATAAAATATTCAATAAATAATATTTCTTTATAGAGGATTTGTCAAATGTTGCTAGTGTGCTGTCGAATAGTAAAATCTGAGGGCTATTGAGAATGTGGGAGAATAACATGATTCCTGAAACAATCAAATGGGTGACTGATTGTGGGCATGAACTCTAGCAGGGTTATTTGCCTTGCCCTTTGATTTACACACTTTTCAAGTTTTATGCCTAATGAGCTTGTATCCAGGTGCAGGACGATTTTTAACCAGGAATATATTTATCACTGTGACATGAAACTATTGGAAGATCGTTTTATCCTGAGATTAAAGTTCATAATCCTTACTCAGGCCTGTGTGCGGGAGGGTGGGGATTGCGGGCGATCGGGTTGGAAAACGACAGTGCGGGGGCATCGGCTCTCGCTGCAGGGCGGCATCTCAGCAGATCAGCGGCCCCGTCACCGTGAGTCGCGGATCGGCCTGCGGCAGGGAGGGGGAGTGGGCAACAGTCCTGGCGAGGTCAGGCCCGAGGCCTCCGGTTCCGGGCACTGGGAAGCGGCCTTGGCTTCCCCTGACACCGGCCAGGCCCCAAAACCAGAGTCCACGGTGAGACCCTGCAACGTAAACAGAGGAGGTGGGGGTGATTAGCAGGCTGACGCCAATGCATTCTGGGATTTGTTGTATTACTGTGCATGCGCTATACTGGCACGGCGGCCAGCGGGCCACCTCTAATACATTTTTGAAATGATCTTGCAAGTCAAATATAATTATATCGCAGGCCAAATTTGGCCCACAGGCCAGAGTTTGACATGTGTGCCCTATGCCATCGGAACTCTGTAATTAGTAAGGGATTGCTTAAGGTGGGATATAAGTGGGAAGGAAAGGGTGAGAATCACTGCTCTAGACCCAATTGTTACTGAAATATTTTGCTTGAGAAAAATTGTCATTGGCCCATTTCCTTTAGCATTCTGAAACCGTGCACATGACTAGTCAATGAGGGATGAATAAAGCAGTGGTCTTCAAACTTTTTCTTCCCACCCACAGACCACCTTAAGCAATCCCTTACTAATCACAGAGCACCAATGGCACAGGGACGCGAGTGGAAAGAAAAAGGTTGAGAACTGTTGTATTGTGGTAACTCCACATCTGATTAGGTTAATTGTTAGGCAAGTGGTCAGAGAAGGACCCCCCCCTCCACCCCAAGAAAGGCTTAAATCACAGGAACAAAATAAGCTTCCGTCTCACTGCTCCCAATCTTACACACAGTCCTGATGTGGAATGTGGGGTCGCAGCTCCACGTTCACCCGAGTTTAGGTGCTGTCTGTGTGGAGTTTGTACGCTCTCCCCTTGTCTTGGACCAACAGGTCAGTTGCCTGACGAAGGCACCCGAACCCCCCGTTGAAACGCCGGTGTCCGGGGCGGTGGAGGAATTGGCTGAGAAGAGCGCGTTGCTCCCACCCCCCTCCCATGGTTGGAGAGGGATTAAACTGCGATCTCACGGCACCGGGCTCGTCTCCAACAAAAGGAACGGGAGGCAGGGTCCGCCACGCATGGAGCGAGGGGGGAAAGCATCACCAACGAGACGTTCGGTCCGGCGTCGCCGCTGAAACGCAAACCCAGCGAGGATGGTCCCCAACTCCAGCCACGTTTGTGTGTCTGGGAGCCGGGCGGGCTGAGTGCGGCGCTCCGATCCCCGGGATTCAGGACTCTGAGATCCCTCCACACCTCCGGCGTCTTCATTTTCACCTTCAGTGTGCATGCGCTATACAGGCGCGGCGGCCAGCGGGCCAACTCTAATATATATTTAATATGATCTTGCAGGCCAAATATAATTATATCGTGGGCCAAATTTGGCCCGCAGGCCAGAGTTTGACATGTGTGCTGTAGAGCATTGGATCAGAGATCAATCCACAGGACCATAAAAGCAGCAGAGTGAATCATTGGGGTCTTTCCCTCCCCCCTCCCATTTTATGTGATTTACTGGAATCATTGCTTAAAGAGGGGTCATAAAATCAGTGAGGACCCTTCCAGCTACTTCTATCAGGAAAGAGATATAAAGTATTAGAGCCAGAACTACCAGGCTGAGAAACAGCTCCTTCCATGGGCAGTGATACTGCTGAATCTACTCTCTGAGACTCCACGTAAAATTAATGAGGTTTATTTTAAATATATGTATGTACGTACTGCTAGGTGTTATGTATGTATGTTTGGGTTGTTTTGCACTGTGACCTCGGATAGTACTGGTACAATTGCATGGTAAATAAACTTGAACTTGAAATTCTAGAGTACAGACTAGTCTGCTTAATCTTTCCTTATATGGCCAACTTACCATCCCAGGAAATGTTTGATAAACCTCGATGGCACTCAATCTATTGTAAATATATCCTTCCTTGGGGAGGAAGAATGGATCTGTACCTGGTATCCAGTTATGACCTCAGCAGGGACTTTTAGTATTGGATCAACATTTCTCTATTCATGTAGTTATATCTTCCTGCAATAAAAGGCTACACTTTGTTTACTTTCTAATTGCCTGCATTTTAACCTCTGCATAAGGGCACTTGGATCTTTGAACACCAATGTCTTACCAATTCTCACCATTTATAAACACAACCTTCTTCATATTTTTGTACCACAGGAGATCATCTCAGTTTTTCACTAATTCGGTGTGGGCTAGGTGGGGGGAGGGGGGGTGGTGTGAGGCAAGATGGCGTAGAAGAAAGACATGTATTCCATCGCTCCCCAGCTGGATCATTAAATACCCTTTTTCATAGTATAAAAGTGATTAAAAATAAGATTTACAGTTATTTAAATAACAGTGCTTTATGATGGCATCCAATGTGAAAAAATTTAAACCTCAGCTTCAGAAAAATCTACCGTATAAAAGTGCGGAAGAATTGAGGCCTACCTGCATAGCTGAATCCACGGAGTCATCGCTGGGAGTCGCCAAGACTCAGAGGACTTCAGTCCATTCGAGTCTGACTCTAGCGCTGATCCTGCATCCGCAAGGTGGCGCCGGCACATCGGTGAGCTCGGCCATTGCCAACCTGCATTCATGTGAAGACGTGCGCATGGGCAGCATGGCTGATAAGGGAACCCGTGACCTCACTGGGCGTCCCAGTGGCGCGCAATGTAGTGTTGGAGGACACTTCTGCGCATCCGACGGCCTTGCCTGGCCTGCGTGTGGCATCGCGGGTCCGAGAGCTGCTGGAGAAAGTCGGGCCTGTGGGGGAGTCTGAACGCTGGTGTCCCGAAGAGGTCAGGGTGCCGGCGTCGGGTGTCCAGACCCGCAGCCATTCAGTCAAAGGACCTACGATGACTGAGGAAGAAGAGGAACTTACCTTATTGGAATTTGTCCAGAGGGAGCAGCTTGCAGTTAAAGAAGGTGGATCTCAAAATGTGGAAGTGGAATCTGGACTGGATTCAGTGTTTATTGTTTTGGAAGGGATTGCTTGTCAAATGCAGCAAATGCATAATATGTCAAAACAGATATCAACTGAAATGAATCAAGGATTTAAGGAGATTAAAAAAAAATTAATATTTTGTGTGATGAAATGTCAACTGTGAAACAGGAAATGACTGTAGTTAAGTGATATTAATAAATGTATAAAATCAGTTGATATTGTGCAAGATAATTTTAAGAAAATTGGATTAGCTTTCTCTGACTGTCAAACTCAAGTAGAATGTAATAGAGAAAATGTGGAAGGTTATTTTGAAGATTGGGGGATTCAGAAAATAGATTTAATGAAGAAGATTGATTTGTTGGAAAATCAAAGTCGAAGGAATAATGTGAAAATAGTTGGTCTCCCAGAGGATATTGAAGGTGCTGACCCTATAAAATTTTTTAACCACTGGATCCCAGAGGTGCTGGGTAAAGAGCTTTTCCCTGAAGGTTTGGAATTGGATAGGGTTCACAGAGCTCTGGGAGGAAGACCACTTTCAGGACAAACACTGAGAGCAGTCTTGATTCATTGTTTAAAATATCAAGATCGAGAAATGATTTTATGTATGGCAGTGCAGAACGCAAGGCAGAATTGATCTCCATTAATGGTTCAACATAATAGGGTGTTTTTTTTTTAATGCTGATTTGAGTCAAGAGGTTATTAGAAGATGACAAGAATTTAATACGGCTAAATATGTTATGTGGTGAAAAGGCTACAAGTTTGCTTTTCGTTATCCTGCAATTTTGATGGTTTTCTATGGAAATATTCAATCTCAATTTTTTTAGAATGGTCATGATGCTTTGGTTTTAGCTAATTCTTTGCTGGAATTGTGAAGAAATGGGTCTTCTCCTCCGTTATCTGCTAAGAGGAGCGTAAATGAAATAGACATGGGAATGGAAAGAATGGAAAGAAAGAAGAGATGACACAAAGTCTTCTTGATGTTGAAGATCCGGAGCAGTCGTTGGGCTTGGAATCATTGGGCTGAATATATGGATTATATTTGATTGTGCTTGATTAAATAATAAATATGTATCTGGGTGGGGGTGGGGTGTGGATGACACTGAAAACTTTGATAGTCATCTGCCACTAGTGGGTTCACCACACCCAGATTTTTAGGGTATTACTATTTTTTTTTGTCTTTTGTGGTTTTTTTTTGAGGGGGTTTTTCTTTTTTGGAAGAATTATAGAGGGGAGCATTATTTTATAGTGTGTAAATATATTAGTAGTTTAAAAAAGATGTCTCAATTGAACTTTGCAACTTCTAATGTGCAGGGGTTAAATAATCCAATTAAGAGAAATAGAATATTGGCTTGTATTAAAAAAATGAAAATTGAGAGTGCTTTTTTACAAGAAACACATTTGACTGAGAAAGAACGTTTGAAATTGAACAGAGATTGGTTGGTCATGTTTTTTCTTCTTGTTTTAATTCTAAGGCAAGAGGAGTAGCAATTTTGTTTCATAAAAAATTTACCATTTGAATTGGAATCTTCAGAGGGGTATGCTGGCAGAGTATTAAGAGTGAACTGTAAAATTTTTGCTGAACTGTGGATTTTGTTGAATCTTTATGCCCCTAATATAGATGATGAGCGGTTTATTTCAGAAGCTTTTTTGTTTTAGTTGGTGGTGATTTTAACTGTGTCATCGACCCTTCATTGGACAGAAATCCAAAAGGTATAAGGAAATCAAAGATGGTAACACAAATTAATGCATTAATGAAAGATTTAAATTTGGTGGATATTTGGAGAAAAGTTAATCCTACAGAGAAAGATTTCTCTTGTTATTCTTTGAAACATGATTCATTTTCTAGAATTGATTTATTTTTGTTATCAGCACATTTACAAGGTAGAGTATTACGAGGTGAATATAAAAGTAGAGTTATATCAGATCATTCACTATTACTTTTTTCTTGTGAATGTTCAGAGGTAGTACATCCGTCGTTTAGATGGAGGTTTAATGCAATTTTATTGAAGAAACCAGAGTTTGTTACTTTTGTTAAAGAGCAGATTTCTTTATTTTTGACTGAAAATATTAATTCTGTGGATAGTCATTTTGTAATATGGGATGCTTTAAAAGCTTATTTGAGAGGGCAGATCATTAGTTATTCTACCAAAGTTAAGAAACAATATATGGCAGAAAGTTTAGAGTTAGAAAATAAGATTGCTGAGTTAGAGAAAGATTTTCAGAAAGGTGTAACAGAAGATTTAAAAAGTTGCATTAGAGAGGTTGAAATTATGTTATAATACTTTACAAACGTATCAGTTTGAGGGCTTAATTAATCGATCTAAACAGCGTTATTATGAGTTGGGGGAAAGAGCTCATAAGGTACTTGCCTTGCAATTGAAAACCGAACAGGTGTCTCGGACTATTAATGCTGTTAAGAAGAATTCAATAATAACATAAACCTCAGGAAATTAATGACCAGTTTTATGCATTTTATCAAAAATTATATACTTCTGAGGAGAAACAGGATAATGGTTCTATTGATTCTTACTTATCGAAATTAAAGTTACCGGTATTAGATGGAAATGATGTTCAGAAACTGGAATCTCCATTTACGGATTTTGAAATTAAGGAAGCTATTCAGGAAATGCTTAATGGAAAGTCCCTAGGGGATAATGGATTCCCTGTGGAATTTTGTAAATTTTTTAATGATGGTTTTTCTAATGAACTTGGAGAAGTGTTGAATCAAGTTGCTGAAGATCAGAAGTTACCAGAATCTTGTTCAAATGCTTTAATAACTGTCATTTCAAAAAAAGATAGGTCTATATGAGGACACTTTAATGGATCTCTATGTCTTTATTAAATATAGATTATAAAATTATAGTGAAAGTATTATCTAATAGACTTGCTAAATATTTGCCTAAATTGATACACATGGATTAAACCAGTTTTATTAAGAATAGAAATGCATCAGATAATATATTTTGATTAATTACTTTGGTTAACGCATATCAAAAGCAACCTAACCATCCTATGGTGGTTGCATTAGATGCAGAAAAAGCTTTTGATAGGGTTGAATGGCATTTTTTTTTATTTAAAGTGTTAGAGAAATTTAAATTTGGCCCTTTTTTTATTGGTTAGGTTAAGGCTTAATATATGAACCCCATTGCTAGGGTGGTGACAAATGGACAGATTTCTTTACCATTTAAATTGACTCGTTCAACTCGACAGGGCTGCCCATTGTCACCAGCCCTATTTTCATTGGTTATTGAATCATTAGCTCAGGTTATTATACAAAATGACAAAATTAGTGGGATGAGGGTTAAAAATGAAGAATATAAAGTTAATTTGTTTGCGGATGATGTGTTGGTATATTTGACGGAATCGGAACGGTCGTTGAAACAAATGCAAGAGTGTTTGTTGAAATTTGGAGAATTATCGGGATATAAAGTTAATTGGAATAAAAGTGAAATTTTAGCAGTTGGAGTGGGAGATTATTCTGAATTTAAAACAATTACAAAATTAAGGTGGACAAGTAAAATTAAATATTTAGATGTTTATGAATATGAATTATCAATCATTATATCAATTAAATTATGTACCTATATTAAGATGGATTAAAGCAGATTTGATTAAGTGGAAAGATCCTCCATTAACTTTGATTGGTTGGGTTAATTGTATTAAAATGAATATTTTTCCTCGAATGCAATATTTATTTCAGTCACTACCTTGTTTACTTTCTAAGGGTTTTTTTCAATATTTGAATAAAGCAGTGTGAGAGATTTTATGGAAAGGTAAACTTGCTCGAATGGCATTGCATAGACTTACATGGAAGTATACATTGGGCGGACTTCAACTATCACATTTTCAAAATTATTATGAAGCGGCCCAGTTGAAGTTTATTAGTAGATTGATGGATTTAGATAAGCCTCCTAGCTGGGCTAAAGTGGAGATGGCATGTATTCCTAGGGTTGAAATACCTGAATTTATATTTCATTGGAATTTGATTTTGTTACAACAATATGATATGCTGATATTGAAGCATTTATTAAAGATTTGGTTAAAAAATAGGGTGTTTTGGTCGAACGATCAATTATCTATTTTAACTCCATTGTATAACAATCAGCTTATTCCCTTTTCAATGTTTAATAATCATTTAAAGATTTGGGATTCTAAAGGTATAAAGACAATACAAGATTGTTTTGTAGAGGGGCAATTTCTTTTAATCAATTAAGAGAAAGATTTGATAGACCTGTAAATTCTTTGTTTGTGTATTATCAACTTAGGGCTTTGATAAAAGTTAATTATGGTAGAGAGATGATTTTACCTACTTTGTCGAGATTTGAATCTTTGATTTCCTCTATACTGAAAAAGGGTTATACTTCAGTTATGTATACTTTGTTACAAGATAGTATGAATAAACCAGATTGGGAGAAATCTAAACTCAAATGGAAGAGTGATTTAGTATTTATTTTTCCTGAAGATGATTGGGTGTATATGTGTCAGGACAATGTAATTAAATTGACTAATGTGTGATAGGGAATGGTTAATTATAATTTTTTACATCAATTATATTTGACGCCGGAAATGTTTTTTAAAAAAAAATGGGTTTAGTAATTCGGATTCTTATTTTAGATGTGGTTCATGTATTGGAACTTTTTTTACATGCTGTATGGAATTGTGTTAAAGTTCAATCATTTTGGCAAGGAATTAAAGTAGTCTTGGAGAAATTATATAATTTTATACAACCGTTAGATCCAACGATTTTCTTGTTGGGAAATTTGTATTCGTTAAGGGAAATGGGATTGGATAAAATTCAAATTGCTTTTGTACATTTGGTGTTATCAGTAGCTCATAAATGTGTTGCTAGTACTTGGAAAGATGATACTGAGATTAATATAGCACATTGGCATAATGAATTGAAAGTATGTGTTATGGAAAAAATTACTTATAATTTACATGATAAATATTCTTCTTTTGTTAGTAAGTGTTTTCCGTATTTGAAATATACACATTTAGATGTACTTTGAAATGTTAACATCTACAATTTTTAAAATATACATTTTTTTTTTGTTGTTCCCCTTAAGGGAGCTGGCTGTAGAGGTGGGATGGGTGTTAATGAAAAAAAATTCTTTGACTATTTCTATATTGTATGTTATGTTTTTGTTATCTTTTAAATAAAGTTTGCAAAGAAAAAGTTTTCCACTAATTCTAACAAATTTCCTGTGTCCTTTGAGATATTTCTGTCATTTTTGTTTTTTTCTCGCAATCTGCCATTTCCTTGTCCCATTACTTAATAAGCTGTTGTGTGTCCCCAAAACCTATTGCATCCTTTTCACAGTCCAAATTGCTAATCAGCTTTGTATAATCAGGATATTTGTACACCCATCCAAATAATTGATATAGATTGTGAACAGTTGGTGTCCAATAATATCTTTTGTAGCTTCCCAATGGTCCCAGCCTCCCATCCTAAATGTGATATATTTATTCCTCCTCATCACTTTGCTGTTTTATCTGAACCTCAATACATCCCTATGTGTTACCTCAATACTGAGTACTTGTATTTACTTCCTGTAATTTCTTGGCTGGCACCCAATCAAATTTAACTGTCATTTTCCCAACTTTATTTATCACTAAAAGCTCTTAAAGTCTGTTTTATATTATTTGCCACATTTTATAGTTTTCCTTTCCTTAACAATGCATTGTTCTTTTTTTTGATGAATTCTGACAGTTTCCCAATTCTCAGGATTAGTGCTTCTTGGGCAACTTTTCAATCGTTTTTTTTTAAATCCAATATCAACTTTAGTTTCTTGATGGCAATGATGAAGCTATTATTCCTGTTGGGTTTTCATTCCTTGGAAGGTTTTATACTACTTCAGTTATGCATTCATTATTTAAATGTTAACTACTGCTTAAATGTTGTCATATATTGCAATATAGTTTCCCATTCTGCCACAACCAACTGTTATTCAGATGTAAGATTCTTACTTTAGGTTGAACTAAATTACTTTCAGTTTTGATATAAAATGTTATCATATTCTGATCATTATTTCCCCTAAGGCTCATTAAGTACCTGATCCTCCATCAGCCCTTTCTTGTTAGACAGTACTGGATCTAAAATAGCTTGTTCCTGCATTGATTCCTCAACATATTAATTTAAAAAAAACCTCTCATACATCCCATATTTTTTTTCCTCTGGACTATTAGTAGTAATTTGGTTCACTTTGTCTACTAGGGGCAGCAAGGTTGGCGAAGCAGTTTGCGCAACACTGTTACAGCACCAGTAATCGGGACCTGGATTCGAACCTGGCATTGTCTGTAAGGAGTGAGTTTGTTCTCACCGTGTCTGCGTGGGTTCACCCAGGGACTCCAGTTTCCTCCCACCATTCAAAAGGTACCGAGGGTTATAGGTTTATTGGGTGGCATGGGCTTGTGGGCCAAAATGGCCTGTTATCATGCAATATATCTAAAAAAAATTGTATTAAATTCCCCAATATTTCTGAACACAGAGCCTACACAAAATATCAGATAGAGGTGAAGTAATTTAAATCCACATATACTGTAAGTTGAAACTCAGTAATTTGAGCTTTTTTGACAATAAGATAAGGATTTATCAACTTCTCAGTAATTTATCATGGGTCATATTTTTTGAATTTTCTTCTCCATTTTGAATGGTTGAGATAGTTACATTTCATTTATTTACAGTGCTTTCCATAATGTTTGGGACGGAGGCATTTTTCCTTTATTTTCCCCTGTGCTCCACAGTTTTAAATATGTAATCAAACCATTTACACATCATTAAAGTGCACATTCTAGCTTTTATTCAAGGTTATTAGTAAACATTTTCATTTGACCATGAAAAAATTGTAGCTCTTTTTATACATAGTCCCCTCATTTCAGGGCACCATAATGTTTGGGACATTTAGTTTCACAAGTGTTTGTGAGTACTCGGGTATGTTTAATTGCTTCATTGATTCATGTATAAGAGAGCTAGGCTTGCTTCTAAGCTTTTGATCACCTTTGGAGTCTGTAGTTGCCATTTTTCAACATGAGGACTAGAGTTGTGCCAAGGAAAGTCAAAGAAGCCATTATGAAGCTGAAAAACAATAAAACAGTAGTATTAGGATTACTAAAATCAACAGTTTGGAACATAATTAAGAATAAAGAGCAGACTGGTGATCTTACTAATCTCAAAGGGACTGGCATTCCAAGGAAGCCCTCCACTGTTGATGACAAGAATTCTCATCATAATGAAGAAAAATCCCCAAACGCATGTCCAACAGATCAGAAACATTTTTCAGGAGACAGCTGTGGATACCTCAATGATATCTATCTGCAGAAGACTTCATGAAAAGAAATAAAGGCTACACTGCAAGATGCAACCCACCAGTTAGCCACACAAACAGGATGGTCAGATTACCAAACAGTATTTAAAAAAAAATGCCTGCAGAATTCTGGATAAAGGTCTTCTGGACAGATGAGACCAAGATTAACCTGTATCAGAGTGATGGCAAGAGCAAAGTGTGGAGGTGTAAAGGAACTGCCAAAGATCCAAAGCAGACCACCTTTTTCATGGTTTGCATCTTGCCATGTAGCCTCTGTATTTCTGTTCGTGAAGTCTTCTGTGGAGAGTAGTTATTGACATATCCACAGCTGCCTCTTGAAGAGTGTTTATGACCTGTCGGACATGCGCTTGGGGATTTTTCTTTAGTATGATGAGAATTCTTGTGTCATCAGCCGTGGAGGTCTTCCTTGGAATAGCAGTCCCTTTGTGATTACTGACCTCATCAGTACACTCTTTCTTCTTAATGATATAAAAAATTTTGAATTTGGAAATCCTAAGGTTTGGGTGATGTCTCTTACTATTTTATTCTTCATTTTTTGCCACATATTGGCGTCTTTGACTTTCATTTGCACATCACTTGTCCTCATACTAAAAAAAAGGCAACTACAGACTCTAAAGGCGATCAAAGACTTAGGAACAAGCTCTCTTTTACATATACCAATGAGGCAATTAAACATACCTGAGTACTTACAAACACCTGTGAAGCCAAATGTCCCAAACATACGGTGCCCTGAAACAAGGAGACTATTTATAAAAAGAGCTGTAATTTCGACACAGTCAAATGAAACGTATATAAATAGCCTTGAATTAAATCTGGAATGTGCACTTTGATGACATGAATTGTTTGTGCACAAAATGTTTGACTTAAAATTTAAATCTGTGGAGCACAGTGGGGGTGGAGGAAAAAAGTCTCTTAGTCCCAAATATTATGGTGGCCACTGTATTTGAAGGATATTGAAGGGAGAAATACACAAAAAAGGGATATTTTGGAAATACTATTTTCTTTATCAGCAATCTAAATAACAAGGTGCCCTGAAATTAGCACTGGCAGTTAAATGCTATTTCTGTGCAGTGAATTGGGATTTACTGGTAGGGAGTTGTATTGATGGCTGGCTCCGCCCTCATCTTCCCACATATAACCCTGGTTTCCCATCTAAACACAGAACTCTTCGGAAGACTACCGTTGAACGCTAGCCTTAATTATACGCTAATAAAAGTATTTGTTCTCCATACAGTTGTGGAAGCTTTTATTCAAGCTACAATATTAGCTTATTCCCTAAGGATGGAAGTGCTACTCAAGCCTGGTATGCTTGATAGACCCCTCTGTCCCCTGACATGGCTGAGGAGTTCACATTACTAGCTAGACTGCTTCCAGGCCACATGAATGTGACGAGAGATGTCTTCCATACCGATGAACTCGAGAGGTCCGCAATCGAGGGTAGGAATGAAAGGGTATGCAGTCATCAGGGACTGCTCTATGTATGATGCTGCTATCAAGGCATTGAAGTCTATGTACTTGAAGTTACTGAATGAGGTCCTAGTGAGACTCCGACTTCCTCTACATCGCCAGTGGCCAGGAGAGACCATTGATGACTACCTGCTGGATCTGTGGATGCTTGCCAAGAAGTGAAGGTACGAAGCTGCCATGGGCTTCATTCATGAGGAAGAACAGATTCAGGACACTCTAGTCACGGGGTTCCGCTCGAGGCAGTGTTTGCTCAAGTTAGGAAAGAAGGACCTGACTAGCCAAATTGCTGGAACAAGATGACCTCGAAGCCAGCGAGCTTGCCCTTCCAAGGACCGACTGCTCCCACTAACCCTGCCCTAACAACTGCCGCTTCCTGTGCCAGGGAGTCCTTTTTCTGCAGCAAGAACCAGCATTCCCAATCTAATTGACCGGCAAAAGACTCAGTGTGTTTCAGCTGTGGCAAGAAAGGGCATTGGGTGAGGGTTTGTTGGACGAGAAGTCTGCGGCCTGCATTGTTCCTGGATCTGATTCCAGCCTCAAGCCATCTGACCCGAATTCACCCAAACCCACTTGCTGCACGACACGCTGATGGAAGGTGGCTGTGAGGAAATACCATGAAAAGGCCATCTTGCCAAATTCAAATTCATCGCCATCATCATTGGAGGAAGGAGGAGGGCGGCCATTTTGCTATGCCACAAGGTTGACGCCATCTTACCCATGCAGGGAAACCCAGGATGGTGGGGGCCACTCAAATGAGGAGCATGGTCTCCAGGGACCTAGCCTCGATGGTCCTAGATCAGGATGGACTTTACAAGCTTAGCAACTCCATAGTGACTGTGAAGGTGAACAGACATGCCACTAAATGCCTGATCGACACGAGCTCTGCTGAAAGCTTCATAGACTCATGGACTATGCAAAAATACAACCTAAAGATGTATCCTTCCAATTACCACATATTCCTTGCCCCTCATTCGCATTTTACATGTTTTCAACAACATTGTTGAACATCTGTTGTTTTAAGTTGGGGGGGGGTGGGGTGAAATTCTGTAAATTTTGCTTGTATATTCCTGATGAATTGTATGCTCTGGTGTTGCTGGGTCTGGACTTCCTGTGTCATCTTAAAAGTGTGACCTTGGAGTATTCTGGTCCCCTCCCACTGTAATGGTTCAGAATGGAGGACCCCTACAATCAGAACCCACATGCAGCCTCTCCACACTGAATATCGACCCCCCCCCCCACCTTCCCGAATCTGTCCTCAGACTGAAAACCTATTGCTACCAAGAACAGGAGGTACAGTACAGGAGACTGAAATTTTATAAAAACTGAGACACAATGTCTGTTCGACAAGGGTATCATTGAACCTAGCACCAGCTCAAGGAGAGTACAAGTGGTAGTTGTAAAGGGGGTAAACAAGTCCAGGCTAGTAATTGACTATAGCCAAACTATTAATCAGTACACAGTCCTGGACGCATACCCCCTCCCTCGAATTTCAGACATGGTGAATAATATTGTGCAATATCGGGTCTATTCGACCATTAACCTGAAAGCTGCCTATCACCAGCTGACAATCCATTCCGGAGACTGTCCATATACGGTATTTGAGGCTATCAATTCCAGAGGGTTCCTTTTGGTATTACTAATGGGGTTTCTATCTTCCAGAGACAGATGGACAGAATGGTGGTTGAGTATGGGTTGAAGGATACCTTCCCCTACCTTAATAATGTCACTATCTGTGGTTGCACGTTGAAAGACCATGACATGAACCTCCAGAGTTTACTCCACATGGCAAAAGCCCTGAAACTCACTTATAACTCTGACAAGTACGTGTTCAGGAATAAATGGCTATCCTTCGCGACATAGTGGGGAATGACATCATTGGCTCTGATCCTGATAGGATGTGCCCCCTGTTAGAGCTCCCCATCCCCAGGACCACAAAGGGCTTGAGGAGATGCCTGGGGTTTTTCTCATATTTTGACTAGTGGATCCCTCCATATGCTGATAAGGTTCGCCCACTCTTAAAAGCCACTAATTTCCCCCTCTCGGCTGAAGCCCAAACAGTTTTTAACTACCTCCAGAAACACATTGCGAAAGCCGCCATGCACGCAGTGTACAAATATGTACCTTTCCAAGTGGAAAGCGGCACTTCAGATGTAGCCCTGGCAGCTACCCTCAACCAGGAGGACAGTCCGGTTGCATTATTTTCACAGACATACATGGCTACGAGCTCCGGAACCCATCAGTGGAAAAGGAGGCTCAAGCTACTTTAGAAGCCTTAAGGCACTGGAGACACTAACTGGCTGGTAGAAGATTTACGCTCCT
Source organism: Narcine bancroftii (assembly GCF_036971445.1). NCBI lineage: Eukaryota > Metazoa > Chordata > Chondrichthyes > Torpediniformes > Narcinidae > Narcine > Narcine bancroftii. The sequence continues at coordinate 67,146,575 of NC_091472.1, forward strand.
CACTGACCAATAGTTGGTCACATTTATGTTCAATAATGTCAAGGGGGGAAAAAAATCAAAAATAACAAGATTGCTAGGTGGAGGATCGAGCTCTCCACCTATAATTATGACATTGCCTATCGGCCAGGATCCATTAATGACCCTCTGGATGCCTTATCCAGAGGAAGCTGTGCCTCTGCACACACCAGCCAATTGAGATTTCTGCATAATGACCTCTGCCATCCAGCGGTTACCCATATGGCTCATTTTGTCAAGGGATGCAATATGCCCTACTCCATGGAAGACGTCAGGGAAATGACCAGGTCTTGCCAGGTCTGCATGGAGTGCAAGCCGCACTTCTATCACCCGGCAAAGGTGCACCTGATCAAGTCATCCAGGCCCTTTGAACAGCTCAATGTCAATTTTAAGGGTCCTCTCCCCTCCACGAATGGGAACACTTTCTTCCTCTCTATTGTTGACGAGTATTCTCGCTTCCTGTTCACCATCCCATGCCCAAACACATCCACTTCGTTAGTCATAAAGGCCCTAGATTCAATCTTCGCCCTGTTCGGGTATCTCAGCTATATTCATAGCGACGGGGCTCATCTTTTGAGTGATGAGCTCCATCAGTTCCTGCTGGTGAGGGCCATTGTGTCTACCAGGGCTACTAGCTACAACCCTTGGGGGAACGGGCACATTGAAAAGGAAAGGAGAACACCATGGTCTGGAATCCTGTCAAGCTGGTCCTGAAGCCAAAAGGCCTTCCAGACTCGCAATGGAAGGAAGTCCTCCCCATGGCACTCCATTCCATCTGGTTGCTACTATGTACCATGACCAATGCTACTCTTCATGAGCTCCTATTCAATTTCGAAAGAAGGTCGGCATCGGGAACTACACTCAGTCTGGCTTACTACTCCTTGTCCAGTTCTTCTTAGGAAGCACGTAAGGAGAAGCAAGACCCACTCCCTGGTGGGAAGGGTGAAACTGCTGCACACCAATCCTATGTACACCTAAGTGAAGTACCCAGATGGCAGGGAGGACACCATCTCCATCAGGAACCTTGTACCTGCCAGAACAGAGGGTCCATTGCCTCGGGTGCCCTGCGAGCCATGGAGCTCATTCTCACCATCCTCAGTCAGGGGGATCCAGTTTATGAGGAAAGTGCACCCCCCTCCATTGTCAAGCCGGTGACTCAGCCTGCCTCTCCTCCCTCTCAAGGGGACCAAGGAGTCCAATGGCCCTCGGTGCTAAGGCATTACAACAGAATCTCCAGAACCCTCGACCGCTTAAATTTGTACATTTGTAAATAGCTGTATTTTTTTTTTTAACCACTTGTTTCTGAACCCATGTTCTCTGTCTTTATTCACAGACCCTAAATTCTACAGGAAGGGATAAATTCAGTGAACTGGGATTCACTGGTGGGATGTTGTACTGATATCTGGCCGCACATCCCAGTTCCACCCCCATCTGCCCACATATAACCCTTGTGTCCCAATTAAACCCAGAACCCTTATGAAGACTACTGTTGAACCCTACCCTTAGTTAGAAGCTAATAAAAACGTTTGTTCTCCCACCAGTCATGAGAGCTATTATTCGCGTTACATTCTGTTTTGGAAATATTTTGCAGAAATAAAAAAAACTTTCATAACCCAGAATTTTACAGTATTGTGACTGTACCATACTGACTATTTCCATAGAATATTGCAGGTCAGTATTAGCCCTTTGGCTGACAATGTTGTGCTGACCTGTATATACCAAAAGAAATCTTCCTTACAGATGCAAGTTTATTCTTAAAGAAAAACCCATACAATAAAATGATGGAGAAGCTCAGCAGGTCCCCAAACAGGCCTTTCAAGTGAAGCAACACGTCACTTGTATATATTTTTGCCTTTGCTATGTAAAGGACACTGTTTGACGACCTGCTGAGCCTCTCCAGCATTTTGTGTTTTTACTTCAACCAGAATTTTGTAATTTATTCCAATATAGTAGTAGATATTAATAAATTGGTCAGAAACATGTTTATGTTTGTTTAAAAGACTTTGACAGTAAGTGAAGCCATGCTTTTAGTTCAGCCACAATGAAAGTTGTCAAGAGCAAAGAGCTGTAAGGACTCAATGGGGCAGGCAGTGTTCATGGAGAAATGGTCTGTAAAATGTTTCAGGTTTGGACCCTTTGTTGGAACAGTCTCATTCTAAAGCATTATAACCCTTAAGGCATTAATGAATGCTGCCAGACCTGCTGAATCCCTCCAACATTTCTTTGTTCACTCAAGATTCTGGTATATACATTTCTTGTATTTTCATGAAAATTGTCAAGAAAATAAGACACAAAAACAAGTAAAAGCTATTCTATCTCAAAACATTAGTATTATGAAAATATTTTTCAAAAACTTATATTGAAGGACAAAGATTTCCCAAAATGAATTCAGGCAATCCTTTTTAACTGGCATATAGAAAACCCAGCAAACAATCCTGTGTTTAGAGTTGGAAAATAAGGCTGATAAGCAGAGAGAATCCAATTGGGAGAGCACTTTTATGGAAGTGATCATAATTCAGTTTTATTTAGTGTGGTTACAGACAATAACAAAGGTAGAGGAAAAGTAAATCTAACAAAGTCGACTGGGATGAGAAGTGATTTGGCAGAAGTGGAATAAAACCAGCTACTTGAAACTAAATTAGTATTGGAGTAGGAGAAAGTTTTCCAGGCAGAGATTTAACAGGTTCAAAGTAAATATTTTCACTCAGATAAAAGATGGAATCTATAGCTAGATGACAGTAGCTGCATTGGCTAGGATAGGCAAAAAAAAGGAAACTTATACTAGATTCTGAAAGCATAACACTACAGAAAACAAGAACGAATATAAAAATTGAAAGGGAAATCAAGAAAGCAAAGAAAGGCTTCAACAAAATTCCTACAGGTAGAATCAAAGAAAGTCTTCTTTGGCTTGGCTTCGCGGACGAAGATTTATGGAGAGGGTAAAAGTCCACGTCAGCTGCAGGCTCGTTTGTGGCTGACAAGTCCGATGCGGGACAGGCAGACACGGTTGCAGCGGCTGCAGGAGAAAATTGGTTGGTTGGGGTTGGGTGTTGGGTTTTTCCTCCTTTACCTTTTGTCAGTGAGGTGGGCTCTGCGGTCTTCTTCAAAGGAGGTTGCTACCCGCCAAACTGTGAGGCGCCAAGATGCACGGTTTGAGGCGATATCAGCCCACTGGCGGTGGTCAATGTGGCAGGCACCAAGAGATTTCTTTAGGCAGTCCTTGTACCTTTTCTTTGGTGCACCTCTGTCACGGTGGCCAGTGGAGAGCTCGCCATAGAACACGATCTTGGGAAGGCGATGGTCCTCCATTCTGGAGACGTGACCCACCCAGCGCAGCTGGATCTTCAGCAGCGTGGACTCGATGCTGTCGACCTCTGCCATCTCGAGTACTTCGACGTTAGGGATGAAAGTGCTCCAATGGATGTTGAGGATGGTCCACAGATGAACATAAAGTATAAGTAAATAACTAAGGAAGGGGTACTTGATAATTAATGTGAGGAGGCACATGATGCAGGTAGGTTTCTTAATGACTCTATCACTTTCATCTTGTATTCATATGTGTGAGTTCTGAGACAAAACATGAATGAAGGAAAAGGTTATTTAAAGTTGTTATAAACAGCACCATGAGGCATGACATGAGGCTGCAAGCCTCCATTACAGCTCTAACATGCTGTATCTCCTGCTCTCTCAGCCCCCTGCTGGCAGCCAAATATAGTCAAATGGGCACTATAACCCTTAAGGCATTGCTAGTTGCCAGGCAACCATAATCACTAATTACATCTCCCTTTCTTAAAACAAAAGTAGCTTACTTTTAACTAACATGTTTTCTTTATTAACTCTGCAATTTTAATTTTAACACCAAGAACTTGCATTTTCATTATTATAAACATTATTAACATTTTAAAAACTTTTTTTGTGTATTTGTGGTGACATGCCACTAGGCAGGTGAACCGGCCCCTCTTGTAATCCACGAGGAGGACAAGCTAGCCAAAATGGCACCGTCAGGGGTTTCCCCTTCTTCTCAGCACCAGGGTCAGAAGCCCGTGCTGGGGGACCACGTGACGCCTGAGTGACGCTGGCACTCCCCAGCGCGGTTCTCAGCCAGGTCTGGGCTGTGAATATAAGTCCAGCCTGGCAGCCAGCAATAAACCAGTTTTCTGCTCACTGAGCTCAACCCGTCTGGTTGTGTGTTCTTTCAGTAGCTGCTGCTCCATATTCACATTTACATACATTAAAACTTGAAAAGTGAATAGGATAGTGCTACTTCATTCTATAGCAGGAGTCTTTAAATTTGCTCAATTAGTCTCCTAGGAGGATTCACATGTTTTGACGATCTCCTGATTGATTGTCCTTGAATCTCAGTTGTTGCCTCAGACGATGTCTTCTCAGCTGTGTATTAAGGTTGTTCAACAGTATCCATCTTTCCACCTACTGTGGCTGGTACAATTTGATGATTTCTTCGGTGTATGATCTTGGTGGACTTCACTAAGGACAGTTCCCTTCTGAGTCCATAACTTTGTTTTGTCTTTTAGCCTTACTTGGTCACCAGTGTAGAGTTCTGGTAGGTTTTTTGTTCCTCTGTCAAAGTAATACTCTTGCTATTTTTTTCTGTTGCTCTTTGAATTTCCTCACTTTCTCCCCCCTTTTGATTTTAGGAAGTTCTCTTGATAAGTTTGATCTTGGCCTATGTCCCATTAGAAGTTGCGTTGGTGACATACCACACTCGAGCTGCGTTATGTGGTATACTAGCATGCTCTGGTAGAAGTCTGTTCCACTGTCTTTTGCCTTGTTCATCAGCCTTTTCACTGTCTGTATGGATTTTTCCCCTAGACCATTGATAACACCACGTCAAGTCCTCTTTTTCCACAGTCCAAAGTCCCACTCTTTGGCAAACTGTCGGAATTTTAAATTGCAGGTGCTCATAGACCATATGGATAGTTTTGTGATACACTTCAGGAGCTGAGGCAATTCGGAATGGTAACCTTAGGAATCTGTATCTGCCAAATGGACTATTGAATATGCAGAGTCTTGAACTTGCTTCATCCAATTTTTAACAGCCAAAATCCTGATGATGCTTGCTGAAAAACTTCGCATTTGCAAACTGTGACATGATTTATTCACACGTCGGAAGCTTAAAGTGTTCTCTCTTTATTGCTCTATTTAGATCTCTTGGATCCAGGCAAATTCTAAGCTTTACATTCTTTTTGTCCACATCAACAAGTTAACTCACCCACTCCATTGCCTCATCTGTCTTCTGAATCATGTTCGGGCTTTCCATCCTGTCCAACTCTGCTTTTAGTTGCTTTTGAAGCACAAATGGAACATCTGCATAGATGTATTATCAGTGGCACGTTTATCCACTCTGATCGTGTGTTCTCCTGGAAGGCAGCCTAGATCCTGAAATAGGTCATTGTATTCCTTCATGAGTTCATCATAGACTGTCTCTCCTTTGCTTTCTTCAATGAGGACTCTTTTTACCAGATTCAGTTTCTCACAGTCTGTTAAAACTAGTATGGCCTGTACATCCTTTGGTACCACAATGAATGCTAGCATATGATTTCTGTTCTTGTTTTTCACTTTGACCATGCATTCTCATTGCACTGGTATATTAGTACCTGAATATCCTGTTACCTTCACTTTTGTTCCATACATCTTTGGTCTGGATCTAATCTTCTTAAAATCAGTCTTTGATACTATTTTAATTTGTGCTCCAGTATCCAATTTAACTGAAATGAATGTCATTCATTTTTAATCTCAATATCCAGTCTCCGTGGCAAGATGGCGTAAGGATCAGACATGCCTTCCAGTCCTCTCCTGACTCTATCTTATTGTTTTGTCTAGAAATGCCCGTTAAAATTCTTTAAAAGTTTAGATAACTTCAGTGCTGTTAATTTAACTTATGATGGTACAATTGGTGGAAAAGAGCAAAAAAAATGACAACAGATCATCAAAAAACTACATTTTCCAAAAGTTCAAGTTTTGGAGCCTACCTACAGGAAAGACACCGGGACTCAGCCTGAAATGGATCCCAGGAGAGAGGTACAGCTTTCGGATGTAGAGATCAATGTTACATTGGTAGAGCCCTCTAAAGAGGGCGCCAAACAGCCTTTAGAACAAAGAGTTACTCAGGTTCGCACATGTGCAGTAGCATCTGACGGCAATGTTATGAATGAACCACTTGTAGTAACATCAGTTGAAGTACCGGCTGGGGAAAGGCATTTCTCAACTGTAGCGGTGGCACTGCAAACTGCACCTCTTGAGATAAAAGAACCTATACAACTTGATGTACTGGGAGAAATTAATACATTATGGACTGGGGAAAATCCCGGCCAGTGTCCTCCAGTCACTGCTGGAAAGGCTGTGGCTGGGGTTTCCACTCGCAGCTATACTACAAGGAAGGCAACCAGAATGAAGGAAGCAACAGAAGACCCTTTGGTTATGCAGAAGAAGCAGGAATCTGTTGAGCCAAAATCTCTTCCAATTGAAAAGATTCTTGTGAATCTTGAATCTAAATTATCTTATACAATGCAGGGATTATGTAAGATTATGACTGAACTTGGTACTAGGTTCAATACTCTGATGGAAATAAATTCTCAACAGATGGCTGAGTTTGGAGCTTTTAAGCTTGACGTGAAAGATAAATTTAATTCGTGTGAAGAAGATATAGATGAAATACGAGATCAAGTTTCAGATATGACCAAAATGGTCGAAGATTTACAAACTCAAAATAAAAATTTGGTGAAAAAGATTGATTATTTGGAAAACCAATCCAAACGAAACAATATAAAGATTATTGGTTTGCCAGAAGGAATGGAGGGACCAGACCCAAGAAAATTTTTTACTGAATGGATTCCGCAGGTGCTGGGTCAAGAACATTTCCCGGAAGGTATAATACTGGAACGTGCTCACAGAGCCTTGCGTAGAAGACCTATTTCAGGTCAAAGTCCAAGACCTGTTTTGGTTCGTTGCTTGAATTATTACGACAGAGAAATAATTTTACGAGTGGCTATTAGAAATGCACAACATTTCACCCTTGATGATTCAAAATAATCGCGTTTTCTTCTATGCAAATTTGAGTCAAGAAGTTATGTTCCAACGACGGGAATTCAACTCTGCTAAAGAGTTGTTGTGGAAGAAAGGTTATAAGGCAACCTTTAGATATCCAGCTGTTTTGAAGGTTTTTCAAGATGGTTACCAACCAAAGTTCTTTGATTCTCCAAATGAAGCTATAGCATTTGCTCAAGAGTTGCCAATTACTCAGTTTCAACAGAGACGTAGTCCGCCGCGATCTCTAAGGAGACAAAAGATGGAAGAAAAGAGCCGTGCTCCAAGAAGGAATGGTTGTAATGGTGACTCAGCAGTTGGAGTTGATTAAAAGAAGAGTTGTTCTTTTTTTTCTAATGTTTTTGTTAAAAAAATTGAATATTAAATAATGATGATGTTAGTTTAAGATGAATTGAGAGTTGGGGGAGAGAACTGGATAGGCACTATTTCCTGAAAGTCATCTCCTACGTGTGAGTTATCTCACACCCATTTTTTTTTGGGAGTTACCGCATTGCGCGGTTTAGACGGGAGGGGGTATTTTTAACCTCCTACCCGGTTTTTTTTCCTTTTTTTTTGTATTATTAGATTAAAGAGTGAAGGGGTTTTTTTTGTGTTTATTAAAAAAAAAGCATAAGAAAGTATTTGATTGTTTAAAAAACTAAAAATTGATGTGGTTTTTTTTGTAATGTTTATTCAGTAGATAAGGAATATTTGAAATTTAAATGTGAATGGGATGGATAAGTTTTTTTTTATACTTTTTCTTTAACTTTAAGGTGAAAGGAGTGGTAATTCTGGTGTATATTATTTTGCTATTTTAGTTATAGAACGAAGGGAATAATGGTGATAGTTATAAATTGAATTGTACAATTCTTAATGAGGCTTGAATTTTGTTTGTGGTTTATGCTCCATTTGTTGAAGATATAGATTTCGTTGTAGATGTGTTTTATTATTTGGATATCTGAATTTTAACGTAATGATTGGGGATATTTAAATGTGGTATTGGAGCTTTTATTGGATAATTATTTAAGAGTAAAAGGGAAAAATGGTGGCAGACTACTAAAATTGAATTGTACAATGCTTAATGAGGTTTGAATTTTGTTTTAAGATGGTGGTTTATGTGACTAATATGATGATAGATGTGAAGTTAGTTGATATTTGGTGAAGGTTTATCTTCATAGGGAAAGTTTTTTTTTCATCTTTTTTTTCTCATGCTACAATTTTTTTAAAGAATTGATTATTGTTTAAGAATTTTTGATAGACAATGTTATTAACTTTACTAATTTTTTATATTAAGTTTGAGTTAAATATATGTTTCATCTTAACTCTGCTTGTTAAATATATGCATTTAAGTTTGATTTAAATATGTTTTTTAAGTCTGATATCTTAGTATTAATTACTTCTCTTTTTGTTAGTATTTTAATCAGTTATGTTTTTGTTTTTTTTTTGTAAGTGGGTTTTTTTTCACATATATTATTAACTTTATTAATTCTTCACTCTTTATTTGGGGGGGAAGGGGGGGTTGGATTAATTTGAGTTGGGTTATTAATGTGTAATAATTATTGGGGAGGGTATAGTTTATTTAGATTACTGATACTGTATTGTAATTTTATTATTTTATTCTTAATTTTTTTTAATGTAATCCTATATGTTATTCATGTTATAAAATCTTAAATAAAGTTTTAAAAAAAAAACCTCAACATGACTCTACATTCTAGGCAGATATGGAGGGAGGAGACTAGGGCTATCAGCCTTTATTAGGGACCTTAAAGGGAGGATCTATAGGGATGGAAGGTGGGGATGGAAAGGGCTCATGGAGTACGGCTGCAGGACATGAGGTTGGCACCATGTCACAAGTTGGTGGCAGACACATTCTTGGCTGAGTAGTCCTCCATATTCTAAAGGACATGACATTAGGTTAGGTAACATTTTCCTTAACCATTATGGATGCATCGGGCTGAATAGCCTTGGAACACAATAGTTTGATGATTTTATTATTCAATGAAATGTAAATTACCTGAATGAATGCACAGTGTTTTTCCCAGGGTGGGAAATTCTGAGAGGAGAGATTTTTAAAAATAGTTTATTTACAAATTTTAAACCACAATATTAATTATAATACATTCAATTAAAAATTATTTCAAAAAGTTATACGTGGAATATAACCCCCTCCCACCTTCCCTCCCCCAAACCCCAAGAAAGAAAAAAAATGGAAAGAAAGTAGTAAATAGAAAGAGGACTGTGGAATGCCAAGGAAATAGAGCATTTATATCATAAAGTCAAATATTGGAAGTTACCAAGAAATTGGGTCTTCAGAGAGTATATTAAACATATAAATGCACATTTTGTAAATATGGGCACCATATTTTTCAAAATACATGATATTATTTTGTAAACTCTAAGTAGTCTTCTCCAGAGGTCCACAGCTACGAAGTTCTGCATGCCATCTTTCCTTGTCTAAATCTGTGTTTGACCTCCATGATATTGCTATACATTTCCTAGAAACTGCTAAAGCAATTTGTATAAATTCAATTAGATACATAATTTTAATTTAGGTCTTATAACCTTAATATTGTTCAATAAAAATAGCATTGGATCCTGTGGGAACTTAACCCCTGATATTCATTCCAAAAAGGTTACTGACTTCCGACCAAAAATATTTAACTTTAGGACACTGCCAAGAAGAATGCAATAAGATCCAATCTCACGTCCACACCTAAAACATAAATCTGATAATGCAGGATTCAATCTGTTTAGTTTTTGTAGAGTCAAATATAACTGATGGGAAAAATTATATTGAACTATCTAATACCGAACATTTATAATTTTTGTCATATTATCCTTACATAATTCCATCCAATCTTTCTCACATTTGTCTATTTAAATTCACTTCCCATCTTAATATTGATTTATGCACCCCTATTTTGAGGGCTTTCTTTTGAAGTAAATTATACATTACAGAAATAAATGAATCAGTAATTCCAATTTGCTCTAGTTGGGAATCATCAAACCAGGACCTATTTTATCAGTTAAAAATGCTTTAACTGCATAATAGCAAAGTCGAGTATTATTAGGCACATTACATTTATTCATCCATTCAAAATAATTCTCCATCCTCACAATACCCATCTGCATCCAAGTCCTCAAAAATTGATTATAGAAATTGGAATGTCTATTTTGACAAAGGGTCATTTTTTGTGTAACTATACCTTTCATATCTATTTCATAATCAATCTTATTCCTTGATTCAATCAAGAGTTTCAAAATAAGTGTTTCCCTACTTACTACCAACAATTTAGAATTCTCCTTATAGATAAAATCCTGTAACTTTTTTTCTCCTATTTTACTAAGTTCTATATTAACCCAAGCAGGAATTTTATCTAAACAGTACATTAATAAATCTCATTAAGAAGCTTTATAATGATTCTTTAAATGGGAAGTTGTAAGCCACCCCCCCCATTCAACTTTCAAGTCAATTTTTCTAAAGAAACCCTTTAATTTTCCCTTTCCATAAAAACTTCTTAACTATCGTACTTAAATCCTTAAATAAATTTTGAGAGATGGAGATCAACTAAAAAAGATATTTAACTTGAGGAAAAATATTCATTTTGGACAATTTCTGCTATCTACTAAAGTAATAGGCAGGGTATTCCATGTATTCAAATCCTCAGCAATTTATAATTGATATAAATTTAAAAAAATCATTATTAACCTGAATACCTAAAGATTTAATTCCAGCATCTGCCCACCTAAATTTAGTGGCCATTTTACACTGTGTATAGTCATCCTTATCTAAAGGCATAATTTCCAATTAATTTTATACCCAGATATTTCCCCATGTTCTTCCAATCTTGCACGTAGTTAACCATAACCATTTACGGAGCGGAAACAGGCCACGTTGGCCTTTCGAGTCCGCACCGGTTCACTTGTATATTTTCTTGCCAGTCATCCTTCTTGTCACTCCTCCTCCTCTCTTCTCCAGTCCTGCAAACATTCAGCAAATTCTTGGGCTTTCTTTGGCTCCGAGAACAGTCTATTCCATTGACTCTATAACGCTAATAAACTAAAACAATTTAGTTTAATGTTAGACCCATTCTGTAACAGAATGTCAAACCTCATGGTGCTGAAATGGATGGACTAAGGAACAGAGAGAACAATTCATGTTCCCTTTCCATATTTTACAATTTGGATGGTGATTGTATTTTTCCAATTCATAAATGATCTTCAAGTGATTTTTAAAAATGCTTAAAATGCATTTGTGAGAGCAGTATAGAGTTGTCTGGGAATTTTTCAATATGGAAATATCTGTGGTTTTTCTGTAATGCCAATTTACAGTCCAAACATTCCAGGAAATTTTGATGTAAATCATTTCAGACATGACTCTCGCAATATAATTTCCTGATATTTTCTTATTTATTCAGTGGTGTGGTTACAAAAAATGTCTTCAGCTATTGGAACACAGAACAAAGCAACACAATTAAATATTTCTGGGGAGTAGTTTGCTGAACACCCAATAACATATCATCAAATCAACTTCTCTTTTGTTTGTTAATTGTATTTGAAGCAATCTAAACACAGCTATCAGTGATCATAAATAACCATTTATACTTGTAAATTTAATAAGCAAATTCTTAGTATCCTTCAATAATTAATGACCAAGACTCCCCAATTTATTTTTAATGTAACCTCATCAAGGTGATTGTTGAAGGAGACATCACTGTCTATCAAATGCTTCAGTTAGACAGAGAGAAGAGTCCCAAAGTTTTGGCCACTCAATTTTCTTGCAGTACTCAGTGGAATTTTTTTTCATTAGATATCACTAGAGTCTAATACAGTCACTTGCAGAACAAAGTTTGCTGTGGAACAAATCACACTAGACTTGATTAAATGTAGCAAATGATGGAAAAATATAAGGAAAAAGGACCATATTTGACAATGCAACAATCAAGCAATGGGTATTTTTACACAGAAACTTTGGAATTATTCCCCCCAAAAAATTAGCATACTTACTTCCAGTGTATCCCGATGTGGTAAACATCATCAGCAAATAAAAGAATTTATTTATTAAATACCTTTAATCTTAAAAGTTCCACTAAAGGTTCTATTGCCAAAATAAACAAGGCTGGTAATAAAGGACAACCCTGCTGACTCAATCTAGATAATTGAAAAGAAGTAGAAACTTCTTCAACAGTCATTTCCCTTGAACAAGTATTTTAATATGGGTTTAACCCAATTTATAAATGTCAACCCAAAGTCAATTTTTTCAGATATTTTAAACAAAAAGTCCCATTCTAATCTATTGAAGGCCTTCTCTGCATTCAAGGCTACTGCCAAACTTACGTCACCTCTTTTCTGAGCGAAATGAATTAGGCTAATCAATCTCGCAACATTATGAACAGATTTTTGCTTTTTGACATATCCTGTTTGATCCATATGAATTTAATTTGGTAAATACTTAGCTAATCTATTTGCTAAAATTTTAGCAACAAATTTATTATCCATATTCAGTAATGATATCTGTTGATAAGAAATTGGATTTGACGGATCCCTATCTCTCTTTGGTATAATGTAACTATTGCACTTGAGAAAGATTCTGGTAAGGAATGGGATTTCATCACTTGATTTAACATCTCCATAAAAGGAGGTGTTAAAACATCCTTAAACTTTTATATATATTAAAAAAAACTCAGACAGAAAACCATCCACCTCTGGAAACTTACCATTTTACAATAAATTAAGTGCTTCACTGATTCTCTTGTCATGAAAGGAGCATCTAAATCTCTTGGATCTCGATATTTCAAACCAGGTAAACTAAAAAAAAAAGTTTCATCTCTACTAGACTCAAATTTAAATAAATTAGAATAAAAATCTTTAAGTAAATCATTAATTTCTTGAGGTTTATAAGTAATCATCTTTGAGCTTTTTATAATAGCATTAATTATTATGGAAGATGATTTTGTTTTTAACTGTCAAGCAAGAACCTTATGAGCCCTTTCCCCTTTCTTCAACCTCTGCTTGGTTCTCTGAATTAATGTTTCCATTCTATAAAATCTGAATCATTATAGTGATTATTTTTTGCTATTAATTTCTTTCCTTTCTCATCTGAAACCTTTCTTTGTAAATCCTTCTCCAAATCTTCTATTTCCATTTCCAGTTGATCAACCTCTTTCATATAAACTATGGAGAGAGTGCAGAGAAGATTTACAAGGACGTTGCCTGGATTGAAAAACAAGTCTTATGAGGTAGGGTTTGCAGATCTGGGTCTTTTTTTTTAAGAGTATGAAGGATGAGTGGAGACTTGATAGAGGTCTACAAGATTACAAGAGGGATAGGTAGGGTGGACAGCCAGTACATGTTTAACAGGACAAGAATAGGAAACACCAGAGGACATATGTACAAAGCTAAGGGAGGGAAGTTTAGGGGAGGCATCAGAGGTAAGTTTTTTTTACACAGAGAGTTGTGAATGTCTGAAATGCCTTGCAGGGATGGTGGTGGAGGCTAAAACATTAGGGCATTTAAGAGACTCTTAAACAGGCACATGGATGAAAGAAAAATAATGGCTTATGGGGTAGGTACAAAATTGCATAATTGTATTTTTTTTAAGGAATATGTGGTCAGCCCAACATCGAATGCTGAAGGGCCTGTACTGTGCTGTAGTGTTCTATGTTCCCACAGCAACCTGGGGTATATTGCGTCTGGCCCCGTGGATCTATCAAACTTGATCTTTTAAAGAAGATCAAACACTTCCTCTTCCTTAATCTCCACATTGTCCATCATACAGGCATGTTCTATTTCGACCTTACCCTAATCAAGGTCCTTTTCTCTTGTGAATACTGAAGCAAATTTTTCATCTAGGACCTCCCCAACCTCCTCCTCCAGGAATATGATGTCTCCTTTATACTTTAGTGGCCCCACCTTCATTCTCATCATCCTTCTGTTCTTCACATACACATAGAATGCCTTGGGGTTCTCTTAATCCTACAAGCCAAGGCCTTCTCTTTCCCCCTTCGTGCTTTCCTAAGACCTTTCTTAAGCTCCTTCTTGGCTACCATATATTTCTCATGAGTGTTTTCTGTTTCCTATATTTAATATATCCTTCCTTCATCCTTTTCACTAGTTGCCTCATCTGTTTCATCAGCCATGGTTTTCTTTTCCTGCCATCTTTTCCTTGCCCCAGTAGGACAAACGTTTCCTGAACCAAGTCCAAGTGGTCCCTAAACTTCCCCACATTAATTCTATGCTTTCACCCTTGAACTTCTGTTTCCAATTTAGTTTTGCTAGTTTTTACCTCAACCCTTCATAATTAGCCCTTCCCCAATTAAGCACTTTCCCATTTTGTTTATTTTTATCTTTTTCCATTACTATGCAGAAGCTGAGGGAGTTATGGTCACTCTCACCAACATACTCCCCAACCAAGAGGTCCGCACCTGACCAGGTTCATTACCGAGAACTGGATTAAGTATGGCATCGCCTCTCGTCAGCCAGTCCACATACTGTGTCAAGAATCCTTCTTGAACACACCTAACAAATTCAGCCCCATCTATCCCAAAGCACTGGAAGAGGAATCATAAAGTCAAGATTATACTAACTCAGTTTGTCCCAAGATATCTTTATGTAAGTAGCTCTTTAAAAAAAAAAGATCTATTTAATTTCTCCACAGCATTGGTGTAGTACTCAACAGAATATTTTGCTCCTGATCAAAAGTCATAACTTTTAATAATATTCTAATTATTGCTGATATTATATGAGAGATCAATAGAATTACTGTCACCTTCCACTACCACCCTCTTCCACCTGTCAGAACTTGTTTTCACTCTAAACAACTTCTCCTTTAACTCATTCCACTTCCTCCAAATCAAAGGAGTAGCCATGGGTACCCGCATGGGTTCCAGTTCTGCCTGCCTTGTTTGTAGGCTTTGTGGTGCAATCCATGCAGCCATCCTACACAGGCGAGACCCCTCAACTCTTCCTCCAGTATATTGATGACTACATCGGGGCTGCCTCATGCACCCATGATAAGCTTGTCAACTTCGTCCACTTCCTGGCCAACTTCCACACTGATCTCAAACTCACCTGGTCCATCTCTGACAACACTCTGCCCTTCTTGGATTGCTCTGTCTCCATCTCGGGAGACAAGCTAGCCATCGACATATACTACTGTGGTGGAATACGGTAGTGCAGGAGGTGACCTCACCACACTGTACAGGCACTATTTGGCCAGCAGACTGTTCGCGCTTCTGATGGATCAGAGAGCCATCACATTTATGTTTAACAATTAACAGCAGGGGAAGATCAAAAATGATAAGATCATGAGGGGGAGAATTGAGCTGTCTACCTACAATTATGAGATCTTGTACAGGCGTGAGAAGCTCAATGAGCCATCCGATGCACTGTCTTGGGCAACCTTCACCAGGGCACAGGTTGATTGCCTCCAAAATAGCCTCTGCTAGGGTCACCAGGCTCTACCACTATGTGAGGGCCCGCAATCTCCCCTATTCAGTGGAGGAGATCAGGGAGCTGACCTGTAACTGCTTGGTCTGTGCAGGGTGCAAGCCACACTTCTACTGGCTGGAGAAGTCCCAACTGATCAAGGCCACTTGACCCCTTGAAAAACTCATAATGAACGTCAAGGGTGCCCTTTCCTCCATGAATCAGAACGTGTACTCCTGAGTATCACGAACGAGTACTCATAGTTCCCATTTGCTTTCCTTCCTGGATATGACCACACCCACAGACATTAAAGCCCTCTGTAATCTCTTCACTTTGTTCAGATACCCCAGTTACATTCTCAGTGATTGGGGGTCCTCATTCATGAGTGAAGAGTTGCGCCAATATTTCCTGTCCAATACTATGGCTACAAGCAGAACCACCAACTAGAACTCCCATGAGAACAGGCAGGTGGAAAGGGAGAATAACATGATCTGGAGGGCAATCCACTTGGCCCTCAAGTCAAAAGGGATGCCAGTCTCCCAGTAGAAGAGGTTCTTCCAAAGGTGCTACATGCCTCCAGGTCCCTACTCTGTACTGCTACGAATGCCACCCCACATGAGAAACTGTTCTCCTTCCTTAGGAGGTTGGCATCAGGGACCATACTGCTGGTCTGACTGACGACCCCACGGCTCATGCTACTCTACAGACATGGTAGGACTCACAAGGCAGATCTGCTGGTCAAGGAAGTGCACTTCTTCCATGCGAACCCCCAAAATACCCATGTACAGTACTTGGACAGGCGGGAATACACTGTGTTGGTCCATGACCTGGCTTGAGCAAGTGCCCTGGCAGAGAAGGTGCACTCAGAAGCCCTCATCAGTGACCAGTGTTAGGTCTGCTTTGTTCATGAATGAGTGAGACAAACACCAGGCTGAGTCGAAATCAGGGTTCTTTGTTCTTTATTACCGGATTGTAACACTTGCGACTAAACATGTTAGTCGGAGAATGCATTCTGCCGTTATCAGCAAAATGGTGATTTTTTATACCCTTGGATACGTGCTTAGAACATCATCATATCATTACTTGTCCAATGACTAAAACTGTTGCTATCCTTTACCTGCTAGCTTCCTGCCTCTCAATCCATCAATGTCTCTCTTATCTTGTGAGTACAAGGATGCATTCACATCTTGTTACAGCCCTGTACATTCCCATCTCATGATGTTTTACCTAACAGGAGTACAAGGACACCTCCCCTTCTTGTTACTGCCCTGTACAGGGTAACTCCCTACACATTCCCATCTCATGATGTTTTACCTTACAATCCCTCCTTTGTCCTCTTTAGAGGACAATCTCGCCCTGACTATGCTACCACCGCGTTACATTAGTTCGCCTATTATTGCCAAGCTCTATACGGGTTCTGTTCACAGGGCAGTTCGGCTGGTGGGCGAGGGCTCCCCCAACCCTCCTTTGCGTACACCCCCCATCCGTCACCCCGATCCCATTGCCCGTTTACAAGTTTCATCCCATTTGCCCCCAAGCAAAAAACTAGCTAACCCCCCGTACATTAGTAAATACCCAAGTTAACATATGGTCTACAATCTGATTAATAATGTTTGTGTTACAATCAATGTTATAATATTTGTTCTACAATCAAGGTTATAATATTTAGGTTACAAGCAAGGTTAAAATTATATGTGTAACAATCTAATTCACAATCCCTCCTTTCCATCACATTCCCCATCAGACTCCAGATCGATCTCAGCAACTTTCTCCGCCTCCTGTAATGTGAGATAGTCTTGCTCCACAGCCTGCACAGCTTGATATTTCGGAGGCAGTTCATCACGGTCAGCAAAGGCTCTCTCTATGGTCCTCGTGACCAGCGTTCGAATGCATGGAATACAACAACAGCCACAAGTGATAAAAATTGATACAGAAATGAACAAACCCAGCAAAAGTTGTCCTAACAATGTGCTCCATCTCCCAAACACTCCCTGTAACCAGGATAAAACAGGATTGGAGACTCCAGACTGGGCTTTTAATTCTTTCGCCAATGCCCTAAGTTTCGTTAACCCCTTAGTGAGTGATCCATCTGGCCCTGTGTTATTAGAGATAGAAGTGCAGCATAGATCTCCAAACATAGCACACACTCCACCTTTCTCTGCCAGGACCATATCAATCGCTATCCTATTCTGAAGTGTCATAAGGGAAGTTTCTGACAGTTGTTGATGTATTGCCTCAACAACGTCCCTGGTCAAATTTGCAAGGCGCTGGACATTATAGTGAATAAGGTTGAATCTATTAACATTCTTATTTACAGTGATGGGAAAAATTGCACTAAAAACAGGAAAGCTTTCAAACCCAGCTGCAATCTCATCGGCTAATTTAAATTCGTCCGGAATATTCCGGGCTTGGCCAATGGCATCAATCCATACCCCATCAGGGTTCCTTCCTCCCGGCCCCAAGAGTCCAACACTCCTCCTTTTTCTCCACAGCCAACTCTCTGTGTGGCGCAATTCTAGGGAATCCTCGTCTCCCTCCTGCCTTTTGACAATCAGCACTGGCGCATTAAGGGTTACTAGAGCACACCGACCATCCCAGTTAGCGGGGAGCCAGTTGTACAGCACTCTTCCTCCACAAAACTCATCTGTGTAGTCATTCAATCTGCTACAAGTCTCCTTAGTTTCAGATTCATTTTTTTTGTTATGGGACCTCAAAATCATCCCCTGTATATGTTCATGATAACCAGTAACCTGTTTGGCTGCCCTGTCAGGCACCCATGTGGCGTTTTCCCTGCTAATAGTAGGTCGTCTACATACTGAATCAGTGTAACATCTTCCGGGAGCTTTAATTTCATTAGGATTTCGCTAAGGGCCTGATTGAACAGTCCTGGACTGTCCTTATAACCCTGAGGTAATCTAGTGTATGTGTACCGATGTGCTTGGTAAGTGAAAGTGAACCAGTCTTGGCATTCCTCAGCTAATTTCAAGCAGAAGAATGCGTTTGCCAGATCAATGACAGTATAGTATTCGTGCTCCGGACTCAGAGCCCTAAGTGCTACATATGGGTCTGGGACTGGTCTCCCGATAGTCCCCTCTATACATTGTACCTAGCTGTCTTTCCCAACCATTTCTTACTTGGGGTCCCGGATTTATCACTGGCCCCATGACCTGTGGGACTATCTGTTGGGCCGCTAATTTAACCCCTATATGTTCTATGGCTCTCACCAATTTATCGGTTGTTTTGTCCACCTCCTTCTGGGACGCACTTTCTGACTTAGCATGCTCTGATTGACGATGTCGTTTGATTGCATGTGTCAGGTGTCTTTTCCATAAATCCTCTGACATTGTCTCTAATCCCACAATGTCCCTTAATTTTGCTTGAACCGTAGCAGGTAGTCCGTTTATTATCCCATTACGAAAGTGAGCCCTTCCTAAGGGGCTGTGGTCGGGTCTTTCTCCAGTCCCTGTTTCCCATAAGTCCCATGCTCGAGTGAAATACTCGTGTGCAGTCTCTCCTTCCTTTAGTTGAAGGGTTACCAAGGCATCCAAACTATAGGGTGTAGGAAATGTTTCCCTAAGTGCTTCCCAAAATTTATTCCGAAGTGGGTTAAATTCTATTTCATCCCCCAATTTACTGCTTCTTACAATTCTCTCTATTTGCTTCAGGGCCCCTTCTGCCTTTAATTTTATCATGATAGTTCTGACATCTGCGAGTGCTAATTGTTCTTGGCAGGTTTCTCGCTCAAAACAAGAAATCCATGGACTAGCCCCATTACTCAACGGAGGTAGTTTTTTCATTAAACTCTCTAAGTCCATTCGTGACCAGGGTACATATTTTTGAGTTCCCCGTCCCGTGATCAGTAATGGGCATTGATATCTCAATTTTGGGGATTTCTGCTCCTTCTTTACTCTTGGCATGCATTTATTTATCCCACCTTGTTCTGACTCTTCTTCGTCACTGTCACTGTCCCTATCAGCTTCCAATGTCTCAGGGTCAAAGGTATATTGGTCACGTTCATCTCTAAGATAATCTTTTCGGCCATAGTTTAGTTGTTTCACATCTTTCTCTTTTGTACTAACTATGTCCAGGTAGGCATGTCTATATTTTTCTCCCTCCCGAGTCTTTTCCTTTTACTTTCCTCCCATGGTGGATCGTATCTCATTTCCTCATCTGTACTACACTTTTCGTCCTTTACTCCTATTACCATTCCTTCAGCTTTAATTTCTCCTGACAGTGTTGTAGTTATCTTTTCCACTTCCTTCAATACACCTACCATTAATTCTTTTTGATCCTCACTGATCTGCCCCAGCACAATAATATCTCTGTTTAAGTTTTTAATGTTATCCTGAACCTTTTTCATGTTCCATTTCTGTATCTCTAACTCCTTTTCTATTTTCTTGGACTCCAGAGGGGTCTCTACATCTATTACTCCCCCTTCTATTTTTATTAAAGGGGCCTGTACCTCGTCTGATGTGTCCCTATTCCCGTTGTTCTTGTCACACCCCAGTGTCTCAATATCTGGATATAAGGGACGTGACTCCAGTATCCCATCTGGGGTGCCAGAGAGAGAGAGAGAGAGAGAGCATAGCGAGAGAAAGAGATAGAGAGGCAGATACACAGAGCACAAGAGATAGAGAGAGAAAATGCTTTGCACTGGCCCCACTGGGAGAAAAGTCTTCAGATTAACACTTTCGTTTCAAAGGTTTTAAAAGGTTCTCATCCTGTGATCACTGGTCTGGATCAGATTGGGTCTCCCACCACTGGGAACTATCACTCCTTCCTTCCCTCCCACCTCGAGTGAGCTACATGTCAGCCCACAATGTCTGCCCTGATCCCGCAATGGTGGGGGTGCGGGAAAAAGGGAGGGAGAGAGGATAAAACAGGATCCCATTTGATGCGGAGCTGGAATTGTGGGCACAAAATTAAAACCAAATTGTATTTCTCTGCCCTGCCCAACCTGGGGATTTCAGGGCAGCACCGCCACAGATTGGGATTGGGAGGGGGAGTGGGTGAGAGAGGAGGGGGGGGTGAAGAGAGAGAGGGGGAGAGAAGAGAGAGGGGGGAGGGTGAAAGGAGGGAGGGAGAGAGCAAACCCGGACACTTCGTGGCTGGAAACTGGAAACAGGCACTTTTCCTTTCCCTTCTGTGTTTTGTTTCTTCCAGCTTATCTAAGACACTACGGTTTAAAATTTTTTTTTCCTCATCTGTCAGGAACATCTCAGTGCCCCCGGGTAACCAACCCCTCTTCCTCCAGCGGTCTACACATTTTCGGAGCATTTTTTGTTTTTCCAATGCCGCATTACTGGTATTTCGCTCCTCTAATTCCTGATTAATTTCCTTAATAACTTGGTCAAAAGTCTTAGCAGGCAACTGTACAGCCATAGCTGCGGGACCGCTTTCTAATGCCTGTTTTAATTTAGGTTCTTGTCCGTTTAGGGGATCTATGTCAACGAAAATTGCTTTTAAAAATGTCTCCTTGCAAGCTGGATGACTAATATCTTTTAAAGGAACAGTCTCTAAGTCTTGTCCTCCAATTGGCTTCAGACTGTCCTGTATACTCTGATTGCTCGTTATCCACTCTCTGTTTTCCCAAAGGGGTCTGAAAGTTAAATTACAACTAGAAAACCAAATATTTGGGCTATACTTTTGTCCTGTTTCCCTGTACCAATCTATGAATTTACGTAACTTTATCTCCTTGGTGATGTTGGGAATACCCTCATTTAACTTATCAAAAGTATTTCGAATAAACTGGGTGTCTCTTAGGAGTTTGTCAACTTTTTCATTAATATCTCCTACCTGATCCGGACACAGCTGTCGCAGCCTTCTGTCGTCGTTCTTGTTCACCAGGCAGGCGTCCCTGAGTACTTTTTTTGTTGTCTCAAGGTCTCTAGTGTCTGCTGTGGTATTCCACCACGGCGAATTGGGGAAATAAATTCTTAACTTCTCAAGTGTACAGACATTATCATACCTACCGGACATTTATAAGTCAGTCTCTCAGATACAATTGAGGCCAATAAGCCTGAACCTTTGTTTTCTTTCAAAGCCCAACCTTCACGTGGGAGATTTCTCCTCTTAATAACCAGTTTAGGGCAGAAAACTCAGGTCCTCAATTGTTTATAGACCACCTTCTCACTCTATTGGACTTTGCAACGACACAATAAAGACTTTTAAACTCTAGTAGTTTCTTGCGAAGCACTTAATAAATGTCATTCAAACACCTTAAGGACTTTTATCTTGTCTGTAATCACTTACGTGTTACAATCCTGGCATGCGACCTTCAATTGTGGTCGTCTAATTTGTCCGATCTCCAGTTCTTACTGACAATCATAAAGATTTTAAAAAAAAGAGAATTTTGTTAAAACAGGCTTCTCTGGACCTTTTTATCAGCCGGCTGAGATGATTGTCAGAAAAAACAGAAACCGTCGTCCAGTGTTCACTCACCCATCACGTCGGGGTCACCAAATTGTTAGGTCTGCTTTGTTCATGAATGAGTGAGACAAACACCAGGCTGAGTCGAAATCAGGGTTCTTTGTTCTTTATTACCGGATTGTAACACTTGCGACTAAACATGTTAGTCGGAGAATGCATTCTGCCGTTATCAGCAAAATGGTGATTTTTTATACCCTTGGATACGTGCTTAGAACATCATCATATCATTACTTGTCCAATGACTAAAACTGTTGCTATCCTTTCCCTGCTAGCTTCCTGCCTCTCAATCCATCAATGTCTCTCTTATCTTGTAAGTACAAGGATGCATTCACATCTTGTTACAGCCCTGTACATTCCCATCTCATGATGTTTTACCTAACAGGAGTACAAGGACACCTCCCCTTCTTGTTACTGCCCTGTACAGGGTAACTCCCTACACATTCCCATCTCATGATGTTTTACCTTACACCAGCCAGACCTATGTATCATTCAGACAAATGACTACTTGAACCCACCACCACTACCCCTCAGCCCTCTGCCCCCACCACCCTAAACAACCACAAACTGAACCCCATAACCCCACACCCTTCAGAACCCACTCCAACTTGCACAGTTTAACCCCCAGACATTCAGACCACCATACAGGTCACCATCCTATAGGACCTGACAATGATGCAACCAGTGCTGCAGTGATCACAGCAGCAGATAAAGCCACTGGACCTGCTAAACCTGTAAACTAGTAAAGACTGTGTGACTGATAATGATGCTGTCCCATCTCATCCCACTGGACTTTACCTGAAAAGAAAGGGTGAATGGGGTGGAACACAGTAGTACAGGACGTGACCTCACTACCCTGTACAGGCTGGCCCGCTCCTGACCCTGTAACTCCTCCCCATAAAATTCCAAATAAAGGCTGATGGCCTTAGTCTCCTCTCTCCATACTAGCCTTGGATCCAGGCCAGCAGCATGTAAAGACTTGCCTGATTTTTCAGGTTATTAAAGCCTTTAATCACTCACTTTGAGTCTGCTTGTGGTTATTGATCATGCTACAACTACAAACCCTCAAACTCCCACAACAACCTTGAATACACTTCCTCACACCCTGTCCTCTGCAAGGATTCAATCCCCTTCTCTCAATTTCTCCATTTCCGTCACATCTGTTCCCAAGATGAGGTCTTCCAGTCCAGATCTTCGAAATGTTTGCCTTCTTCCACAAATGTGACTTCCCTTCCACCACCATCAACTCAGCTCTCATTCATATCTCCTCCATTACCCACTCATCTCCCTTGGCCCCTTCTGCCCTCAGACACAACAATCACAGAATCCCCCTCATCCTCACCTACTACCCCACTAGCCTCCACATCCAACACATCATCTGCTGGAATTTCCAGCACTTACTACAGGATCCCTCTACCAGACACATTTTTCCTTTTCCTCCCCTCTTAGCCTTCCACAGGGACTACTTCCTCCGTGATTCCCTCCTGCACTTATCCCTCCCCCCAGCACCTTCCCCTGTGCCCTCAGGAGGTGCAACCTTGCACCTACATATCCTCCCTCACTACGGTCTGGGGACCCCAAACAGACCTTTCAAATGAAACAACACTTCACATTCATCCAGTGGACTTATTTACTGCATCTGGTGCAAGGTTTATCGTGTTCTCTACATCAAAGAGATTGAGAGATCACTTCACTCAGCACCTCCACACTATTTATAACCACAGTGACCTCCCAGTGCCCAACCACCTCAAATCTGGATTACATTCCCGCGCTCACATGTCTGTCCTTGGCCTTGTGTACTATACCACCCTGACCCACCCGCAGATTGAAGGAACAAAACCTTATTTTCCACCTGGGCATTCTCCAGGTAGATGGCATTAACATTGACTATACTGCCTTCCACTATACCTGCTTGCCTTTTCTTTCCCCGCTCCCTTTTCCTGGTTTTCCAGTTCCTCCACCTGCCCAGTCATTCCCCCCTCCCTCCTTTCTCCACCTATCATCTTCTGCTTTTTCCATCATCACCACCCCCTCCCTCCTTTCTCCACCTATCATCTGCCTTTTCCAACATCACCACCCCCCACCTCCTCCCCCCCCACCACCCTTTTGTTTAGATGCTGGCCAGCATTTTCTCATACTTTGATGAAGGGCTCAAGTCCGAAACATCGGTTATATATCTTTGCCTTTGTTACATAAAGGACATTGTTTGACCTGCTGAGCTTCTCCACTATTGTATGTTTTTTTTAATTTCAACCACAGTGTCTACAGAATTTTGTGATTTACCATCAGAATTACTGGGGTGATTCAGTGATCTGGCAACACCTACAATGGAGCTAATTCACTTGTGCATATTGCAGGAACTCATGGATTTACAGCAGACTTTATGTTCAAGCTTTCAAGTTTTGCTTTATTGTCACCTGCTGAGATACAGTGAAGAGGTTTGTTTTGCATGCTCTGCAGCAAATCAATCCATACACAAGTACATCACAATAAAACAGTTTAGAGAGGACGCTTACAATGAAAGATCAGTTTAAATGAAGTAAAGACATTATTTTGGCCAATCCTAAAAGCAGATTTCTAAAAGCAGTGCTAGTTTGGAGGGATAGGAAAGTAGAGTGATTGTAAATATAAGATCTGCTGGGAGCAGCAGGCAAAATGCTACCCCTCTCCGGCATGTGATTTCTAGTTCATTAATTTTAGTGAATGCAGAATTGTAGACTCTATCCCTCAAAAATAATCTTTGAGGCTGACTTGCGCAAATGTAGTCCTTAGGATCCAGCTTCCAGATATATGAGACTACTTTTCATAATAAAAAGACACCTAGATTGGGCAGCACAGTTAGTGTAGTATAGTGGGTAGCTCTGTCTGTAAGAAGTTTGTACCTTCTCCCTGAGGCTGTGTGGATTTTTTTCTGGGTGATCTGGAGTCCTCCCATATTCCAAAGAAATATGGAATCAGTAGGTTAATTGGCAACAAGGGTCTATTTGCTGGCATGGGCTCATGGCCCAGAAGGGCCTGTTACTGTGCTATATCTCTAAAATTAAATGTTTTTTTTAAAATGAATAAATAAGCGATCCTGCTATTGCCTGTTGTGTTCAGCAATCCTGGCCCATTTCCTTACATTTTTTTCTTAAGTTCCTTTGAGGGTCTGTGATTTAACTGATAATTGATTTTTTTTGTGTTTGTTTAATTTGTATTAACTTTGTGGTGTTAGGGTATGGGGGGGGGAGAGGGGTAGGGAAAAAAAAAACTGATTCTGTATGTTACATACCAATGTTGAGAGAGGTTGTGTTGTTTGTTTGGATTTGTGCAAGTCTTTGAAAATCAAAAATAATCCAAAAAATCAATCCTGGCCCACCAACGCACAAGGTCAGTAAATACCATGCCTAGAAGTTTCAGAAAGACCTCCATTGTGCCTGAAAATATGGTTGCAGGGTCAACTCCAAGTAAAACTTGGTGTCTCATCACCCTTTTTAGCCAATTTCAGTGTCTGAAGAATAAAATTTAAAAACTAAGAGCAAGATTGCAGAACAGGAGGAACTTGAGGAATTGTTGTGCACTCTGTTTTACAGAGACATGACCTACACCTAACCCTATGGACTTGGCCCTTCAGTCTGAAAGTTTCTCCATACATCATAAGGACCAGAAAATACTTTTGGGCAAAGAAAGAGGCAGTGATGTCTGCTTCATGATTAACTCTCTGTGGTGCTTGGATGTGACAAGTCCTTCCTGTGAACATCTGGTGCTGAAGTGCTCACCCTTCTGAAGGGATTTACCTCCATTTTCTTGATTGTATTTTACATTAACCAGCGCCAGTGTGTTCTCCTTACCTAGTTTTGATCAGTTGACGATCATAAGAATTTCTAATTCCCCCCCGCCCCCCACCACCCTCACCTCAGTCCCTGCTGTAATGGGTTTTATCTGGCTTTCAGATGGAGCAGTGACAAGGCTTTGCACTTCTGGAAAATAGATTACTTAAACTGGTGAATCTCTTTTATTCATCAATATGAAATGGACCTGGCTATGTTTGGTTCCTTCTGCAACCTTCTGTGTGGAAAATTATAATTGACTTCAGGAGAGGGCAGAGTCACATCTCTATCCACATTAATGGCACTGAAGTCAAAACAGTTTATGGCTTCAAGATCTTCTGAATAAGTATCTCCAATAACCTAACCTGGGACAAGCAGGTTGATGCAACAGTTAAGAGACCACAACAATACCTCAACTTTCCTTGAAGAATTAAGAAGTTCAGTATGTCCATCTTGTCCCTCAAAACTTCTACAGGTACAATATCAAAAGCATACTTGCCGGGTACATCACAATGTGGTATGAGAGGTGCTTTGCTCAAGAAGGTCGTGAATGCTGCTTGGAAAATCATGCAAACTTCCTTCCCCTCAATGGACTCCATCTACATCTCCCATTGCTGAGAAAAGGCAGCCAGTACGCATCACAGCCTGGATACACTCTCTCCTACCATCGGATAGAAGCTTAAGAGCGTGAAAGTAGGCTCTCACAAGCTTGAAGATGTAACTGTGCTAATATGCTACCCATGCTTAGTGCTAATTGATATTTCTTTTCATTGCAATGTTATACTCTGTAATTGCGCTCTTTAAACAGGTGTATGAAGGATAACCTTTTGCTTGCTGAAGATCCCTTTCACTTACTAGATATTTTGACACAAATAAACTTAAGTTAATGTATGAATTATTTTGTGTATCTTCAATAACTTACAATCTATCCTATCCTAACCAGTAATGATTAAAATTGTGAATAATGGTGCTTCTTCAGAGAGGATGCCCCCTTTCAAGCTTTCTTCTGTATCAAGAGAGCTCAGAGAAAGGGATAAAGGATAAAAGATTGATGTCAGTGACAGTTAATTAAGCTGTGGAGCTCCAAGCAATGCCAAGGTAACAGATAACATATATGCAGCAGTAATAGTGAGTATAACAATTAAAAACCTATAAAGGTCCACTCTGGAGTTAGACCAGCTTCAATGCATTTTGTTCTTCTTCAATATTTGCATTTGTTTCTCCTCCATATAGGTGAAGAAATCAGTCCATGAGGAAGTTCCCGAGTGTAGAAACTCTCCCTGTCACTTTGCCTATATTCAGGTGTGTGAGGCTTCTTCCTTTAAATAATAAGCATATTTAGGTAAAATCACAAAAAACATCACTGACAATAAATAAATGGTTGCAAATAAATGAACTGTTAACACAAAACAATAGAAATTAGGCCTCTGTGTATGTTTTATGCAAGCTTATTTGTCAAATACCTAAGAGGACACCCTCAATTTGCAGACAATAATTAAGAATCTGAACCTATTTTAGGATTCTCCAAAGATATTAACATGCCTTGAGGGGAATAAACTTGCTATCTAACCAATAGTCACTGCCAAGCATGTAGTTTTTATTAATCTATTGATTTCAATGGAAATAAGCAAATGGATTTGTAAATCAATTCTTTCTGCTTCACATCAGTGGCCAAAGTTCAAATTACCATAATGATTTATTCTCAGACAATTGCTTACTTCTAATCTAAAATGTAATAGTTGTTATAAAAATGTGCACTCTTGTCAGGAAGCTTTATAATTACAATATTTGGTTTAGCTTAAATGTTTTGATTTGAAGTAGGAATGGCACCTGGTATTTATTTCAATTTCTAACTTTATCCACACACAATTGGCTAGCTGTCTCATATCATTATACTGTTGTTAGAATATAAACATTACAATATTAAAGGATGTGGAGGAGCAAAGAATATATGTAGACAAATCCTTAAAGGTGGCACAACAAATTGGGAAGGCTGATAAAACAATGACCAGTCCATCGATTTTATAAAGAACACTATTAAATAAAAAATATATAAAATCACTGCCTATCCCCAAGTGGAGTACTGAGTTGTATTGTGGGCAACATACTTCAGGAAGGATTTCAAAGCCTCAAAATGAGAGCAGATAAAATGTACTTGAATGGTAAAGAATAGAAACATTGAGACTGTTCTCCTCGGAACTGAGAAGCATTTTAAATTAAGGTGAGGTTTAACAGGTTTTCAGAATCATGGTTGTGTGGATTTGGTAGATAAAGAAGAACTATTTTCATTGATTAAACACTATAGGATAAAAGTCTCAAAAGGACCAAATCAAAATAAGAATGATCGTTTATGCAGAGAGTCGTGACCTGGAAGGCATCATCTGAAAGAGAGAAAGCAGTTTCCATCATAACCCAAGAAAGAATTAGCAAATCCCTTGAAGAACACTAATAAAGTGCATCTATGTAGGGAGGAAAAGGGGAATGATGAATAATATTTCAAATTGTTCAAGCCAGTTGGTAAAATGGCATCCTATATGACTTAATTGCATGCTAACTAAAATATTCAACTAGCAGATTCTTTCCAAAATCTTAGAGAAAATGACTTTTATATGATAAGGTATTACCTACATGCAGATCACCTGCAACTAGTCCTAATATTTCATTGGTGCATAATGGAACATTCTGAATATGATGAAAAAACATAAAAGTATAGAAATGTTGCATGACTTCCATTTGATATTGACAATGTGATGAACATAAATCTATAATTTACATAAATTATATGATTTACTCTAGGCTTGAGTGTGTCATCATATTAATAGTACATATACAACCCCCCCATACATATTCCAGACCTTCAGATTATTAATCACGTGTCCAAATCCCCTTCTTGTAAACATCTGTATTATATTTTTGTACATAAAAGCATAAGTGTCACTTACAATTACAGAACTGTACACCCCATTCTTGCCTTTCAGACTATTAAATAAAAGTCTGAATTCATTTTTTAATAATAATTTGCATAACATTTTATAGCTTCCTTTTGATTGCACATCAGCTATAAATGATGCTCAAAGTGCAAATGAAGAAATGGTTTGATTGATAAAAATTATTAAAAATTATAATTGCCCATTATAAAGCACACATTGGTACTCCAGTCATCACACAATGCACATTATTCATTAATTAACCAATTAGTAAATGGCCGCAAGAGTCTGTTAACCTCATCCTCAAAATATTCCATAATGACTTAAACTATTATTATCTGAGACCAGTCACTAAAGACGACTAGTCAGGAAATGCTAATGATTTTACGACATCAGTTTTGATCTGATTTGACATCTATTTCCTCACACCTGCAACAATTACCTGTTGATGATCTTTTACTGAAAACTGCTCAGTTCTTGGTATTACATTCTAAAAGCTACAACTCCTGCAATCATCATGTGGAATTGCCTGAACTATACACATTTCTTGCCCAGCTACATTATAAATAAAGTTTAATTTTACTAATGCTTTTTACACATATTACCAAGAATCTTTGTCTTCCTAACAGTATGGAAAGGAGATCTTGACGATGATGAGAGCTTAATGAAATCACTGTGTGGAATTTTGGTAAACCACCTGCAGGAAAGATATCAATAAAACGGAGAGTGCAGAGAAAATTCACAAAGTTTGATTTGCGGAGCAAAGTTATTGGGAAAGGATGAATAGGTTAGGACTTTATTCCTTGGAGTGTGGGAGACTAGTCTCTGATGCAACCAGTCATTATACTTCCTACAGTACACATCTTCATTCAGGTTTACACCACATTCTTGAATATGCCCAGTCTACTGACTTCACAGTCACAAACTCACTCTTCTACCTCCTAAGACCATCTCTATATAGTTGAATATGTTGTATGTTGTGATCTCCATTCCAACTAGAGATAGGGCAGACTCACTTCAAGGAATAGAGCAAACCCAAAGAAACAACACAAACTGATAGCCTGATCCACAGACTCCTCAATCTGCAACAGGAGCGATTGGAGGGCCAGGGATAGTCAGTTTAGATATTACCACATATATCCGAATTGATTGCAGATTTCCCTTCAAAGTTGCTATTTTGGCAAATAGTATCAGCCCTTTACAGATCATTCACAGTGTTATCAGTTCTGGAGACTCTGCCTCAGGTACCTCCAGCAGCTGTCTCAACACCTCTAAAGGCAGCAAAGTTCAGACAGATATCTTCACTTGGGACACTGAGGATCTGTTCTCCCTGTGCTATAATTTGAGGTTCTCAAAGCAACAAAATTGTACATGTTACCCTCTTACCATGGTGCATGAAAACCAGATGGGAAATAGATCATTAAGGTGCACAAAGTAGATGAGATAGATCATGAAGGTGCACAAATAATTCACATAAAACACCAGAGATTTTGCAGTCTGATTCTTGAGGCTGCTTGCTGAAGAAAACACTTTTAATGACCAACATATCCCAAAATGCTTTGCATCCACACAGTACTTGAAGCTTTCATAATAATTGTTATCAGTTTGATCTCTGATTTGTGGAATAGCAGACTTCCAAACCCCCCCACCGCCACCCTCTCTCCGCCCCAGTTGAGGTTGCTGGGGAAGCACTTGGCAAATTAATGGGTCAGGTAAGTAGACACTTCAGTGCTGTCCAGTCAAAGGCAAGGTGTGAAATATGCAGAGTACTGTCTTGATCAGGACCACTAAGTTTGCTGTGAATATTCTCTGCTCAACTGCAAGCTGGGATGCATATTAGAAATTGGTGCTTGATTTGACAATCAATTAATTTTTACCTTGTGATTTTAGTTAAAAAAAAGAATTTCTGGTGAAAGTATGTTGACCTGAAGTTAACAAACTTTCCAAGTTCCATTGCTTTTTGCTCTTCTAAATTATTTGGGTAAAATAATCTACCTCCTTATTAACAGTTAAGATTGAACCTAGATATATGCAATAATATTGCTTTATTATATCCTGATGTTTTAAAGTCCTAATCTTATCCATCACCAAGGCCACTTGATTACACCTTTGCAATATTGTCAACCTCTACCTTTGTTTTCCAAGACATTTCCAAGGTATTTTCAGTGCCATCTCCAGACACTACTTTCTCCAAATAACTTCCACTTACACGTTCTGAATCCTCCAAAAACACAGAATATTGCACGAGTTATGACCTGCATTTCCTCCTGCTCAAACCTCTTCGCAATCCTTGCAGAGCCACCCTGTATTTATGGTTTGTCTGTGTCTGGCCTATGTTTTTCTAATTTTGTTTTGCTTCTGCCTCTACACCATTGATGGCAAGGCTATCACTATTTTGGTGCCACTCTTTGGAACTTCCTTAAAGCATTTAAAATCATCCCTAAAAACTTGACTCTTTGGCCACTGCTCTTTTTACAGATTTAATGGCCATTTCCTTCTTTGAAAATTATTCAGAAAAATAATGGTAGTCTTGTCCAAAAAATGCTCGAAATCTTCATGATGTATAAATTAATGTTCAATTCTAGCTTCTTTAGATTGTGCTGGCTGTATCTCTGCTTGAATCCACAATGTCACTTTCCAAGAGACCCAACAGTTTTACACCTCCATCCAAACCCTTTATATCTTAAAATTGCAAAAGCAGAATACTATTTTCATGCCTCATGAATACTTAATGCTCTCAAAATCTTTACAAATGACACTTTTTTATATTATGGGGATTCACAGAAAAATAGAAATATATGCACTCAAAAGGGATTATGATGAAAGGCTATTATAAGAACTGAAGGATGATGAATGGTGAATTATGTTAGCTGTAACCAGCAACATTTATTGCTGAATTTAAAGAAGAAAAATAATGTTTGGAAATCAGAACATCAAGTGCACTATTTTCAATGTTTTTATTTTAAAGTGTATGAAGAAAATTACATTTAATAAAATCATGACATTTGGTGTATTTTGTATAGATTGCATTTTTGAATTAAAATTTGGTACTCAAATAAATTGTTGAATACTACCTTGTGCAGTAACTTCAATTGAAATAAAATAGATGAATGTCACAATCACTGCATCTGTGAGTATAAATACAAAATAAATAAATTGGAATAAAATCTAACCTTAATTCAAATTACAAAATCTACATTATAAAATTATAAATACCTGCCAATGTGGAGTGCAATTGTAATATTGTGTGATCAGGTTATGAAATTAAATACTGTCCCTTAAGAGAATTTGTGTGGCACCATGGAATTGACTTTACTTTTTCAATAATCTAGTCAGTCCACCTCTAGCAGTTTTGAACCTTAGGGAAAGCAACATGAAGGACCAGACGAGATTTACTTCTCAGCGGATTAGAGAATTGATATCAGTAGTGTTATATTCCTCTGCAAACTGACTCAGGATACCTATGGAGTCAAGGTCATTTATGGATAATAAAATCTGACCTAACGTAAACAGCATTGCCCTTACTCTCTGAAATGTACGGTAGAAAGTTTAACATGCCCAAGTGAATGGTTGCTGATATTAATGTATTATCAATAATCTGTTTTAACGTCCAGATTTATTTATTTTCAATGAAGATGGACAAAGCTTGCACTTATTATTTAACATAATACAATTATTATTTAAAACATTTCTTTCATACACAAGATACCTGTGTTTCCTTAAACATTGCTTTGTTTAAAAAAGATAACAAGAAATTAACTTTTAATAATGCTCCACCATGGATTTGAGTTTTCTAAAATATTTGTACACCTGCAAAATATCAGGGTGGCAGTTTTGCAATTTTCAACATACAATGCAGGAAATCTCAAAGATTTGCTTATATATATATATATATATTATATATATGTAAAGTTATCTACATATATATATATAGTCATCTTAAGGGAGCCAGTGGACGTGGGTTGGTGTGGGAAAGTGACATTGCTGTAAAAGATCACCATTGTCTTGTTGAATGGTGAAATAGGCATAATGGACTAAATAGCTGAGTCCTGATTTTATGTCTTATGCTTCACAATATTTTCACCTTCTGGTGGTTCCTCCTCATCAGTTGTCTGGTTATTTAACCTGGTCCTTCATCTGACTCTTCACCAGCTGAACAGTGCCTATAGGCTGCTCATGGTTGACATAATCTTGGAAAGGATCAATATTTATATATGGCTTGTGAGAAGTAGCTGTGTACATAGTAACTCAACCATTAACATGCCATTAAACTGATGGGTGCAAGTGTATTGCAAAATGAGCGAGTTTAAATACCTACAAAAAATTGTTGATGACACCATTTAGGAACCCGCAGAGCTACGATCTGTACCCCTACAACCTCAAGAGCAGTATCTTTCTAATAGATGATGCAGTTTGATAAGGCATATACAATGTCTACTTTTGGGCATGGGCAGAAATGCAAAACATAAGGAGAAGAAGAATCCAAAATGTTTTAATTGTCAATGAAATCAGGGGTAATCAACAGTAAGCATGAAGAACAAATCATATTTGTCTGATGCAGAGGAAATCATGAGATCTATCAGTGTGATGTCCTAAAAATATCTCGTTTCAGAAGACATGTGAGGTGTCAACAAATGAAACTTTATTAAGCAAATGAAGCACACAATTTTTAAGTAAATGACAGTGAAAAATAGTTTATGTACAATGTATATTAAAAAAAATTGATTTAGCAATGGAACAAGCCGTCCTTTTGTGGTATCGAACCAGTCCCTGATTAGTGTAACAAGGGAAGATTCAAGAGTCTGATAGGTGTTGGAAAGAAACTATTCCTGAACCTCAAGTGATGGACTGCAGGCTTCCATACCTGTGGCCTGAAGCTAGCAGTAACAAGAGGTTGTCACCAGGGTGATGGGTATCCTTTATGACATTGGCTGCCTTCTTGAGGCAGCCCTCACATAGATACATTCAATGGATGGGAGGTCAGAGCCCATGATGTACCTGATTGTGTGTATTATCTTCTGGAGCCTTCTGTGTTCCCCAGCAGTTGAAATTCTGAGCCTGACCATGATGCAACCACTCTGAATACTTTCCACAGTGCACCTAATCTCAGGCTCCTTAGAAAGTAGAGATGTTGGAATGCTTTCTTTATGGTTGCCTCAATGTGCTGGCTCCAGGAGAGGTTTTCTGATATATGGACTCCCAGGAACTGTAAGGTTCTAACCCTCTCCACATCTGTCCCATCAATGCATACAGATGT
The DNA here is from genome assembly GCF_036971445.1 of Narcine bancroftii. Classification (NCBI taxonomy): domain Eukaryota; kingdom Metazoa; phylum Chordata; class Chondrichthyes; order Torpediniformes; family Narcinidae; genus Narcine; species Narcine bancroftii. The sequence goes on from NC_091472.1 coordinate 67,180,480, forward strand.
ATGGTCCCTTGGGCCGAGTGGAGGGCTTGATAATGTGCCATCATTTCTGCTATTTGCTAATAAATAGCTAGCATAATTTTTGTGGTACTTCAAGCATTTGAAGTGCTCAGGGTTGGTGAGGGGGGTTGGTGGGGAGGTGGGGAGGTGAAGTCTTCAATTTTGAGTTCCAGTCCTTTAGACCAACAAATCTCCATGTTTTGTGATAATCCCTTTTGTGAGAGATGTGTAAAACTAATATGAAAATATGAAAGATGAAGAAAACTAGTATGGATATATGTGTAATGAATAAAGCCAGTATGAATAGGATAAGGATAGATAATAGAATGTAGGAAGTAAAGTTAGTCTGAATAAGATAAGGGTCTTCTAGCCTTTTAGACAAAATTAGCAAGTTCCACATATGTAATTAGTAAGCCTTGGACAGAATTAGCAAGTTCTGCATATAAGAAGTTAATAAGCCCTGAGAGTTAGGAAGGTGTGAATAAGGCAATGACATGATGGGACACCGACAGGATACCCCCTGGTCCTCCAAGTTCACAGAAACAGCACGTAGGCAGACAGGATTCCCTAATGCCAAACTCATCCAGAAGGCAGACAATGTAAGGGGGAGGGTACTTCTATACTGAAATAAACAGTATAAAAGTTGGGAGAGCCCCAGTGTATGTGTGTATTCCCAAGGTAAGGGGAAGCACCCAACTTTGCATTGTTGTATAATAAACGTTCTTTGTTCTCAATTTTTGTCTCGAGCAATTTCTGTGAAGGTACTTCTGTTTCTCACACTTTGGATAAGTTGTGAAGTTCAAATCATGATTAAAAGCCCATTGGTGTCATTACCTATTTGGATAATTTGTCCAATTAATCTCCCTATTTGTGTATCAATTCAATCTCTTCAAATATAGGCCTGCATTTGATAAATGTATTAATCATGCAAAAATGCACAGATGCAACATGGACATCTAATCACACATTTTCTCAGTCTAAATCATATCTGCGGCCAGGACAAGGTCAATGCCAGATCATTAGAGATGTCCTCCTTTGTCAAATAACATGGCTCTACTCTACCACCATCAGTTTGTCCCTCACCAACTTATCCTCCACTACCCACACATCTCCCTTGTCCATCTCCAACCCTATGTGCAACAAGGACAGATTCCCCTTTTCTCCCTCCAGCCCCTGCATCCATCATATCCTCCTCCACCATTTCCACTTATTATTTCTTACTTTAAATTTATTTCTTGAATGGTAGGAGGAAACCAGAGTCCCTGGGGAAAATCCATACAGACACAGGAAGAACATACAAACTCCTTACAGACAGTATGGGATTCAAACCCCTGACTCAATTACTGGCACTGTTACAGCATTGTGCTAACCACTATGCTAACTGTGCCACCCTTTAATTCCCTTTCCCCATCTCAATTGTCTTGTCACTGACTCACAATAGTATTTTACAGGAGATAATTAACATATCAATATAATTTTTGGGATATAAGAGGACAGCAGAACACATTAAACATTTAGGTGGATAAGAGTTCAGGGCCTACTGGGAGGAGATTGTCAGAGGATTGACAAATATCCCTGTATTGTCTACAGCAGGGGAGAAGTTTGGAGAATAAATTTAAGAAGGGCAATGGGGACAAATCAGGAAATTATAAACCAATGAGCCTTATCAGTGGAGGGAAGTTATTAGGGGAGATTCTCTGGGACAGGATATATTCACATTTCATAAGCATGGTCTTTCAAGGGAAGTCAGCGTGCTGCTTGAGTTTTATTAAAGAAATTATGAAAATGATTGATGGCTTCTACAGTGAAGCATTTGACAATGTCTCATGGTTGGCTCATCTGGAAGATCGTCACATGGGATCCATGGTGAGTTGGTCAATGAGATCCATAATTGATTTGGTCGTATAGATGGGAATGGTAGAGGGATGTTTTTCTGACTTGAGTTCTGCGACCAATGGTGCTCTCTTACAATCATTACTGAGACAACCTGCTTATAATTTATATCAGTGCTCTGGATGAAAATGTAAGTGGTCTGATTAGTAAGTTTGAAGATAACATGAAAATTGATAGATTTGTGCCCAGCAAGGAAGGTTGTCATAGGATACAATGCGATATAGATCTGTTAGAACTTCTGATGGAGAAATGACTTATAAAACTTAAGATGGATAAGTGTGAGGGAATGCATTTTGGGAGATTAAATGGAAGAAAAAAGTGAATAATAAATTGCAGGACCCTCAGAGCATTAATGTACATAGGGATCTGGAAGTACGTCCTTATCTCCCACTTGATGTAATGGCATCATGTCCAAATCATATTGCCTCACAGTGGTGACTTAAAATAAAGATACAATTTGTTGGTTCTTTCACACAAGCTTTGCCCAGCCTCTGAGTTGAATATTGACCCCAGCTATTAAATACAGTGGGGATGGGGTGAGGGGGGTTTATTTTTTCATCACTTGTTAAAAAAAAAACATGGTATGAGAGATGCAGAAATGGTTAAATATTTTCAAAGAATGTGAGTGGAAATAAAGTAAAATTCATTAAGGTTTATATATTCATGCAAGTGAAGTTTGTTCGGTGTTAGGACAGTATAGAATTTGTGTATTTTAAGCTGTTTATTCTTAATGCGGGTTTATTAGTTAGACATTTTAAGAGGAAGTCTCAAGCAACCAGAAAATACACTTCTCTGGCATCTACCAATCCCCATAGGCGATGGTTACCTCGGGTCCTACTGTATATGGGTATACAGTGAGCTAATGGTTAAGCTTTCAGAGACCTGGATTCTTGGTGAGACATTCAAATACCAATGTAGTAGCTGGACAATTTCAAATTCAAGAATTAAAAAAAACTGGAACACAATCCTAACAAAAATAAATATCAGCAAAATCATTTAAAAAAAAACAACTGGTTCATTAAAATCCTGCAGGGAACGAAATCTGCCATTCTTCCTAGTCTGCTCTAATGTAACTCCCGACCCACTAATACAGTTAACTCTTAATTGTCCTCCAAAATAGCTTAGTTAGCTTTTCCATTCAGAACAATTAAGTGGCCGCTTGACCAGTGACATCTACATCCTGTGAACAAACTTTAAAAATTCTAATTTATAAAATGCGTTAGCTGTTGATAGATTGTGCGTATGAATATAATTTAGAGTAATATGTGCAAAACAGGTGATGTAAATTAACTAATTTAGAAAACCGACCATATATCTACTTCATTATCTTGGGCAGTTTCAGTTGACAATCGGTAAAATTTATTTTGAGGCTTGGCTCATCGCATTGATCTCTGTCAGAACTTTCAGCAAACATTTTGTGCAAGTTAGTGACCATAAAATTCTTTTTTAGCAGACAACCACATTTTCCAGTCTGGAATGTTGATGGATGAAGCAAATTGACAAATTATTGATGATGCATAAATTGTTCAAAATAATTAAAGTTGAATTACATCTAATTCTTCCAATTCAGAATGTTATACACCATTTAGATAACTTGTTATCAAAAAGTAAAGCACCAAACACATTTTGGGAAGTTGGGAATATATTAAACTAAATATAGTTTACTAAATTTAAAACTAAACTAACTAACAGTGATCTTTGTGAAAATCTGCTCTGGTTTAGATTTTAGATTTTAAGATATAGCATGGTAGCAGGCAATTTTTTGCCGTCCAGTTACACCCAATGAACCTACAACCCCCAATACATTTTAAACAGTGGGAAGACACCAGAGCCCCTGGGGAAAACCTGCAAAGACACAGGGAGAATGTACAAACTCCTTACACACAGTGTGGGTTTGGAATCCTGGTCCCAATCGCTGGTGCTGTTACAGTGTTGTGCCATCTGTGTTAAAAATGCTAAAATTTATTGCAGACCATGCTCTCTTTCATAAAGCAATCCCATTTAACATTCAGAGATTTCTTGCTAAGTAAAAGGGAGAACATTTGTGGCTTATGTATATACAAATGGACTTTGTGTTTTTGAAAGCAATGACAAGCCAAAAGATTGGCTATATGATTAACTTTGAAATGATTTTTAGTGAAATTTGCAGTGAAGAGTATAAATCAGTCTTTTTCTGAGAAGAATTACTTTCAACATAAAGGATCAATTCTCTTCTTAAACTGAAGCTGAGCAGTGTGTGTGTGTGTTAATGTACTCAGCAATGTTTGTTTCTGTTGTCACTTCACTTCCTACATACATTCATTCCAAATGAACAAAAACAAGTAACAGACAAATGAAATTACAAACCCACTATTTTGCTAGAAAAGAGGGTTTTTTTTTATTTTCAGAATTTCATTTGGGATTTCTAATTACTTATTTTCAAAATATTCTGTAAGCTCCCATTGCAACGTATTTACAACAATTTAGTGTGTTTGAGTAAAACATCAGTTTTCACTTTATTACAAAAATCCTGCTATTGATCTATGAAACAAATTTTTGTCATGTTGAACATAAAACACCCATTTACACTAAATCTGCAAATTCAATTTTATTCTCACATTCACAACCGTGTCCTCCCCATTCTACCGCTCACTGACACACACAGGGAGATTTACAATGGTTAATTAACCAACCAGTATGCAAGTATTTGGGATATGGCAGGACACAGGAACACTTTAAGGAAGCTCCTTTGATAATCGAGAGAAGGCAGCACGAGATGTTACTGGAGCTGAGGTGTGAGGTTGCATCTCTATTAGCTGTGCCACTGTGCTGCCCTAGTAGTTTGATTTTGCTTATTGCTATGACAGATGTATATTAGAGAGTAAGTATGAACAACCTGAGATGACAACCAAGGTCATTGTACTCAGCTAGTGGCCTCTTAAATAAAAAAAACATATTTTATTTAAAAAAGCAATACTGATGTAATTGAAGTAAACAAATCAATCACAGCAAAAATACATTAATTGATTTGTTTTAAATGTTTTGTGATGCTTTTCAATCTATTGCTGAATCTCAGTCATATTTATAAGGCACATATTGTTCAGAAATACTACTGTATTAATATTAGGCACTTAAACATTCACTGATTAATTTAACTCTGTACAGCACTTTAAAATTCTTTACTTTTGTAGCACCAATGCAATACAATATCAGTTCTGTGTGGGTAGTAACAGAGGGAGATGGTGGTCCGATCCAACATCATTATGATGCATAGGCCTATCAATCTCTCACTTAAAATGGAAGGGAATTGGCAGCTGGCTGGAATGGCAGGTAGAGTGAGATTGCCACTGAGGAAATCATATAGAATGTGGTAAATAGTGGAAGGTTTTCACAGTCAGCTGACTAGATGTAAAGAAGTCAGAGGCAATGATGGAGTTAAGGTTCCTTCTAAATCTTGTCCCACAAAGAAAGTAAAAATACAATCTTTGGAACATTACTTGCCTAAATTCTTCTGGATTGTGTGACAAGAGTATATAGATATGTTTTGGGAGATAAATTGGGAAAGGTTTGTTAGAGTAGGTCTTATTTAAAACAGATCTTATTTGAAATACTGGAGCTCTGCTAATGCTAGACATATCAGCCTCGCAGCCTTTGCAAGAGCTTTGAAGAGTGCCCAAGAGACTTCACTAATGGATTGTTGTTTACAAAAAGGCAACAGATGAAAGAGCTTGTCGGAGCCGTAGATTGTCTGGAGCTGTTCTGATGGTCATGTGGTTTTGCAAGCAGAAAGAGTCAAATAGGTTTTCTCTCTGAGAGAGAGACAGAGACAGAGATAAGTTATACAGTATTATAGCCAGCAACAGCAGCTGGGACTGGAACGGGACAAGCTGGGAAGCTTGTGGAAAACCCCATTGGAAGACAGGTTGTAAGTGCTTTGTTCAGCCTGTTCAAAGCCTTTGTTCATACAAGAAGAGAGGACTGGCTGTCTAATGTTTCATTTGTAATAAGAGAAACAAAAAAACTCTCTGTGGTGACCTGAAAGAAAGAGGTTATCATCTGGAAAACCCTGACGGGCCAAGTTTCGTCAGCAAGACACTGAAGTGGCTGATTAAAAAATCACTTGTGGAGGTCCTGGAACTACAAATCTCTTGGAAAACTAACAAGAACCTTCCTGAGCAGTAAGCTGGTGAACTTTATAAATGTTAAATTCTGTGCACAGTTTAGGAATTCCCTGCAACCAGTGAACTTAGAAGAATGAGAAGTGAGATTGGATTGTGAATGTTACTTGAAGGGTGAATTGTTGAGAAAATGGAGACCTCAATATTCCTGTTAATGAAAGGTGGTGGGGGGGGGGGGGGTTTCATCAGGTGGTTGTTCCTAGAAATTTCCGGAATGAAATTTTAAATCTAGCCCACAGTACACCTTTGGGCAGTCATCTTGGTGTCAAGAAAACCATTAATTTTGAGACAATTTGTCTGGCTTGGTTTGAGGAAGGATGTTGTAAATTGGTGCATGACATGTCACTTTTGTCAGGTTCTGGGGAAACCTAATCAGGGTCCTCTAGTAGCTCTATTGTAACCTATTCCTGTTGTTGGGGAACCTTTCATTAGGGTTATTGTGTATTGTGTAGGACCCCTGTCTAAAACTTAGTATGGGAATCAGTACCTATTGATAATTCTGTGTACAGCGTTGAGATTTGCAGAGGCTATACCATTAAGGAATATTAAAGCCAAAATGGTGGCAAAGGCTCTGGAAAGATTTTTCACAGTTTTTGGATTACCTGAAGAGATCCAAAGTGATCAAGGATCTAACTTTATGTCTAGGTTGTATCAGCAGTTGATATGTGAGTTGGGAATAAAACAGATCACTTCATCTGTGTACCATCCTGAAACTCAGGGAGCTTTGGAAAGATTTCATTGTATTCTTAAAAATTTTATGAGGATTTATTGTCTGGAAAATGGAAAAGATTGGGACCAAGGTAATTAATTTATTGTTATTTGCAGCAAGAGGGAGGCTGTGCAGGATTTATTAGGTTGCAGCCCTTTTGAAATTGTGTTTGAACATCAGGTTAGAGGATCTTTAATGTTGAATTAAGAACAGTGGGTTAATGAGGATGTGAGTTGAACTTGCTGGATTATGTTTCTATATTTAAAGATAGGTTATAAAAAGTGTAGACTTTGGCTTAAGAGAATTCTGAAATCCCTTTTTAACTTCCTCTTGTAATCCAGGGAACTAATCCCAAATTCCCACTGTTTTTTATAACTAGAGTCATTAATTTAATTATCATTCCATTGCCACATCACCATTATTTTACTATGGTTTTACTTTGTGTAAATACATCCCACTAACTGCACATGATACTCCAAATATGGTAAAAAATTTTGGTTCTCTCATTCTATTTTGAATAAATTTTATTCTTTCTTTTTCCTAAAATGGACTAAATCCTGTTAACCTGGCCTCTTACCAGTGTCACCTAAAGTCCTATTGCCTTCCTGCCTGCCATGTCTTACGAGTGTGTACCAGGAATGAATGGAGGTCTATGGACTGGGTGAAGATCAGTGAAACTAGGGAAACAATGGTTCAGCACAGACTAGAATAGCTGAAGAGGCCAGTTTCTGTGTTGTAATGTTCTATGGTTCTATGGTTATATATTGCAATCATTTAGGGCAAGTCCATTAGGTGAGTTGAATTTACTGCTTTCCCAGTCTCTTCTCGGCACAAGAGATTTTAATTGCCCCATTGATTTGAAGACCATTTAAGGAAATTGAGCTGTCTGAAGATTACAGCATGGAAAGTTGATTAATATTAAAGAAATTTAAGTACTGACAAAAATAATTTTGCATACTATACTTGTGATTTAATTAAAGCCACCAAGTTTATTTCACATTCAAGCTCTTTTTCTATATCTATTTTTATGAAAGATTAAAGAATTTGCCTGATTTAAAACTATTTCCAACTATCCAACTGATGTTTTTTCTCTGAATTTTCAGAAATAATGCAAAGTAATGTCCTATCTCAGCAAAAAGCACAGCACATTCTTGAAAAGATTCAAATTGTTCTATAAAATATTATCATGCTGCCCCATTGCCATGTTGTAAAACACTTTATGGTATAATAATTATCTTTGTGCAAAAAATTCCTTCAGAATTCATCTTCAAACTTCTATTAATAATAAAATTCAACAATAAGAGGAAACATTTTGAAATCTTTTATTTTGAAATCCCTTTTTAACTTCCTCTTGTAATCCAGAAAACTAATCCCAAATTCCCACTGTTTTTATAACTAGAGTCATTAATTTAATTATCATTCCATTGCCACATCACCATTATTTTACTATGGTTTTACTTTGTGTAAATACATCCCACTAACTGCACATGATACTCCAAATATGGTAAAAAATCTTTAAATATAGAAACTTTAAATATAGAAACATAATCCAGCAAGTTCAACTCACATCCTCATAACTAGAGTTTGTTTTGCTGGCCTTAGAATCTCAGAAATGTTGTCACAGGATGTGGAGTGGTTTCGGGCAGAACAGTGAGGAGGTAATAGACTGATCCTTTGACATCTGCCATAGCTCATTTAGAGATTCATTGCCTTTAAGACTGCAATTCATTTTAATGTTTTTTTTTAAATTCAGAGCATTAAAAAACTTAAAATTGGTGAATAATTAAAATATGTAAATACAATAAATTGTTTTAAAAATAGAAAAAAATAAACTAAAAATGAAAATATGCAAATAATTCCAAATGTTAAAATAAAGCAAAATGATGTAAACAACATATATATTTCCCTTCCTTCCTGTAAGGATTCACTGCAGAGTCTAAGACAGAAATCACTGAGCTGGAAGCTGTGGCAGGAGAGACTTGGTACAGGATTTTTGAGGCAATTCCAGCAAATTTGCCCCTGGCCTCCATATCGAGTTCAGTAATGGAACAAAATGACAGATTCAACCTTCTGAATTTTTTAATAAATCCTGTATCTTTGCATTTCACTGTAACTAATGGATGTCCAGGACATAATAGAGTTTCACCAGCTGGATGCCCCCAATACTCAGCACAATTCACCCTTATATTTCAATACATTGCACTGCATCTGTCATCTGGTTGTATATTCTGCTTACCTGACTTTGCCATTTTACATTTTCCCTCACATCTTTTTTTACACTTAAGATTTTGAGTAATCTGAAATGTTTAATTTTATTAATGTACCTATTTTCGGGGGGCGTGGCAAGATGGCGTAGTGTCTAGACGTGTAATCTCGACCTCTCTGGCCAGACTTTTAAGTACCCGTTTTTTAACTCTTTGTTTTCAAGTTTAAACTTTTTAAATTTTAGTTTGAAGTATCAAGGAATTATTATGGCCACTAATGGTAAAAAGATTAAACCTCAAGAGCAGAAGAAGTTACATTTTCGAAGTGCTGAAGATTTGGGGCCTAGACGACTTGATACAGCCCCAGGCTTAATCTCTTCAGTGTCTAAACCTCAAAGACTGCCTGTGGGAGCTGGAAAGAAAATGTCTACTACTCACCAAGTGAAGGATGGTGCTGGAATTACCCATTCTCTGGAAGAAGGTGCATGTTCCCAAGAAGTGGATCCTGATTTGGAAAGCCTTTCGATTTCAACGGAGGGAGCACACAGGAAAACAACTCCATTGTTGGAAATGCATCAGGAAGTACTTCAATCTGAAGAAATCGCTTACTTTCGTGATTTCATGAAGAAACAACGAGATACGGGGGGAGACCAGCGGCGACCCCCTTAGGGCCTGGGAGTCCTGACCCGCAGTAAAACTTTTAAAATGCCTTCTGTTGAGTTGCAGCAGGAGCTGCAGTTACCTTGTTCTGCCACTACGTCAGAGAGAGCAGGGCTGAGCTTTTCTGACCTACAGTGCATGCAATTAAATGCAGTTATTCAACCTCTAATGAATGAGATGGTTCAAATGAATGCTAGTATAAGTTCAGAATTGAATACAGTTAAAGCACGTGTGGATGGATCTTATGAAGAATTAAAAAAATTTCCGACTGTTTTTTTGGACTGTAAACAACAAGTGTAAACAACACAGAAAAAGTGTTGAAGGTTGAAAAATCAGACATAGAATTGGGAGAATGTTCGAGGATTAAACTGTCCGATTAAGCATAAGCAAGTCTTGGCATATATTAAGAAAATGAAAATTGATATTGCTTTTTTACAAGAAACACATTTGAATGTGAAGGAAAGCATGAAATTAAAGAGGGACTGGGTTGGGCATGTATATTCTTCTTCATTTAATTCTAGAGCTAAAGGCGTAGCAATTTTGATACATAAAAATTTATCTTTTGAATTACAATCAATGGAGGAAAAGGCAGGATGTATTCTTAAATTGAATTGTAAGATTTTTAGTGAATTTTGGACTTTACTTAATATTTATTCCCCAAATGCAGATGATGAAATATTTATTTCAGGTGCATTTTTATGTTTGGGTCAGGCTAATGATAATATTTTAGTTGGTGGTGATTATAATTGTGTTTTGGAACCTTTATTAGATAAATCTCCGAAGAAAGTTAAGAAATCCAAGATGGCAGTTCAGGTTCAAGCGTTGATGAAAGATCTTAATTTAGTAGATATTTGGAGATGTCTTAATCTGACAGAGAAAGATTTCTCCTTTTATTCATCTAGACATGAATCGTTTTCAAGAATTGACTTCTTTTTAGTATCGGCATACTTACAAGGGAAAATACAACAAGCGGAATATAAAAGTAGGGTGATTTCAGATCACTCTTTGTTATATTTTACATATGCCACTTCTGAGAAAATTCAAGTGGCCTATTGTTGGAGGTTTAATACAATGATGTTAAAAAATATGGAATTTATTGATTTTTTTTAAAAAACAATTTTTTTTTGAAAGAAAATTCTAATTCTGTTCAAAGTAAGTTTGTATTATGGGATGCTATGAAAGCCTATTTGAGAGGACAAATAATTAGTTATACTTCTAAAATAAAAAAGGATCGATTAAATCAGAGTCTTGAATTAGAGAAATAGATTGATGAGTTAGAAAAGGAATTTCAGAAAGATGATCAGAAAATAGAATTATCTAGGTTGAAATTGGAATATAATACTTTGCAATCTTATCAATTTGAATGTGTGATTAATAGGACTAAACAACGGTATTATGAATGGGGAGAGAAACACAAGGTACTGGCGTGGCAATTAAAGAAAAAACAGATTTTGAGGACTATTAATGCTGTTAGACGGAATTATCTTATTACTTATAAATCTTGTGAGATTAATGATGAATTTTATTCATTTTATAAAAAGTTATATACATCTGAAGGAAAACAAGAAACTGGATCGATTGATCTTTTTTTAATCACAGTTGAATTTACCGATATTAGAGGATGCAGATATACAGGAGTTAGAAGAACCATTTACTAATTAAGAGATTAAAATGGCTATGCTGGAAATGCCGAACAGTAAATCGCCTGGTGATGATGGATTTTCAGTTGAATTTAAAAAAAATTTTATGATGATTTATCTACAGTATTTGTGGATGTATTATGTCAAGTAAGACATAATACTTACTTGGGAGACGGCGGCCCCGGCCTCGGTCGAGTGAGGCAGGCGGAGGCCCCGGTCCGGACAGGGAGTGGGAGGCGGCGGCCCCAGTCCGGGCACAGGGAGAGCAGCAGCGGCCCCGGCCCCGGTCCGGGTGAAGGGTAGACGGCGGCGGCCCCGATACGGGCAGGAGCAAGGGGGAGACGGCGGCCCCGGCCTCGGTCGTGTGAGGCAGGCGGAGGCCCCGATACGGGCAGAGAGTTGGAGGCGGCGGCCCCAGTCCAGGCACAGGGAGAGCAGCAGCGGCCCCGGCCCCGGTCCGGGGGAAGGGTAAACGGCGGCGGCCCCGATACGGGCAGGAGCAAGGGGGAGACGGCAGCCCCGGCCTCGGTCGAGTGAGGCAGGCGGAGGCCCCGGTCCGGACAGGGAGTGGGAGGCGGCGGCCCCAGTCCGGGCACAGGGAGAGCAGCAGCGGCCCCGGCCCCGGTCCGGGCGAAGGGTAGACGGCGGCGGCCCCGATACGGGCAGGAGCAAGGGGGAGACGGCGGCCCCGGCCTCGGTCGTGTGAGGCAGGCGGAGGCCCCGATACGGGCAGAGAGTTGGAGGCGGCAGCCCCAGTCCAGGCGCAGGGAGAGCAGCAGCGGCCCCGGCCCCGGTCCGGGCGAAGGGTAAACGGCGGCAGCCCCGATACGGGCAGGAGCAAGGGGGAGACGGCGGCCCCGGCCTCGGTCGAGTGAGGCAGGCGGAGGCCCCGGTCCGGACAGGGAGTGGGAGGCGGCGGCCCCAGTCCGGGCACAGGGAGAGCAGCAGCGGCCCCGGCCCCGGTCCGGGCGAAGGGTAGACGGCGGCGGCCCCGATACGGGCAGGAGCAAGGGGGAGACGGCGGCCCCGGCCTCGGTCGTGTGAGGCAGGCGGAGGCCCCGATACGGGCAGAGAGTTGGAGGCGGTGGCCCGAGTCCAGGTACAGGGAGAGCAGCAGCGGCCCCGGCCCCGGTCTGGGCGAAGGGTAGACGGCGACGGCCCCGATACGGGCAGGAGCAAAGGGGAGACGGCGGCCCCGGCCTCGGTCGAGTGAGGCAGGCGGAGGCCCCGGTCCGGACAGGGAGTGGGAGGCGGCGGCCCCAGTCCGGGCACAGGGAGAGCAGCAGCGGCCCCGGCCCCGGTCCGGGCGAAGGGTAGACGGCGGCGGCCCCGATCCGGGCAGGAGCAAGGGGGAGACGGCGGCCCCGGCCTCGGTCGAGTGGGGCTGGCGAAGGCCCCGATCCGGGCAGAGAGTGGGAGGCGGCGGCCCCAATCCAGGCACAGGGTGAGCTGCGGCGGCCTCGGCCCCGGTCCGGGCAGTATGGACCGACCTAGGAGGGGAGGCAGGCCCCTCCAGCCCGGGTAAGAAACCTGCATAGGAGAAGGCCACTCCGATATAAAACCTACGACCCAAGGACCTCGCTGCCACGTCCCAGCTTGCTTGGCCACGGCACACGAACCATGGGTGTAAAGGGTGGGGCCAGTACTGCGCGCACTGCACTCCACCTAAAAGCTCCTTTGCGCAGGCCCGAGGACAGGTCCACGTCCTCCCCCTCCACGTCCTCCCCCTCCACGTCCTCCCCCTCAAAAGATGCTCACAAACTCAAGCTAGCATGCTGGAACATCAGAACCATGCTAGACAAGGCTGACAGCCACCGACCTGAACGTCGGTCTGCCCTCATTGCACATGAACTCCTCAGACTTGACATCGACATAGCCGCTCTCAGTGAAGTCCGCCTGGCAGATGTAGGCAGCCTCCAAGAACGCGGCGCGGGCTACACACTCTACTGGTCTGGAAAGCCTTCGGATGAACGACGCCTATCTGGTGTAGGCTTCATGGTCAAGAGCTTCATTGCCTCCAAACTCGAAAACCTTCCGACAGGCCTCTCGGACCGAATCATGTCCATGCGACTCCCACTTCAAAACAAGCGTCACATCACCCTCATCAGTGTCTATGCTCCAACCCTCCAGGCGGAACCAGCAGAAAAGAACAAGTTCTACACCGACCTGCGCAACCTCATCCAACGTACCCCTACAGCCGACAAGGTTGTCATCCTGGGCGACTTCAACGCTCGTGTCGGCAAAGACTCAGAAACCTGGCCAGGAATCCTGGGCAAGCATGGCGTCAGCAAGTGCAACGACAATGGGCGCCTCCTGTTGGAGCTCTGCGCAGAACAGCGACTTGTCATTACAAACACCCTTTTTCAGCAGAGGGACAGCCTTAAGACCACCTGGATGCATCCCCGATCCAAACACTGGCACCTCCTGGACTACATCCTGGTGCGAGAAAGTGACAAACAAGATGTGCTCCACACCAGGGTCATGCCTAGCGCGGAAAGCCACACTGACCACCGGCTGGTTCGCTGCAAGCTCAACCTTCACTTCAAGCCAAAGCCCAGGAACAATAAAGCCCCCAGAAAGAGGTTCAATGTTGGAAACCTGCAGTCAGACGAAGCGAGAGGAAACTTCCAGGCAAACCTCAAAGCAAAGCTCGACGCTGCAACCCGCCTCACGGACCCGTCCCCTGAAACCCTCTGGGATCAGTAGAAGACTACCATACTGCAATCCACTGAAGAGGTACTGGGCTTCTCCTCCAGGAAAAACAAGGACTGGTTTGACGAAAACAGCCAGGAAATCCAGGAGCTGCTGGCAAAGAAGCGAGCTGCCCACCAGGCTCACCTTACAAAGCCGTCCTGTCCAGAGAAGAAACAAGCCTTCCGTCGCGCATGCAGCCATCTTCAGCGCAAACTCCGGGAGATCCAAAATGAGTGGTGGACTAGCCTCGCCAAACGAACACAGCTCAGCGCGGACATTGGCGACTTCAGGGGTTTCTACGAGGCTCTAAAGGCTGTGTACGGCCCCTCACCCCAAGTCCAAAGCCCGCTGCGCAGCTCAGACGGCAAAGTCCTCCTCAGCGACAAGATCTCCATCCTCAACCGATGGTCAGAACACTTCCAATCTCTTTTCAGTGCCAACCGCTCAGTCCAAGATTCCGCCCTGCTCCAGCTCCCTCAACAGCCCCTAAGGCTAGAGCTGGATGAGGTTCCCACCCTGGATGAGACATATAAGGCAATCGAACAACTGAAAAGTGGCAAAGCAGCAGGTATGGATGGAATCCCCCCAGAAGTCTGGAAGGCTGGCGGCAAAACTCTGCATGCCAAACTGCATGAGTTTTTCAGGCTTTGTTGGGACCAAGGTAAACTGCTTCAGGATCTTCGTGATGCCACCATCATCACCCTGTACAAAAACAAAGGCGAGAAATCAGACTGCTCAAACTACAGGGGAATCACGTTGCTCTCCATTGCAGGCAAAATCTTCGCTAGGATTCTACTAAATAGAATAATACCTAGTGTCGCCGAGAATATTCTCCCAGAATCACAGTGCGGCTTTCGCGCAAACAGAGGAACCACTGACATGGTCTTTGCCCTCAGACAGCTCCAAGAAAAGTGCAGAGAACAAAACAAAGGACTCTACATCACCTTTGTTGACCTCACCAAAGCCTTCGACACCGTGAGCAGGAAAGGGCTTTGGCAAATACTAGAGCGCATCGGATGTCCCCCAAAGTTCCTCAACATGATTATCCAACTGCACGAAAACCAACAAGGTCGGGTCAGATACAGCAATGAGCTCTCTGAACCCTTCTCCATTAACAATGGCGTGAAGCAAGGCTGTGTTCTCGCACCAACCCTCTTTTCAATCTTCTTCAGCATGATGCTGAACCAAGCCATGAAAGACCCCAACAATGAAGACGCTGTTTACATCCGATACCGCACGGATGGCAGTCTCTTCAATTTGAGGCGCCTGCAAGCTCACACCAAGACACAAGAGAAACTTGTCCGTGAACTACTCTTTGCAGATGATGCCGCTTTAGTTGCCCATTCAGAGCCAGCTCTTCAGCGCTTGACGTCCTGCTTTGCGGAAACTGCCAAAATGTTTGGCCTGGAAGTCAGCCTGAAGAAAACTGAGGTCTTCCATCAGCCAGCTCCCCACCATGACTACCAGCCCCCCCACATCTCCATCGGGCACACAAAACTCAAAACGGTCAACCAGTTTACCTGTCTCGGCTGCACCATTTCATCAGATGCAAGGATCGACAATGAGATAGACAACAGACTCGCCAAGGCAAATAGCGCCTTTGGAAGACTACACAAAAGAGTCTGGAAAAACAACCAACTGAAAAACCTCACAAAGATAAGCGTATACAGAGCCGTTGTCATACCCACACTCCTGTTCGGCTCCGAATCATGGGTCCTCTAACGGCACCACCTACGGCTCCTAGAACGCTTCCACCAGCGTTGTCTCCGCTCCATCCTCAACATCCATTGGAGCGCTTTCATCCCTAACGTCGAAGTACTCGAGATGGCAGAGGTCGACAGCATCGAGTCCACGCTGCTGAAGATCCAGCTGCGCTGGGTGGGTCACGTCTCCAGAATGGAGGACCATCGCCTTCCCAATATCGTGTTATATGGCGAGCTCTCCACTGGCCACCGTGACAGAGGTGCACCAAAGAAAAGGTACAAGGACTGCCTAAAGAAATCTCTTGGTGCCTGCCACATTGACCACCGCCAGTGGGCTGATAACGCCTCAAACCGTGCATCTTGGCGCCTCACAGTTTGGCGGGCAGCAACCTCCTTTGAAGAAGACCGCAGAGCCCACCTCACTGACAAAAGGCAAAGGAGGAAAAACCCAACACCCAACCCCAACCAACCAATTTTCCCCTGCAACCGCTGCAATCGTGTCTGCCTGTCCCGCATCGGACTTGTCAGCCACAAACGAGCCTGCAGCTGACGTGGACTTTTTACCCCCTCCATAAATCTTCGTCCGCGAAGCCAAGCCAAAGAATGTCAAGTAAGAGAACATTATGAACTACCTGAGTCTTGTTCTAGTGCTTTAATTACAGTAATTCCAAAAAAAAGATAGAGATCAATTTTGTTGTTAAATATAGATTATAAAATAATAGCTAAAATATTAGCGAATAGATTGGCTAAGTTTTTACCTAAATTGATTCATATTGATCAAACAGGTTTTATAAAGAATAGATATGCTTTAGATAACATTTTGCGCGTGATTAGTTTGATTAATAGATTTCGACAATCTTCAGATCACCCGATGGTGATATCTCTAGATGCAGAAAAAGCATTTGATAGAGTTGAATGGAATTTTTTGTTTAAAATTTTGGAGAAATTTAAGTTTGGTCCTTCTTTTATTGGTTGGATTAAGGCTCTATATAGTAAACCGGTAGCTAGAGTATTGACGAATGGTTTGATTTCGGAATCCTTTAAGTTAACTCGATCAACTCGTCAAGGTTGTCCTTTATCACCAGCTTTGTTTGTGTTAGTGATTGAACCTTTAGCACAGCTGATAAGACAAAATACGCAGATACAAGGTATGAAAGTTTTAGATGAGGAGTATAAAATTAATTTATTTTCTGATGATGTATTGGTGTATTTAACAAACCCAGCTCAGTCACTTTTGCACTTGAAGGAGTGTTTAATACAATATGGATATCTTTCTGGATATAAAGTTAATTAGGGAAAAAAGTGAAATATTACCGGTAAGTGAAGGAGAATATTCAGTTTGTAAGAATATTATTAATTTGAAATGGACTGATCGAATTAAATATCTAGGTATAATTTTGAATGTTAATTATCAATCTTTATATAAATTAAATTATGTTCCGTTAATGAAAAAATTAAAATTGATTTGATTAAAATGAAAGATTTACCTATTAATTTAACGGATAGGATAAATACAATTAAGATGAATATCTTTCCACGTATACAATATTTGTTTCAATATATTCCGTATTTACTTGATAATATTTTTTTTCGAGATTGGAATAAAATGGTTAGGGAGTTTTTATGGAGGGGTAAATTTTCGAGAGTAGCTTTGAATAAATTAACTTGGAAATATGAGTTAGGGGGATTACATTTACCACATTTTCAAAATTGTTATGAGGCAGCCCAACTTAAATTTATTAGTTCATTGATGAATTTGATACGGCCTCCTAGTTGGGCTAAAATTGAGATGGCAAGTATTTCTGAATTTGAAACATATAAATTTTTGTTTCGATGGAATATAAATTTGTTACAACAATATAATGTGCCTATACTAAAACATTTAATGAAGTTATAGATAAAGAAAAATAAAATGACAGGCTCTAGGAGTAAATTATTGGCTTTGACTCCGTTGTATAATAATCAACTTATTTATTTTTCATTGCATTGCCTTGCATTGGAGATTTGCATTGTTTATTGCATTGGAGATTTAAAGGTGTGAAAAATTTGGGAGATTGTTTTAAAGAGGGTAAGATTTTATCTTTTAATCAGATGAGGGAAGGTTTTGGTATTGATAGGAACTCTTTGTTTCTTTATTATCAAATTCGATCTTTGGTAAAATGTATGTTTGGTAGAGATATGATTTTACTTGAAATGACTAAATTTGAAACTTTTCTTATGAAGGTACCAGAGAAGGGTTATATTTCATCTATGTATCAAATATTACAGGATGGTATGGATAAAAAGGGTTGAGATAGATCTAAAAGTAAATGGGAAGCTGATACTGGTTTTATTTTTTCCGAAGATGATTGGTTAGATATCTGTTATGATAGTGTAACCAGATTGATAAATGCACGTTATGCAATGATTAACTACAATTTTTTACATCAATTATACTTAACACCTGAAAAATTAAAAAAGTATGGCTTTCATGAATCAGATTTGTGTTTTAGATATGGTGATACAGTTGGAACTTTTTTTCATGCTGTTTGGTCATGTATACATATACAATCTTTTTGGAAGAAAATTCAATAATTTTTAGAATATATGTATAAGATTAAAATAGCTTTAGATCCAACAGTATTTTTATTGGGTAGTTTTCAACCTCTGAAAGGCTTGGGATTAGATAAATTTCATCTTGCTTTTGTATATTTAGCTTTATCCGTCGTGAAAAAATGTATTGCTAGTATGTGGAAAGATACAAATATGATTGATATTAATAGATGGCATAATGAGATGAAATATTGTTTAATAATGAAAAAACTACGTATGTTTTGCGTGATTATTATAATTATTTTATTAATAATTGGTTGTTATATTCAGAATATTTATATTGATTAGATCTTAACATGAATATTTAATTTTTCTTTAATATTCTTTCTTTTTTCTGTCTTTATGGCTCTCCTTGGGAGAGTTGGCTGAAGGGGGGGTTCTTTTCTTTTTTTTCTATATATAAAAAACCCATTAATATTTATGGTTAATTGTTGCATATGTCATATATTATTTGTTTTTTTTGAATGAATAAATAAAGTTTAAAAAAAATTAATGTACCTATTTTCAAATCATTCATACAATTACCATCTGAATTTAATTTTTTTAGTCCAAAAGTCTACATTAACTTGAAAGTTGTATGCTTTACTTCCTTAACCAGTTTCTTTTGGGCCACATTACAACATGTCCTCTGAAAACTAAGTATTTTAGGACATCATAGTGATAAATCTTGTAATTTCCTCTGCATCAGACAAATATGATTTGTCCTTTAATGTTTATTGTTGATTACCCCTGATTTCTATGTGTCCACTGATTTAATCAACTATTGAAATATTTTGGGTGCTTGTGCTACAAATTCTCCTTAGGGTTTGCATTTCTGCCCATGCCCATAAGTAGACATTATATAGGCCTTCTCAGACTTCCCCAACACAAGAGGTTTCCATCGACTATCATCAACTTGGAGGCTGACATCAAAACACTTGTACAGGAACATCAAGCTTAAGGATCTATCTAAAATTTTCATTTTGTAAGAATTAATTTTTAAAGTTTTCACATCCTCTAGTTTATGTTTAATGTTCCTTGATGACTCATTAAAAAATATATATAACATCTATGTTCCTGTTTTCTTCTTTCCTCCATGTACAATAAAAATAATTTCCTATTTGTTTGTTCCCCAATCACAATTCACAGTTGTTACACCAGAGTAAAAACCTTGTTTTCTTTTCACCTCAATTAACATAAATATTTTTAAAGTTTTTATGAGGAGAGAAGTACGGAAGAAACCAACTGAACATAACTCTTTCACAGGGAAGGGGGCCCATTAACTTGGAGCAGAGTCCAAGGGGCCCATAGCCAAAACAAAGCTGCGAATGGCTGGTTAATGCTACCACTGCAGACAGCATTTCTGCGTGAAATGGAAAATCTCGTCCTTTCCTCTTGAGAAGAAAGTACCAGATGTCATGGATTTGCCATGACTACTGGCATTCTGAAGTTTCAGGCATTGAGAAACGAACTTTGCATTGTGCCATATAACCTAAGCTCCTCGTAGGACACAGTGACTTGGGTTTCATCTTGCTTATGATGGGATACCCTGGCTACAGTGGTCCTCTCCCCTTTAGGTGACAGCCTCTTCATGTTGAAGGGATAGGATGCAGATGATCTTTTTGAAACTGATTCACCCTCCAGGTAACATTCGTGATGGACATGCAAGGGTCAGCCTGGTCTCAGGGCTGGCAATGCAGTGGCTGCTGTCTGCTGAATCAGGTTCCATAGAGGACTTATCCTTAGAGCTGAGGAGAAATACTTTTTAAATATTTTTATTGATTTTTCACAAATAAATACATGCACAAAACATTTATGGAATGCATAATAATAATGTCAGATTAGATAACTGAACTATTAAAGCATATATAGTGCATCCATAATACAAAAATACATCAAAAAGAAAATTTTACCACATATAATGTGGCTCTAAACCCCCATCCCCAAACCAGCATTGTATGACTAAAAATGTATCCTGAATTAAAATTCCAAGTATTAAAATTCAGAATTAATATTGTGCCTAGAGGTTATGAAAATAATTCGGGAATGGTACCCATAGCATTTGAAACTTCATAATTGGGTTATTAATTGAGTAACAGATCTTTTTTAAGTTTAAACATGACACAATTTCCTTCAGCCATTGAGCATGAGTGGGCATGGCAGCATCCTTCCAGTTAAACAATACCTAAAGAAAGACAAAAATCAAGAGTACATTTAATTGGAGTTAAAAGAATATTGTTACAAGCCCAGAGGACCCCAAAACCCAGCACCAATAGAAATTCAACAAGACAAATGGTTATTTAAACAAAAGTAAATTTCTTTAAACATAAAAACAAAATGAAACTTTAACTTATTACTACTAACTTAAGCTAACACCCTTCTACTTCTAAGCACACATGTATGTAATGTGTATATGTTCAAGAAAGTTATTTGATTCACAGTCCAATTTCACTTCTCACTCCTCCAAGTACATTGGTATCAGGCAATTCTTATTCTGTGCACAGAATTTAACATTTATGAATTTTCACCAGGCTCTAGTGCTGAAAAGTAAATGGTTACCGCTCAGGAAGGTTCTTGTTGGTTTCAGGGAGATACATTTGTTGCTCATTGGACACAAACAAACTGATTTCCTCCACCAGTAAATTCAATGTCTTGGTGAAGAAACTTGCCCCATCAGGGTTTTCCAAATGATAACCTCTTCTTCTAGGTCACCACAAAGTTCCTCTTGTTTCCCTTATTTCAGGAGAAACACTCTAGCCAGCCATTTCCTCTTGTAAGGACTACAAAGGTTTTCAACAGGCTGAACTCAGAACTCACAACCTGCTTGGTGCAGCCTCCCGAAAGCCACTGCAAAACTGTTCTCTCCCTCTAAGAGGAATCCTGTTTTTTTCTTTCCTTTCTTTCTGCTTGTAAAAACTAGAATTTCATGCAGGGCTAACCCAATCCTTGAAAGATCTGCACTTTGAGCCTGGACTGTTTAATTTCACCTGCTACTGAAGTTCTTTCCAAAGTAGTTTCATTGTCTTTGCAAAGGTACTTGGAGCCTGGATGTATGACTTTCAGCAAAGCTCTTGCATTTTAAATGAAATGTCTTTTGTGAAGTGTTATTGTCTGTTTGTGAAGTGACCTACACTAAACCCCCACAATCTATCTCTTTTAAAGACATATTAAAATATAATATAAAATATACCTTGTAACAATATCATCCTCTCTAATTATACCAAAACGAGCAACCAAAGGATTAGGCTCTAGATTTACATTAAGCATTAAAGATTAAGTTTGAAAAACTATTTTTGTAAAGGCTCGGACACATCTTGAACATATGAATCAAAGAAGTCTCTCCTCTCATACATTTATCACAATAAAAATTTACATCTGGATATGAGATCATTTGACTTTCAACATATAGGCCCTATGTACAACTTTAAATTGTAACAAACCATGCTGGGCACAAGGATGTTATATTAACCATCTTAAAAATTAAATCCCAATGAAAGGTTTACATCCTGTTCCCAGGCATTTTTAATTTTAATTAGAGGAGCATGTCTCAAATCTGCAAATTTATCATAAATAATGGATATTAAACCATTGCAAGAATGTTGTAAACTAAAAGGTACATCAACAATATTCACATCTGGTGCCCAAGGAAAATCAGGTATCTGAGATTGAAGAAAATGCCTGATTTGCAGATATCTAAAAAAAAGAATATTTGGCAAATTGAACTTTCCAGAAAGCTGTTTAAATGACTCAAAGCTATTATCAATAAACAGATCTTTGAATTGTTCAATGCCAAATCTAAACCATTCATGAAAAGATCATGCAAAGAAGGTTGAAAAAAAATGATTGGATAAAATAGGGCTTGAAATAGAAAAACCATGACGTCCAAAATATTTTCTGAACTTCTCCCATATTCTCACAGTGTAACTAACAATAAGATTATCAATTGATTTATTTAAAGAGAAGGGAAGTGAGGATCCAAAAAGACCTGCAATGGAAAGGTTTTAGCAGAATTTTGCTCCATTACTACCCACAATGGATGGTCCACTCACTTATGAAAATGTAACCAAAACATAAGGTGGCATATATTAACTGCCCAATAACAAAATCTGAAATTAGGTAGCACCATGCTCTCATTCCTTTTAGATTGTTAAACATGAACTTTGTTAAGATGAGAGTGCTTACCCTTCCACTATACAAGATGATATAATCGTGAGAGGGGGGGTGGGGGGGTGGCTTGGGAGGAGGGAAGGGGGGGGAGAAAAAGTCACTGTAAATGTGTGAAAAAGAAAAAGTGTATATCATGGCTATTGTGATTTATGGTGTGAAAAATAAAAAAAAAAAAAAAATGGAAGCTAAAAACAACCTTTTGCTTTCAGAGTAATGAATATGTAGACTATAAACTACGCCACCTTCTGCAAGGTTTCAAAATGATGAATGTCTGTTACTGAAAACTTCAAATAAAACATGAATTATTAACGTGGAAAAAAAAAGATGATATAATCGAATCAAGTGAATCAAAAAATGATTTGGGAATGAAAGTTGGTATAGATCGAAAAAGATATAAAAATTTAGGTAAGATATTCATTTTAATTGCATTAATACAACTGACCAGGGATGTAGAAAGGGGTGACCATTGTGTTAAAGACTGTTTCACATGCTTTAATAGCATAAGAACATTTTCTTTAAAAAGATACTTATGATTCTTTGTAACTGTAATACCGAGAGAGTTTAATTTATTTTTGACAATCTTAAAAGGAAGATTAGTATATACTGATGCAGGTGTATTCAAAGGGAAAAGTTTTATGCAGATTTAATCTATATCCTGAAAACTGAGTAAATTGAGAGTAATGACAGTGTGGATGGAAAGGAAGTGTCAGGACTTGATAAGTAAAGCAGAATATCATCCTCATAAAAGGAAACATTATGTTCAATTCCCTTCCTACAAATCCCTAAAATATCCCCACACTCTGGAAATGCAATCATTAATGGCTCTATGGCCAAATCAAAGAGTAATGGACTTCGAGAACACCCTTGACAGGTTTTCCATTGGAGATTGAAAGGTGGTGACTGTTGAAAATTTGTGAGAAAAGAAGCCATAGTGTTATGAGCCCAGAGGACCCCAAAACCCAGCAGCAATAGATATTCACCACAACATATGGTTACCTAAACAAAAGTTGCTTTTGATTATTTTTAAACATGAAAATAGAATCAAACATTAATTTATCTCTATCAACTTACTTTACTTAACCCTTCTAATTCTAAGCGCACATGTACGTAATGTGTGTGCAAGTTCAGAAAATTTATTTGGTTCACAGTCCAATCTCACTTTTCATTCCTCCAAGTTCACTGATTGCAGGCAATTCTTATACCATGCACAGAATTTAACATTTATAAAGTTCACCAGGCTTTGATGCTCGAAAGGTAAATGGTTAACCGCTTAGGACAGTTCTTAATTGGTTTTCAGAGCGAGATTTGTTGTTCCTTTTTAATCAGCCACTGCAGTGTCTTGCTGATGAAACTTGGCCCATCAAGGTTTTACAGATGATAACCTCTTTCTTTTAGGTCATCACAGAGTTCTTTTTTGTTTCACTTATTCCAAGTGAAACATTAGACAGCCAGACCTCTCCTCTTGCATGAACTACAAGGACTTTGACCAGGCCATCTTACAAAATGGGATTGTTAGCTTGTCCTTTCCCAGTTCCAGCTGCTCTTGCTGGCTGTAACACTGTACAAATGAGCTTTCTGTGTGTATATCTCTCTCTTTCTCTCTCTGACTCTCTCTGCCTGCAAAACCACATGACCCTCTCAGAACAGCAAGTTTGCATCTAGACAGCAGTGGCTCCAACATGTTCTTTCATCTGTTGTGCTTTGTATACAACCATCCATTATCAAAGTCTCTTGAGCACTCTCCAAAGCTCCCGCAAAAGCTCTGGAGTTGATATGTCTACCATGGGGCAGAGCTCCAACACTTCAAATAAGACCTGCTTCAAAGTGTCTGCATGCAATCCACTCCAACAAACCTTTCCCAATTTATCTCCCAAAAACATATCTATCTATCTATATATGTATGTATATATACTGTCACAATAGGGCATGAATACAATAATTTAATCCATGTAATAAAACCTGATCCAAAATTGAATTTTTCTAAATTCATGAAAAATGCATCCATTCAACTCGATTAAACACTTTTTCTGGATTAAGGGATAGAGCACATTCAGGAGTTGCACTGGATGGTGAGTACAAAATATCCAATAAGCAATGTACTGTATAGTTAAATAAGAGTAACAGTTTTTAATAAAACCAGTTTGATCTTCAGAAATGACAGATAGTAAGATATACTCCAGTCTTTGGGCCAAATCTTTGGCCAAAAAATTTACATCAACATTTAATAAAGAAATTGTCCTGTAGGAGGAGAACTCAATTGGATCTTTACCTTTCTCTAATATCAGAAATATACACCTTTCATTAAATTTTGGTGGCTATTTCCCCACCTAAATGAATCCGATAACACAGAACTTAATTGGGGTGAAAGCAATTGACAAAAATCTTTAAAAAAACTCCACAGGAAACTCATCCTGGAGCTCTTCCAGAATGCAGTGAAGAAATAGCAACAACTATTTCCTCTTGCGATATAGACTCATCTAATTTCAATTGGTCATCCACAGAAAGCATGGGAATATTTAAGCAATCCAGGAATTTTTTCATCGAACTGCTATAATTTGTGAATTCAGAAGTATGAAGTCCGGAATAAAATTTCCTGAATATATCATTTATCTCAGAGTGATCTGTAGCAATGTTACCATTCTTCTTTCAAATATTTGTAATTGGCTTCAAAACCTCTCTACTGATTAGCTAAAAGATTGCCAGATTTATCACCATGAATATAAAACTGACTTTTACACTTTAACAGTTGACATTCAATTGGATACATTGAAAGGAAATCAAATTTAGTTTGAAGTACTCCTCTTTTTTTTAAATATTACTTAGGATTTTTAATTTGAGCATATTGTTAATCTATTTATTTAATTTGATTAACTAATTCTAATCTTTCTTTATTAGTCTTTTTATAGTTTCAGATATAACTTGCCCCTTAAAAAAGCTTTCAAAGCATCCCAAACAATCAAGCTAAAATTTTCTGATGAAGTGTTTGTATCAAACAAAAAAGTTATCTGCTCCTCCATAAATTTAAAAAAAAAGGTCATTATCTAATAATAAACTTGAATTGAAATGCCAGTGTCTTTTTATTTGAGGGAGGCCAGGAAGAGTCATACAACAGGGCATAATTAACTCTGTTAATTACAAACATTAGTCAGTGGGATCAGTTGATTATCAATAATAAAATAATAAATTTTTGAATAATTTTGATGAACGTGTGATTAAAAATAGAATACTCTCTCCTATTTGGATAAAGAAAATGCCAAACATCAGAAATACCAAAATCTGATTAGAAAAAAAAATGAATTAATGAGGTAGATTTACTCAATGTTGTAGGGTTAAGAGATGAGCAATCCAAAGCAGAATCTAACCAACAATTTAATTCCCCACCATATACTAGAGATTATAAACTCAAGTCTGGTAAGGAACAAAAATATTATTTTTAAAAAACCACATAATTTGCATTAGGGCCACAAATATTAGCAAAACTACTATTTTGTTATGCATTTTCCCTGAAACATTCACATAATGACTATTTGTACCTGATATGACATTGTGATGGATGGTCCTTAGAATGGATTGGCAGCTGGTGATAAGCAGTTTTCAGGTTGATGGTTGGATAGACCTGATAATGCGTAGTATCATTCACCATGTCTGAAATTCGAGGGAAGGGGTATGCATCCAGGATTGCGTACTGTTTAATAGCTTGGTTATAGTCAATTACTAGCCTGGACTTGTTTTCCCCTTTTACCACTACCACTTTCGCTCTCCACGGGCTGGTGCTAGGTTCGATGATCAAGCAGACATTGTGTCTCACACTTTATGAAATCTCGGTCTGCTGTGCTGTACCTCCTGCTCTTGGTTTGCAGTCAGAGGACAAATTTGGGAAGAGAGATGGGAGATCGATATTCAGTGTGGAGAGGCTGCATGTGGGTTCTGAATTTAGGGGCCCTCTGTTCCGAACCATTACAGGGGAGAGGGGACCAAAATATTACAAGGTTCTGCTTCGTACCTACACTTCTTGGCAAGCATCCACAGATCCAGCAAGTAGTCATTGATGGTCTCTCCTGGTCATTGGGGATGTAGAGCGAGTCAGTGCCCTCGCTAGGACCTTGTTTTGTGACTTCAGGAACTTAGCCTTCAGTGCCTCAATGGCAACATCATATGTCATGCAGTCCCTGATGACTGCATGACAGTCCTGTGCAGACCTCCTGAATTCATTGGTGTGAAAGACGTCTCTGTTCATGTTCAGGTAGGCCTGGAAGCAGTCTAGCCAATACGTGAACTCCTCAGCTACGTCGGGGTATCAGCAGCGTACCTGGCTTGAGTAGCGCTTCCATCATTTTGGGGATAAGCTAATAAAATTGTAGCATGGATAAAAACTCTCACAACTGGATGGAGAACAAAATTAGCTTATAACTATGGGTGGGGTTTCACAGTAGTCTTCAGAAGGGTTCTGGGTTTAGGCAGGAAACCAGGGTTAAATGTGAGCAGATGAGGATGGAGCCAGTCATCAGCACCACACACTACCAGTGAATCCCAATTCACTGCAGGCTGATGAGAGCCAATTGAAGGAGAAGGTTAGGATTTCTGGCTGGGGACTTGTGTGACATGCTGCCTGAGAGGCCCTGGCGGGAGGTGTTATATAGGCTCAAGGGAGGGAATGGAGTCTTGAATAGAATAGTACAAGTGCTGGAAGAACTCAGAAGGTCAGGCAGCATGAATCGAAAGCTAAAGCAGTCTAAGTTTCAGGCCTCAGCTCTTCCTCAGGAGAGTTGAAAACTAGAAGATGGGGGCAGGGGATTGTGGGGGAGTGGAGAGAGGAAGGGGAGGAGCACAGGCTTGCAGGTTAGAGGGAAAGAGAAAAGTGCTGGGAAGTGTTGGGGAGGGGGTAGAGGGCTGATAAAGGTTGAGAGGAGAAGGAAGGGAATGGGGTGGGGAACTGAAGGAAGGGAGACAGAGGAATGAGGGAAAGATAGAGACTCGAGGAGGGAGTTAATGGAAAAGTCAATATTGATGCTATTTAGTTGAGGACCACCGAGACAGAATATTTATTCCTCCAATTTACAGTTGGCCTCCATGTGACAGTGCATGAAGCAGTGTACAAACATGGAGGTGAGACAACAGACTGTGGAATTATAGTGGTTGGCCTCTGTGAGGTCCTAACCATTGCAGCAGATAGAGGAAAGGTGCTCAGTAAAGCACCTGTGTCAAGACTCCTCAATGCAGAGGACGCTATATTGGGAGCTCTGGATGCAGTAAGAAAGATGCTCCAATATCTCAATGAGCTTCTGCATCAGTTTCCATGGACCTCCCTGAAACAAGTGACCCTCAACACCAATTTGCTTCTCTCAGAGTGCAGTGGTAAAACTATTCAGTCCCATGTGAGGAGGAACTACCAGAAGGTGAAGATGCCTTGAAGCACAAGACATAAAAGCAGGACGAGGCTGTTCAGTCCAGTACACCTATTTCATCATTCAACAAGATCATGGCTGATCTTTTAAATCAATGTCATTTTTCACACTAATCCATGTTTACTGGCTTTCTTTTTTTAATTATAATTTTTTATTTTTCACACTGTGAACCATATCAACCAAAATATGTACAAACGTATCTCATTAAATTTACACAGTGGTCTTTTCTCCCATTTCCCCCCACCTTCCCTCCCTCCCCTCTACCCACCCCCTCCCCTCCAATAGCCATAAATATTCAACTTATACAATACAATAAAACCAGAAAACAATATTTTCACACAAAGGAAAACAAACAAGAAAAATGCATCATCTATTGATTACACACCGAATCCAGTCGTTTTGTCTTATCGTTTTCATTCTCATTTTAGGTCATAGGCAAGCTCTCTTTCTGTTATGTTCTATGTATGGTTCCCAAATTTGTTCAAACATTCTGACTTTATTTTTTAAATTATGTTTTTTTTCCAATGGAATACATTTATTCATTTCCATGTACCATTGCTGAATACTTATGCTCTCTTCCATTTTCCAAGTTGACATTATACTTTTTTTTGCTATCGCTAAGGCTATCATAATGAATTGTTTTTTGCACTTTATCCAATTTGAGGCCTAATTCTCTACTTCTTATGTTACTTAAAAGAAATATCTCTGGTTTTTTTTGGTATGTTATTTTTTGTAATTTTATTTAGTATCTGATATAATTCTTCCCTAAACCTTCTCTTTTCCACTTCTTTGCCACCTCCATCCCCCTTTTCCCCATTTTCATCTCTTAGTTTTCTCTTATTACACTTAATATACAACACATTTAAGACATGAAGTACCCCCGCAGTTCCCTCATCCACTAATACCTTAACCCCAAAGTTTCGCCCCACTCTGAGTTGTCCCATACCACTTGCCGGGCAACCACAACTCCCCTTTTCATTTGGATTGTGATCTTGTTCACAGCGTC
Source organism: Narcine bancroftii (assembly GCF_036971445.1). Taxonomy (NCBI): domain Eukaryota; kingdom Metazoa; phylum Chordata; class Chondrichthyes; order Torpediniformes; family Narcinidae; genus Narcine; species Narcine bancroftii. The sequence goes on from NC_091472.1 coordinate 67,209,286, forward strand.
AACTGATTTTGCAGTGACGGTTATTCCCCCTCCACCCAGCCCTCTCCAGAAAACACTTTTTTAAAAAAACACATATAACAAAGCTCTCTCTCTTCTTTTCCCCCCTTACTCCCTTCCTTCCCTTCTCTCTCTTTAGTTCTCTACATATACATTGTTTTTACATCTTTTTTTCTTTGGCTTGGCTTCGCGGACGAAGATTTATGGAGGGGGTAAAAAGTCCACGTCAGCTGCAGGCTCGTTTGTGGCTGACAAGTCCGATGCGGGACAGGCAGACACGGTTGCAGCGGTTGCAGGGGAAAATTGGTTGGTTGGGGTTGGGTGTTGGGTTTTTCCTCCTTTGCCTTTTGTCAGTGAGGTGGGCTCTGCGGTCTTCTTCAAAGGAGGTTGCTGCCCGCTAAACTGTGAGGCGCCAAGAGGCACGGTTTGAGGCGTTATCAGCCCACTGGCGGTGGTCAATGTGGCAGGCACCAAGAGATTTCTTTAGGCAGTCCTTGTACCTTTTCTTTGGTGCACCTCTGTCACGGTGGCCAGTGGAGAGCTCGCCATATAACACGATCTTGGGAAGGCGATGGTCCTCCATTCTGGAGACGTGACCCACCCAGCGCAGCTGGATCTTCAGCAGTGTGGACTCGATGCTGTCGACCTCTGCCATCTCGAGTACTTCGACGTTAGGGATGAAAGCGCTCCAATGGATGTTGAGGATGGAGCGGAGACAACGCTGGTGGAAGCGTTCTGGGAGCCGTAGGTGGTGCCGGTAGAGGACCCATGATTCGGAGCCGAACAGGAGTGTGGGTATGACAACGGCTCTGTATACGCTTATCTTTGTGAGGTTTTTCAGTTGGTTGTTTTTCCAGACTCTTTTGTGTAGTCTTCCAAAGGCGCTATTTGCCTTGGCGAGTCTGTTGTCTATCTCATTGTCGATCCTTGCATCTGATGAAATGGTGCAGCCGAGACAGGTAAACTGGTTGACCGTTTTGAGTTTTGTGTGCCCGATGGAGATGTGGGGGGGCTGGTAGTCATGGTGGGGAGCTGGCTGATGGAGGACCTCAGTTTTCTTCAGGCTGACTTCCAGGCCAAACATTTTGGCAGTTTCCGCAAAGCAGGACGTCAAGCGCTGAAGAGCTGGCTCTGAATGGGCAACTAAAGCGGCATCGTCTGCAAAGAGTAGTTCACGGACAAGTTGCTCGTGTCTTGGTGTGAGCTTGCAGGCGCCTCAGATTGAAGAGACTGCCATCCGTGCGGTACCGGATGTAAACAGCGTCTTCATTGTTGGGGTCTTTCATGGCTTGGTTCAGCATCATGCTGAAGAAGATTGAAAAGAGGGTTGGTGCGAGAACGCAGCCTTGCTTCACGCCATTGTTAATGGAGAAGGGTTCAGAGAGCTCATTGCTGTATCTGACCCGACCTTGTTGGTTTTCGTGCAGTTGGATAATCATGTTGATGAACTTTGGGGGACATCCGATGCGCTCTAGTATTTGCCAAAGCCCTTTCCTGCTCACGGTGTCGAAGGCTTTGGTGAGGTCAACAAAGGTGATGTAGAGTCCTTTGTTTTGTTCTCTGCACTTTTCTTGGAGCTGTCTGAGGGCAAAGACCATGTCAGTAGTTCCTCTGTTTGCGCGAAAGCCGCACTGTGATTCTGGGAGAATATTCTCGGCGACACTAGGTATTATTCTATTTAGTAGAATCCTAGCGAAGATTTTGCCTGCAATGGAGAGCAACGTGATTCCCCTGTAGTTTGAGCAGTCTGATTTCTCGCCTTTGTTTTTGTACAGGGTGATGATGGTGGCATCACGAAGATCCTGAGGCAGTTTTCCTTGGTCCCAACAAAGCTTGAAAAACTCATGCAGTTTGGCATGCAGAGTTTTGCCGCCAGCCTTCCAGTTGTTTTTACATCTTTATATATACTTTATCACCATTCTTCATTCTTGTTACATCTCTTCATCTCTTTTCCTGTTCTGCAAACGTTCTGCAAATTCTTGCGCTTTCTCTGGATCTGAGAACAGTCTGTTTTGCTCCCCTGGTATAAATATTTTAAGTACGGCTGGATGTCTTAATATGAATTTGTATCCTTTTTTCCATAAAGTTGATTTCGCTGTATTAAATTCCTTCCTCCTCTTTAAGAGTTCAAAACTTATGTCTGGGTAAAAAAATATTTTTTGACCCTTATATTCCAATGGTATATTATCTTTAATTTTATTCCTTGCCCGTTCCAGTATATTTTCTCTTGTATATCTCAAAAATTTTACTAAGATGGATCCTGGTTTTTGATGTGCCTGTGGTTTCAGAGCTAATGCTCTGTGTGCTCTTTCTATTTCCATTTCTTCCTGCATTTCTGTTGTTCCCAGGACATTCGAGGTCCATCCTTTTATAAATTCCTTCATGCCTGTGCCCTCTTTACCCTCCTTCGGGCCCACTATTTTTATGTTGTTTCACCTACTATAATTTCCAACATATCAATTTTCTGAGATAACAACTCTTGTGTCTCTTTAATTTTTTTGTCATTTTCTTCCAATTTTTCTCTTAAGTCATTCACTTCCATTTCTACAGCCATTTCCCACTCTTCCACACTCTATTCTTTTCCCTATTTCTGTCATTACCAGTTCAAACCTTTGCATTTTATCTTCTGTTCTTTTCATTTTTCTTTTAATTGCATTAAACACTAATGATAACCATTCTTTTAGTGATCTCATTTGTTCTTCAAAAAAAGACTTTATCTATATTCTGTTCATCAGTTTTACCTTTTATTTCTTTGTGAAGATCTTGGTCTTCTTCTTCCTCTTCTTATGTGTCTGTATCTGTGTTTGTGTCTTCTTCTCTTCTTTATGTCTGTGTCTCTTCTGTTTTTCCTGATGAGCTGCTTGTATCTCTTTGTTGGGCCTCTTCTTGCTGGGCCTCTTGTTGCTGTTCCTCCCCTCTTGGGCTGCTCGTCTATTGTACTTCTTGACGTTGGTCTTCTTGTCGATCTTTCCTCCGTCTGTCTTCCACGTCTGTTTCGTCGCACCCTCTTCTGCTGTCTTCCTTATCCTCCAGCTGAGAGCTATGGTGTTGGGCGTCTCTCAGCTGCTCGGTCTGTGACAACCCACTCCTCTGCTGAGGCCCTCTCCTGTCAGTGTCCTCTTTCTCCTCTGATTGCGCACTTTTGTTTGGCTCTGGAGCCATTTTTGTAGTGTACCGGCTGGTAGGTTGCAACTCTGCAGGGCAGGTACTGACCTCGAGGATCGGGCGCTCCTTGTCACCCCAGTGTCCTGTTCCTTCCTGCAGGTAAGTCCTTCTTCCTTCTTCTTCGGCGACATTTTAACTTCTTTTTTTCTAGCTGTTCTTACTTTCTCCTTCCTGGAAGCCATCTTTCTCTTCTCTGTATTTTGATCTTCTATTTCTTGTACTTTATTTCTGCTATGCTTTGCTTTATCCTGACTTTTTTCTCTATTTTCCTGGAGAGGGCTGGTTTTCCTGACCGGCCACTACTCCATCACATGACTCCTCCTCTACTGGCTCTCTTGAAGCAACCTCATACATAGAAGCATCATTCGTTTTGCAGATCTTTGAAGCTCTCATGTGTTGAAAACTGAAAAACTACAGCCCTGACATATTGCTGGTTCTATTGGTTTGAAAATAGGAAATGCATTGTGAAGCAATGGGGAGATAACTGCCAATGCTTCCTCTATTAAACACAGCTGTTGTCATCTCTGGGATAATTGTTGAATAAATTGCTGCAATCAACAAAAATATTGCTGGTATCTTGAAAATAAGCAGGTGCATTGCAAGCCAAAAACTTGGTGACCTTCATGGGGAAAATATCACTGCCATATTGCACCTGCCAGTTATGATGTAATTGAGAGGTAATACTCCTTAATACAAATGTTAGACATGGTGAAATATGTAATTCAATTTAGTAGTAGAGAAACCGACCCCCAGATCAAAATTGTGTCAGTGTTAATGATGTACACATGCTTCCACCTTAGCTGGTCTCATTTTGTCATTCCATTTCCTACTTCCTCATTTATATGTAAAGGTGCCTGTTAAATGCATGTAATACACTAATGTGCTGGAGAAACTCAGTAAGTTAAACAACAATCACAGGTAGTAAAGCATAACCAGTGTTTCAAGTCTCAGCCCTTCATCGAGGTATAAGGTGGGGGAGAGAGCGGGGAAAGAGAGGAGGGAGGGGAGGGAGGGGAAGGAGCAGAGACTAACACGTAAGAGGTTATAGGTAGGTTCAGATGGGAGGGTAGAAGAGGAACAAGCTGAGATGATGAGGGAGAGGGTACCTCTCTAATAGGGAACGGAATGGGGATGAGAAGCTGGAGGACAGAGAGAGGCGAGAAAGACTTGGGGGGGGTTTAATGGAAATTGGAGAAGTCAATGTTAATGCTGTCTGGTTGGAGAGTGCCCGTACACAATATAAAGTATTGTTTCTCCAAAGGACAGGATATTATAGAAAAAATGCACAAATGTTACCACACACACAAAAAAAATGTTTGAAACTCTTCCTTAGATCATGAAATTGACCTTTGGGCAATGCAATGTTATGGGACTAATGAAGAGACTGATAGAAATTGGTGAGGTGGGAAGAAGGTGAAATGAGGGGACACACACCATTGCTGCCAAACTTTAAAAAAAAATTTTGATTGTGAAATTTATCATTAATTGGATTAGATAATCAGACAGGTTTCCTGATTTTCCCGAAGTGTGTATTGTTTCTGAGCAAGTTATCAAATAGGTCACCTTTCATTGTTTTGAAGAATTGATTAAGCTTATAAGCTCATCTCTCATGGTAAATTAAATCATATTGCAAAAAAAAACAAATGCAAACACACTGTGTGTGTGTGTGTGTGTGTGTATAAATATACACACACAAACATATATATATATATATATATATATATATAGTAACCTTTGACCATGTCCTCCTTTGGAATGGCCACCCTAATTCAGATGTACTTTGGATGGCTTATGCATCAGCAGTAGAGGCTGGAGCATAGAAAAAGTGTAAGACTTACTTTAATTTAGCCCTTGGCCCTCAGCTACTTAAAGAGAGAAGGTAAAGGCATCCCAGTCAAAATCCCACTAGTCTTGCGAAAATCACCAAGCAGTTAAGTTTAATGGTGGAGAGTCAACCACTAAGATAAGAATGGAGAGAGCTAATGGCCAACAGTATTGCAGTAAGAGATCTCCAACTAGCAGTTGGGAAATTAGAGGCTGTAATTAAAAATAGGGTGACTGAATACTTTGATCAACATGGGTCTTTTTTTAAAAGGTCGCTGTTAGATATGGATGCATTTTTTGAAGAGGTGACAAAGGAGTGTCAGCAGATGTTATTTTTCAGAAATTTCCAGAAGGCAGTTAATAAGGTTCTTTAAAAAACAAAATTGGCAAAAAAAAATGATAGAATCAAAAGCAAAAGATTGACTTGAGTTTGAAACTGCTTGAATGGCAGAAGCAAAAGTAGGGACAATGGTCAGTAAATGGACAATGGACAGATGGGTAAATTTGGCTGGGGGCACGTATACTGAAGATGCTGGAATCTGAAGCAAAACACAAATTGCTGGAGGAACTCAGCAGATCGAGCAGCATCACCGGATCAAGCAACATCACCGGATCGAGCAGCATCACCGGATCGAGCAGCATCACCAGATCGAGCAGCATCAGCGGAGATTGAGCAGCATCAATTGAGGCAAGAGGATGGTAGATATTTCGGTTTGAGACCATGCATCAGGACAGTGGCTCGTGTATCGAAGGGAAAGGGGAGTAAGGCTGTTCATTGATGGGTGGGGATGATGGACAGATGATGAAAGGTTGGAGAGAGGGAAGCATTGAGGCAGGGACTTGCAGGTGATGGGTATAAAACAAATGAGAGAAAAATAGACATGAGGAAATGGAGGGTAGAGACAAAGGCTAGTGGGATATGTGGAACCATATAAGTGAAGAATGTTGGCAAATGGAACTGGGAAAGGGTGGGGGGGTGGGGGGGTGGGGGGTGGATGGAGTAGGAAAAGTGAACCAAGTGAGAAAAAAACATCCCATCTGCATGCAGGAGGTGAGCAGATGAAATCAGGTGAGGAACGATGAAGTGGGAAAGGGGATGGAAAAGATGAACAGAGAGAAGGAGAATGAACTATAATGGACAAATAGAAATGGGAAAAGAACACAGGGGGCATGAAATTGGAAAACACAGTGTTCATATGATTGGGTTGTAGGCTTCTCAAAGGGGATTATGAGATGTTGTTTTAATGGTTACCGTTTAACTTCACCATTCCCAGTGAAGGCAAAGGATATGCAGGTAGATCTATGAGTGGGAAGATGAGTTGGATTGACTAACAACCAATAATTCAAGATGACAGTTGTAAATTGAAGACAGGCTCTCTACAAAACTGTCACCTTTACTTGGTCTTGCTGATGTAAAGAAGGCCAGATCATGGGCACTGACTGGAATAGACCAGGTTGGAGGAAGTGTGGATATTTTCCTTAAGGAAGCAGAAGAGGTTGCTTCATTATATATATTTAAGGCACAAAGTTTGTATCATAGAGGAATTACGGGTTATGAGTAAAAGGCAGAAAGGTACAGTTATCAACAGTCAGATCATACATGGTCTTATTAAACGGTAAAAGCAGGCTTGATCGGCCTGGTGGCCTACATCTGCTCCTATTTCTTCTTATGTTCTTATATTTTAAAAGTTTAAATGTATGTTTAAATATGTAGATGTGCTTTGCATGGTTTATTTATTTTTATGATACTATAATTCTTCAAATGGTCAAAGATGCCAAACATTTTATCATTAAAATATAATTTCTACTGAACATGAAAAGGACATGGTCATCTGTGTAATGTTTCCAGCAGTGTAATATGCTCATTGTAGTGATCCATAGTGTCCATGAGAGGGCATTAGGTTATCTCATGTAAAGAATGCAGACATCATAGGTGATAGAAATTTAAACTTGAAATTCCTTCTGATGATGAAACATTTCAATTTATGCCAAGGTTAATATTTCTTTCATATTTCACCTTTACTATTTTCCTTGCTTCCTTGTTTTATTTGTGGAGTTTTGTTTTATGAGTTAAATGTTTTAAAATACCATTTGAGAGAAATAGCAAGGGGAAAATAATACAACAGGCAATTTTTTGCTCAATTTCTTTTCTATTTCTAATTTGTTTTCCCACAATGAAGAAGCTATTAACAGTGAGAAAGTACATTACATTAGCAATTTGTTTCATGAGTATTAGATTGAGTTCACAGAAAGAAAATGTAAGTGATGGGTTTCTCTTTCTTTCTAATGTTCCTCTTTACCCTCTTCTGTTCTTAAAGCAGGAGTTCGCATTACAATATCATTCCATTCAGCATGACAAATGCTCCATAACTTGAGCAGCTTTAACTATTTGTCCATTGATTATTTGACATGAAGTCACTACCTATCTAGCCAAACTTTACCTGCAACTACAGGCATAAAATTCCATCAGAAATTGGAAGATCCTAATCATTTTCAAAAAAAAAAATCCATAATGAGGAATAGAAATGCATTGTATACTCAAACCATTGCCTTTGGCTGTCCTAATGCTACTTTCTCTCACTGTTGATAGATGGATTGAAATATACCCCATAATACACGTTACAGTTTAGGGTGAAATAACTGCAAGTTCATTAGGTTAGATCCTTGGAGTGAACTGGCGAAGTTCTGATGAAAGGTCTTCAACCTGAAACATAAATTCTTCCTCCATTTATAGATGCTGTCTGGACTGATAGCTTTTTCACTGTTTGGCATTAATTATCCTGTAAAAAAAAATAATGTTAGAATTTCATCTGCACTTTAATGTTGTTAATTGTGTCAGTAACCAGTTAAAAATCAGGCAATTGGAAAAATCAATCCATATTCCAAGTTGTAGTTCATTACACCTTGCAGTCTGCTGATTTGGTGGCTATCCTTGTATAACCTCAAAATTGATAACTGTTAATAATCAGGCCCATCTGTAATTCAGTTTGAATGACTAGGATCAACCATTACAATTTAATCTGGTGGAGAGCAATTGGTATTGGACTATATCATCATTAACAAAATCCTTGTTGTGGCATTAAGCTTTCATGAAGAACAACTAGATCATTGGGTGGCAGAAACTACTGAGAGTGTAAAGATTTGAAATACTTTGTACAGTTTTGAAAAGATTTGAAAGACTTTGTACAGTTTTGAAATACTTCTCCATGGCTTTTTAAAGCTGGTCATCTTTTTAAAGCTGGTCATGTGTTATTATTCATTGCTTCATATTGTATTAAAAGAATTCTACTTTTAGTTTCATTAGTTTTTTCCTATTATGTTCTGATATGTCTTTGGCCCAAAATTTCTTAGCACCCACTCGTGCTGCTAATTTATTCAGTAATTTGCCTTTATGGTTCAGAGAAACAAACATCTTGTAATCGTTTTCTCAAAGATGGTGGCTCTAACCTCACTGCTCCTTGGGCCTAACCTCACATACGTTCAACAGGCAAATTCAGAGCGTTGGCTCTCCCTTACTGTCCACCATGAGGAGACGGCAGTGAACCATGGTTTGCAACACCTCAGCGAACACATGTTCAGAAGACTGAGTTGTGCACATTTGAGAACAATTTCATGAAAGCCTCAAGCTTTCTGACATCTGCATGAGGAAGGCCGGCAACTTTTCATTAAGTTCCAACCCAATTTTTTTTTGCAGTGTTTTATAAATGAAAGCAATAATGTGTATGAAGATCCAGGGTATTTCTGACAAGGTCGTTTAATTAATATGGTGAGATTTGGTGGGAAATGGGATGAATTTGTGATGAACCTGTGATGATGGGCAACACAAATGGCGTAGCGGTTAGTGCAACGCCATTACAGCACTAGCAATTGGCATCAGGGTTCGAATCCTTCACTGTCTGTAAGGATTTGATACGTTTTCCCTGGGTCTGCGTGGGTTTTCCCCAGGGGCTCCGGTTTCCTTCCACTGTTCAAAAATGTATTGGGGTTGTAGGTTGATTGGGTGTAAATTGGGTGGCATGAACTCGTGGGATGAAATGGCCTGTTACTGGGCATTATGTCTAAACTTTAAAAACAATTTCTATAATTTAACCCCTCTCAGAAACCAGTTTAGATTTGCCAAGCTGAACAGTATTCTATATAAAAGTAAGCAAAGAGCAATCACACTGGTGGGAAAATCAAGAAAGTATTACCATCTCCTCTACTGTTTTAATTGATGTGAAAGATCATTAGCACAAAGGAAATTTCTGGTGAGAGTATTTTTCAGCCTATGTTCTATTTAAGCACTGACGGTTATTGCAAAGGTAATCATTCTTTTGCCTTGCTTTGTTATGGAATTTAAAACAATGTTGGAATATCCAGGTTAGTATAATAATTCTCTTTCTTTGGCTTGGCTTCGCAGACGAAGATTTATGGAGGGGTATGTCCACGTCTGCTACAGGCTCGTTGGTGAATGACAAGTCCGACGCGGGACAGGCAGGCACGGTTGCAAGGGAAAATTGGTTGGTTGGGGTGGGGTGTTGGGTTTTTCCTCCTTTGTCTTTTGTCAGTGAGGTGGGCTCTGCAGTCCTCTTCAAAGGAGGTTGCTGCCCGCCGAACTGTGAGGCGCCAAGATGCACGGTTGGAAGCGAGATCAGCCCACTGGCGGTGGTCGATGTGGCAGGCATCAAGAGATTTCTTTAAGCAGTCCTTGTACCTCTTCTTTGGTGCACCTCTGTCTCGGTGGCCAGTGGAGAGCTCGCCATATAACACGATCTTGGGAAGACGATGGTCCTCCATTCTGGAGACGTGACCCACCCAGGAGTAGTATAATAATAAAATCAAGCATTAGCTCATCCATGACCATTAACTCAGGTTAGTAGAAAGCCTTAGTGATACCTGGTAAGTTCATTCAGACTGGAAAAATTTTGAATATTCCTGTAGTGCAGAAGTTCTCTTGCATATGGTTGTTACATTTGATGACTCACCAAAATGAGATGGACTGGTCTTCTCTCATATTTCTAAACCCCAGAGGATTGAAATCTAGCCTGTCTGATCTTTTCTCTTGAAGCACCCACCTGTTCCAGATATCAATTCAGTGTACCCTTTCCGAACTGCATTTACTTATTTCTTTAAATAAGGAAACTAATTGTGCACAATACTCCCGATGTGGACTCATCAACGCTCTTTATAACTGACGCATAACTTTCTGACATGTATTTGGTTCTTCTTGCCATAAACAATAAAATGCTATTAATTCTCCTAATTGCTGCTGTACCTGCATATTATCTTTTCCAAATTATGCACGAGGACACGTAGATCCCTTTGCTTTTCAGAGCTCTTCAATACCCCCCATTTAAAATCCAATTCTTTTAATTCCTTTAATTTTTAATTTTTCTAATCAAAACAAGCAGTTTCCCCACATGGACAACTTTAAGATTCTAACATTGATCCCTATGTCACATTATCCATTGTATCTTGCTCAAGTCCAAGAAGAACATCACAGACATCCAGCGATGTTGTTGGAGCATGCCTGCTGACATGGAGTACAAAGCTTAGGCAGGTAGTGTAGTGTGTAACATTGT